>NC_143229.1:15786356-16386356 GCF_030267445.1 Bombyx mandarina
GCGGCAAGCTGAGCGTGGTGGTGGAGTTCCCCCTGAGCGGCCTCGACATGTCGCCCTACGCCGCCGCGCGGTCCGGCGCGCCCGTCTACAACCTGTACGCCGTCAGCAACCACTCCGGTACGGACACCCCGCCCCCGCCGCGACCCCCAGTGTCCCCACTGCCCCAGGGTCGCGGGCTGGATTGCCACTCCGGACAATCACTATAACGCACCTATCAGTTTATTGAAGTTGACATAAAGTATATATAAGCTCATAATCTGAAGCGCTTACGAAAGAAATTTGATATAGTATTGGAAATCGTTGGACTCATGTTAAATTTTAAACCTTCGAACTTGGCGATACATGCATGAGCACCGGTGAGTATCGCCGCCCTACCATGACGTCATGGAATTGCGACTCCTCATCTCTCAAGACGAGTGATGCGACATCTCGTATCGAATACATAGTTTATATATTGCTCTCCCAACGCTACAAATTAAACTGTTAAATAATTTACTCATAGCTAATCTGTATCAAAAGAACTCGTGCTATCACTGCTGCAGGCACTTAGTAGGCAGACGAGCATAAGACCCATCTGATGGTGAGTGGTTACCGTCGCCCATGGACGTCAGCAATGGCAGGGGCGGAGCCAAGCCGCTGTCTACCGTTAAATTTTTTTTTTGCTTAGTTGGATGGACGAGCTTTTTTTTTTTTTTTTTTTATTGCTTAGATGAGTGGACGAGCTCACAGCCCACCTGGTGTTAAGTGGTTACTGGAGCCCATAGACATCTACAACGTAAATGCGCCACCCACCTTGAGATATAAGTTCTAAGGTCTCAATTATAGTTACAACGGCTGCCCCACCCTTCAAACCGAAACGCATTACTGCTTCACGGCAGAAATAGGCAGGGTGGTGGTACCTACCCGTGCGGACTCACAAGAGGTCCTACCACCAGTAATTACGCAAATTATAATTTTGCGGGTTTGGTTTTTATTACACGATCTTATTCCTTCATCGTGGAAGTCTATCGTGAACATATGTTGATTACGTATTTCATTAGAAAAATTGATACCCGCCTGCGGGATTCGAACACCGGTGCATCGCTAGATTACACCGGACGTCTTATCCTTTAGGCCACGACGACAACCTCCGAATCCTCTCCACAAGTCTCGTTTGAAGTAGGATATGTTATGGCACTCAGGAAACTCCATCGGGGGACTCACATTCCTCATCACTAGTGCCTCCTATGAGCTTCCAATACATTTTCCATCCCTATACCGAAGTTGTTTTGAGGCCCCGCGCCAAGGGACAGTGCGACCCCTCCTCAACTTTCACCACACCGCACCCCCCAGTCGCTGACGCTGTCTATAGATGGCTAATATACATGATAATTGTATTCTCCAGGTACAACGTACTCCGGCCACTACACGGCGTACTGCAAGCACCCGCACACCGGCGACTGGCACGAGTACAATGACTCTAGGTGCGTATGTCTGGGACCTAAAGCCCCCCCCCCTCGTCCCCACCCGTGGGGGGCCGCGAGGGGACCCGGCCGCCCGAACACTGAACCGACAATCGCTAGTTTGTGAGGCGAATTATAAGTCGAAATGTATGTGTACCGCAATCCCTACTCGTGTCAGTATGAGGGCTAAACATATGCCTTTACAAGGTTTTTTTTTGTTCTGGTGAACTTATTGGGCCTGGTTAATGAAATGATTTAGTGACTACTCTTGAGCAATTATCTGTGGGGGCAGATGCAGAGCCGATGGAGGCAAGTCAATAACGAACAGGCTTCAGGTATTCCTCTTCCTCAATAATCCACAATGCTGAGGGTCGTGGCCTCATGAGGCCTTCTTGGGAAAATACAAATGGTGGACTCCCGCGGTTCTACCACGTCAGTGCTTCTGGTAGAGATTTAGTTCTTCGAGACCGCTGAAGCCTTATTTGGGTCCGGCTAATTAACCGCCACCTGATAGTAGGACCTCTTATGAGTCCGCGCTACCACCGCCCTGCCTGTTTCTGTCGAAAAGCAGTAATCCGTTTCGGTTTAAAGGGTGGGGCAGCCGTTGTAACTATACTTGAGACCTTAGAACTTATATCTCAAGATGAGTGGCGCATTTTCGTTGTAGATGTCCATGGGCTCTGGTAATCACTTAACACCAGATTGGCCACCCATCTAAGCAATAAATAAAAAATGTAATGAAGTATATATTTGTCCGCAGGGTAACGCCCATCAACCCGTCCAACGTGGTTTCGTCGGAGGCCTACGTGCTCTTCTATGAGCTTTCACGTACGTAGCGAAAGCTCAAAGCCCGCCCGCTCGCTGGCCCCGCGCGCCAGTGACAGTTGACAGTGACACGCGTCACGCTGGACGACGGGCAAGGGGGTCGTGACACTTGATAAATGTTTTTTTTTTATAATTTTTTGTTTTGCTGACGGTACTTTTTTGTGAGTGGAGTTTTTTTTTCTATAAAACGAATAAATTATTTTGTTGTTGAAAATGAATCGTCCAGTAGAATGTCGGGTAAATAGTGGTGGGTGTGGCGTTCGATCATGCGATGGCGTCAAGGGGTCGCGGATTCGAGTTCCGACTCAACCAGAGTACGGACGACAATGTTGAACGGAAAATTCTTTTAGTCCTCCTTTTGGAGACACATTTTTTATGTTTCGAACGCTACAATTTTTTTTTTTTTAATAAAACTCGAATCCGCGACCCCGTTTTCGGAGAGCTCATGTTAACTAAGTCAGCTGGTAGTTTCGTTTGGAAGCTCAGTAGCGCTTTTGACGGGGCTTATAAATTCGAAGAGTAACTCGCTTAGAATAATCCTTTAGTATAACTTACATTTTCTATCTGACGGTTATGACTTAGTAATTATAAACAAGAATTCAATGTACGGTCCCGTTGTGCTTCAGACGAAAATAATATTCATTTACATTTAACCAAGGTAATAGTAAGATTAGTGATTTTATTTTATTATTTGCATTGCGCATTTACATTGCGTTTTTAGTTGGGAATGAAATTAGCACTCCATTGCTCGCTCTCCGCGTTCACTCTTGTAATTTATAAGCCCGAATATCAACGTGCGCTGTTGTTGTCCGCGGGCGACTGATCTGAACCGTCAAGTGTCCTTCTCGCTTGTCTTAAAGTTTGACCGCAAAAGTATTTTTTTTTTTTCGTTTTATAGCATTACACACCAAAAATATGAAGCCTTATCCCGTCAATGATTGTAAATGAACACACAGTGACACTGCAATTATATTATTTACATTTGAAATTCCTATCAATTTTAGTCATTTTGTAAATAAATAAATTAATATTAATAATATTATTTAAAAAAAAGCTTTTATAAAATAATACACATTATATAAATAATATACATATATCTATATATTTAAATACGCAAATTGTTAATTGTTTGTTGATGAATAAAGGTAATTTATTTATTAATTCAAATTAATTATTGATTAACTAATAAAATTTTATTAGCTAAATAAATAATTGTTTTCGAAAAGAAGTTGTTACGTTGTTTTGGTGTTTGAATACTCGCGGTGAAGGCTCCGCGTCGCGTAAGGCGTTCGCATGCCTTACTGCCAGCCGAGCCTTCTACCTGTCCTGGGTTGCCACTCGGCCTCTTAGAGGTCGCTATTGAAATATCAGATTTTATTTATTGATACCATAATAATCTAAAAATTAAGAAAGTACAGCTCATGATCAAACGAAATTTCCTCCAACTAACGATAGTTAAACTGGTTTGGAGATTTCCAGGTGTACCAAAAAAAAATTTTTTTAATTTTTTAATATCTTATATAACATATATAGAACCCGTGTGGAATCGGAGAAATCATTTTTGACATTAAAAAAAACCTTATTAGTTTCAGGTAATCTTCCTATATAACACGGTAACTTACAACACGGTTAATAAATAAATTTTCCCCAAAACCCGTCTTATAACACGGTACTCATACAACACGATTAAATTACATTCTAGAATCTTTTTCTCCACCTTATCCCACTATGTGGGGTCGGCACAGCTAATTTTTCTCTTCCATTCTCTTCTATCAGCCGTCATCTCAACACTCACTCCTCTCTCTCTCATATCGTCATTCACACACTCCATCCATGTCTTCTTCGGTCGACCTCTTCCATTACATTCTAGAATCTAGAAAGAAAATTATTTAGACAATTACAACATGCACTATGAACACAGCATTTAAGGAGTAAATGAAAGTTTATTACTGCTATTTTTTATCCATAAAAATACGGAGTAAATTTTACTGTCTACAATTTGCTACCACAAGGTTCTTGGTCACTTTGGTCACATTTCTCGGCGGTCACCAGACGACCTTGAAAAATTGGCTGTGGTGTTCAAGGTAGAAGGGAAAAGACCCGCCGACCGGGCTCCAAGCCGTGGGTCAGATTTTTTTTATTGCTTAGCTGGGTCGATGAGCTCACAGCCTACCTGGTGTTAAGTGGTTACTGGAGCGCATAGACATCCAAAACGTAAATGCGCCACCGACCTTGAGATATAAGTTCTAAGGTCTCAAATATAGTTATAACGGCTGCCCCGCCCTTCAAACCGAAACGCATTACCGTAGTAGGTTCACGGCAGAAATAGGCAGGGCGGTGGTACTTACCCGCGCGGACTCACAAGAGGTTCTACCACCAGTAATAGAGTAGATCAGGTGACTGCGCTCACTGGACTCTCTGTTGCGACCGCCCTGAAAGAAGCAGAAAACCGAAGGGAATGGAAGCTGATGGTACAAAAGAGCCACGAAGGGCTTTCAGGGACACCACCTTCAGCAATGAAGTATGCGACTAAGAAGAGAGATAAATAAATAATAGTTTAAAAAACTAACAAAATGCCCTTTTATAGAAAATTCAACTAAAAAATAGAAAATAAATTAGAATAAAAATAGTGTAAAAAAAAATTTACTTTTTGTAAAAAAGCGCGTTATTGTAAAAAAAACTATTATTTATTTTCATTTTTTAGTTGAATTTCAATTTTTTTTTAAATATTGAGTTGTCAACGGTCCTTAATAAGTTTACCAAATTTCGAGTTAATCCGACGTTTTGAAGGGGGAAAAAAATACTTTCCTTTTACTAATGGCTTCTCTAGTCTCATATAACGCGGGTTCGCACAACACGGGACGTTGTAGGAACGTATCTACCGCGTTATAGGAGGGTTGCCTGTACCTCAATTTTTTTTATGGTGCTACTTATCTGTACCATTGAATATTAGCTAGTATTTAGGAATTGAGTATTTTAGATTCTAATTTGTACACATAATGCAAATAACCGTTGGAATCTCGCAAGATTTCTCGGCTTACGGGACTTTAAAAGCTCTTTTTTATTATTTTGATTATATTCCCAAAATATATTACAATTTCAGAACGTCGCCCATGTTGGAATAAAATAATATTTCAGTACTGTCGCATACAAAAGCTTTTTTTTAAATTAAAATTTTAATTACCTAACATGCATTTCACGATCGTCGGATCCCATTAACGTGACAACGCGATTGAGGTCCTACTTTGAGGTCGGATTTTTAATCATACAACTAACAATCATATTTTGCGTAATGTAGATTCGATAAATGTAAATGCTGTGTTAAAAGCTGGCGTTTTTTTGAGGCCGTCTTCAAGCGGCCTCAAGTAAAGGTGTGTTTGGGTCACGTTTCGACTCTGACACGCATATATTCCTTAATAAGAGAGGGGACATATTTAACATCAATGAAGGGATTTTAACTGGAGCTTATGAATTTTTTTTTATATTACTGGTGGTAGGACCTCTTGTGAGTCCGCACGGATAGATACCACCACCCTGCTTATTTCTGCCGTGAAGCAGTAATGCGTTTCGGCTTGAAAGGTGGGGCAGCCGTTGTAACTATACTGAGACCTTAGAACTTAGAACTTATATCTCAAGGTGGGTGGCGCATTTACGTTGCAGATGTCTATGGGCTCCAGTAACCACCAGGTGGGCTGTGAGCTGGACCACGACTATAAGCAGTAAAAATTTTTTGTCTCGAGCTGGTTACCATTTAAGATCAATTACACATGCTCATAAAATGTTATACGCAAGTAGCACCACGACATGCTCCTCAAACTGACATTGCTTTTGTTTAGAGTGCTTTAATCTGCGTCTTTTCAGGCCTCCTCCCAAAAGCGCTGCAGGTAGCATTAGCCCATCATATTTTGTCGGCGTTTTCTTGAAGAAGTCTTCTTCGTTCGTTTACTTTTTCGTGGGCAGACGAGTATACGGCCCACCTGATGGTGAGTGGTTACCGTCGCCCATGGACATTAGCAATGCCAAGAGCAGAGCCAAATAGCTGCCTATCATTGAGTACTTACTCTCCACAAGCCTCGTTTCAAGAAGGGCATGTGATAACGCTCTGGTAGCAGCTGTGGAAGCAATTTTTTTTTATTGCCATTGTAGGTAGACGAGCATACAGCCCACCTGATGGTGAGTGGTTACCGTCGCCCATGGACTTCAGCAATGACAGGGGCAAAGCCAAGCGGCTGCCTGCCGTTAAGTACTTCACAAGCCTCGTTTGAAGAATCTGCTCGACAGCATCACGCTAATAATGAGTCCGTAACCTTTACCGTCGAATAGGCAGTGAGCAGGAGGAGCACAAATGCCAAAATAACGTAAAACTTATCGCGCTTATAGCGAATGTATGCGCACTGTAATCTCGTTATCTTAATGTTATTATAATCATGTTTGTATTAAAAAAAAAATTATTATAATTTATTACGTTGTACGGAACTCTTGTGAATTTCCACGAGAATTCCCCCCACAATGAGAAATGTTAATTATTCTATACGATTTTGTATTCGTTATGATAATTTGATTATTAATAAAAATAGTTTTTTTTTGTTGTTGTTTTGAGTGAGAGCGAGGGAGAGAGAAGATGGGCGATTATTAAATATATTTTTTAGATTGACGGTACTTTACTTTTTTTTTATTATTCACCAGTTTTATTAGAGACATTGTGTTCAGTACGATAAAAGTGAAGCGAAGGCTTATGCGCTAAAAATTTTCGGGATATCCTCAAACGAACCCGTCCGTGGTGATTTCTTTAGCAAGTCCGCGCGTTAGACCCAGCAGAACTCTTGGCTATATCTACCGCGAACCTTTCAAGATCTGTTAATGCCAGGCGAAACGTGCGCATGTCTATCTAAAGCTATAAATCAGCCAGTTTTTTATTTGGCGAACTTAGTGATTGAGGTATTCTCAACCAGTCAACAGATGGTGGTGTAGTCAGAAAGTAGAAAAATTATAAACTTTTTAAACATGTATAAATAGACAGTACAACGCGTGTACACGTTAAAATACTTATCATAATACTGTAATCCGCTCTATAACACGGCAGATTGATGCCGCGTTATAGGAATCGCGTTGTATGAGAACTCTCGCAGAACGCGATTGTATGACCCAATTTTTTTCGAATTTATTGCGCAGATTGGTGGACGAGCTCATAGTCCACCTGTTGTTAAGTGCTTACCGGAGCCCATAGACATCTACAACGTAAATGCTGCCATCTATCTTGAGATACGAGTTCTAAGGTCTCACTTGTAACCGTACAACGGCTGCCCCACCCTTCAAACCGAAGCGCATTACTGCTTCACGGCTGAAATAGGCAGGGTGGTGGTACCTACCCGCGCGGACTCACAAGAGGTCCTACCACCAGTAAAAATTGGTACCCGCCGGCGGGATTCGAACGCCGTTGCATCGCTAGATACGAATGAATCTAGCGATGCAACGGCATGAATACTGAGACCTTCGAACTCATATCTCAAGGTGGGTGGTGACATTTACATTGCAGATGTCTATGGGCTCCAGTAACCACTTACACCAGGTGGGCCGTGAGCACGTCTACCCATCGCACCCACGCAATAAAAAAAAGAGCTTAAATCATCGATATTCGGATGCGCATTGTGCAATCAGAATTGTACAAGCTTTCTGTACATTTCTGGCTACCGCGAGAACGGCGCGAACCCGCAATGTATCAAAATCATGTTTGTAGTTGTAGATGATTTGATTTATTGAATCTCATATACATTTTTTTACTGGTGGTAGGACCTCTTGTGAGTCTGCGCGGGTAGGTACCACCACCCTGCCTATTTCTGCCGTGAAGCAGTAATGCGTTTCGGTTTGAAGGGTGGGGCAGCCGTCGTAACTATACTTGAAGCCTTAGAACTTATATGTCAAGGTGGGTTATGAACTGGGGCTTATGAAATTTTTTAATTATATTACTGGTGGTAGGACCTCTTGTGAGTTCGCACGGGTAGATACCACCACCCTTACCACCTGCTTATTTCTGCCGTGAAACAGTAATGCGTTTCGGTTTGAAGGGTGGGGCAGCCGTCGTAACTATACTTGAGGCCTTAGAACTTATATCTCAAGGTGGGTGGCGCATTTACGTTGTAGTTGCCTATGGGCTCCAGTAACCACTTCACACCAGGTGGGTTGTGAGCTCGTCCACTCATCTGAGCAATAAATTAATAATCATTGAAAATGGCACAGAGGCGGGCTTAGTAGTTAAGACGTTCTCTACCAGGCGACCGAGGATAAGTAGAGAAGGTTTTGCTAGGTATCTATGTGTTTACATTCTAAATGCTAACTCCAAATAGTTGTTCTGATTATTACAAAAACAAACACATCACACATTGAATTTTTCTAATTTAGACTTTAATTTGAAGTATCGGATTTTTGTATGAATTAAAATACGTGGTTGCTTGTTTTTTTTTGTCTTAAGTATTCTTTGACTAGTCATTTTTATTTTACGTTTTTAATTCGCACAGAAAAAAAATAGCCGCTTTATTTTTAAAGTTTCAACAATGATTCGTTAAATATAAATATGCGATACATTTTGGCAAATATGAGAAATAATAAATAAATAAATATTTACTAACAATCACGCCACGTTAACTGGTCCCGTGATAATTTCGTAAAGAACTTGTGTTACAGGTAGGTACCAGATAACGGAAATAAATGTAATATTTTTATTATACACATACATATATTTAATATACATCCATAACCCTGGAAAAGACATTTATATTTATCATACAAATATCTTCCCTTGGCGGGATTCGAACCCGCAACCCCCTTGTGTAGTGACCATGTCACTTACCACTACACCAGACGGCCGTTACTTACTGCATGTTATGTCAAATTGAATGCGTCTTGGATATTCATTAAATTCTTGAATATTGATAGCGCAGCCGGATCTAACATAATAATTACACACTGCGTCATGTATATTAGTCTCCAGTCATCACTTAACATCATTTGGGCCGAGAGCCCGTTCGCCTATTTACACTAGAGAAACATTAAATGACTACGTTACTAAAAAAAAATAAAAAATAACCCTATTGTTTCAAAACGATGCTTTAATAACCGATGCGCCTTACAATTAAATAAAAAATATATAAATCTATTCAATTTTGTACGTAAATTATTTTGAATGTTTTAAATATAAATCGACAGGTGAATGGGATATTGGGTTCAAGCGACATTTCGCTTAATTAGCGACATTTATCTTTGTAATTAACGGTCCGTTTCATTTGGTATCAGCATCAACAGTTCGATGTATTTAATTGAACTTCAATTAAGTTTACTCCGTTTGAATAGCTGAAGAAGTTTTTTTTGTTATGAATATTTTTTCCAAACTTTAAATGGCACTCCTGTAAAGTTAAAAAAATGTCGCTTAAACCAAATACCGTTTCGTCCCACGAAATGTTTTTCTTTGTTTTAAATAAAAAATACGGTAATTAAATAATTTGACGTAACGAAAACTTAATTGTTTTGTTAAAAATTTTTGAAGTGAAAACTTCTTTAGAATCGTTGTGATTTCAAACCGGATGCAACGGAAAAAACGACAGGTAAGAGACACAAATACAAAAATGTGTAGGATGAAGCCAGCAAAGAATGAGACAGAAATATACATACTATTTAATAAAGCGCCATCTGTGAGATTTTTTAATACTAACGTGTGTATGAAAGCTCTTGTAGTGAATTTTAATTTAGGATTATACGTGAAATTAAAATATCAATTCACAGAGGGCGCTACCTTACAATTATTTACTAATGACAAAATTTTACATATACTTAAGACGTTTAGGATAATTGTATTTTAATTTTGGAAGGTTTCACTTCTACCACGTGTGAATTGCACACATTTTTTTTTTTTTTGCATTTTTTATTTTTGTCATAATGTTTGTTAAGTAAAGAAATAATGGGAACTTGTGTTTTTTTAATTATTATTATTTTAATGGTCCCTTATAGGAAGACGAGCGTACGGCCCACCTGATGGTGAGTGGTTACCGTAGTCCATGGACTTCAGCAAGGGGGCAGAGCCAAGCCGCCAACTTGAGTTATATTATTGGAGTTTTAGTAAGAATCCCAAATTTTTTTTAGAATAAAATATAGCCTATATCACCCAAGAACAGTGTAGCTTACAAACAGTGAAAGTATTTCTCAAATCGGTTCAGTAGTTCCGCAGCCTATTCAATGAAAATGCGATTGTTTTGGAATATGTTTCCTTCTTGTAATATTATTATAGTATAGACTACAAAATAGTTTTAAAGAATGTTCTGGAAACAGTGAGGAAAATCGGTAAATGTTCCACTTCAATTAATGTCTGACCGAAACTGAGTCTAATATGTTTTTATGAAACTATTTTAACAGGATTTATAATGAGTAGTTGTTTTATAAGTATTTACCTATACTAGTGGTCGCCCAGTAGTCGAAATTCGACTATAATTAATTGCAATTACAAGTTTGAACATAGTGATGGTTCTATTGTCAAAGATTGATTGTACTTCTATACCTAATCACAGATTTCGCCAAGGCTACACTATAGAAAAACAATATTAATCTATTCTCAATTTGACCATAGACCTTAACAATAAACAAAAGAGTATTATGTGGTGTGTCAAATATATGGTAGACTGTGTAATGTTTTTTTATTGATTTAATGTATTTTTTGTGCATAATTAAAAAAAATACTAACATTCTGCACTCCTTCTCTATATTCTCTATAAGTGTGGGAAATTTCATACTCCTCCGTCCGCACAATTTTCGTAAAAAGGGCTACAAAGTTTTTGCTTCACGAATTAATTTATAGATGGACTACCTTTTGCCCGCGACTTCGTGCGCGTGGAATATCTGGTTACTTTGGTATAACGCTAAATTTTACCCGCAACTTCATTTACGTAGAAGCAAGTACATTTTTGAATAATAGAATGTTAAGGAGCTATTTTTAAGGTACGAAAATCATGATTTTTAGCCGACTTCAAAAGGGGACGGTTATTAGTGCTCCGCTCGTATTGGTCTTAGCGTGATGTTATAAATAGCCTATAGCCTTCCTCAATAAATGAGCTATCTGACACTGAAATAATTTTTCAAATCGGACCATTAGTTCCTGAGATTAGCGCGTTCAAACAAACAAAAAATAATATTATAAATATACTATACCTAATATTAGTATAGATTAGGAAAGTAACAGCACGAACGCGCTCTTTCGTCAAAAACTTCGGTTCCCTCTGTATTTTGTACCGCATGTTTCACGGGGAGTGCTCTGAGGAATTGTTCGAGATGATACCATCATCTCGTTTTTACCGTCGCACCGCCCGCCACCGGAGTAGAGTTCATCCATACTACCTGGAGCCACTGCGGTCATCCACAGTGCGTTTCCAGAGATCTTTTTTGCCACGTACCATCCAGCTATGGAATGAGCTCCCCTCCACGGTGTTTCCCGAGCGCTATGACATGTCCTTCTTCAAACGAGGCTTGTGGAGAGTATTAAGCGGTAGGCAGCGGCTTGGCTCTGCCTCTGGCATTGCTGAAGTCCATGGGCGACGGTAACCACTCACCATCACGTGGGCCGTATGCTCGTCTGCCTATATGCTCGGCAATAAAAAATAAAAATAAAACTGCTGTGGAGCATAAATGTTCCTAACACCAAGCTCTTAAGTTTTCATCGAAGACTCGCTTGAAGGACTTGAAATTTGAGGTATGTCAAAGCTGGCGTCGGATATGCGTCTTTTAGGGACGCCAGGATGGAAATAGGATGTTGGGTTTTTTTAATACGCTTTTATTAGCTTCAGACGTATGTAAATATGTTTGTAACGGAATCTTTGAACATGATTTTGACCCCTTCAAAACGTCGGATTAACTCGAAAGGAGAAACCCGAAATCCATATAAACTTGGGCC
The DNA here is from genome assembly GCF_030267445.1 of Bombyx mandarina. NCBI lineage: Eukaryota > Metazoa > Arthropoda > Insecta > Lepidoptera > Bombycidae > Bombyx > Bombyx mandarina. Next base: position 15,798,555 of record NC_143229.1, read on the forward strand.
TGGCGTTACAGTGCTAGAATTTGGACATAAATTACAATACCTAAAAAGGTTTCATGAGCCCAATTTTCAGGTCTCCCAGCAATGGCCAAATTGGTAAAATCAGACAATGTTTACATTTTAGGTTATGTTTTTTGTTCGAGATATTTTAATAAAAAACGATATTTTTAAGGCTGTTTCCTACTAAAGATGAGTATTTTTTTACGAAACCCGTTGCAGCAACAGGTTGCTTAGAAAAAAAAAAATGGAACCTGTTACGAGAAATCGAGGTGAATGAAGTTAGCCCCTCAAAAAAAATTTTCTTTCCTATTTTCTACTTATTTTCTATTAATTCGTTTGTTCATCATTTGTTTTTGATTGTTCACTGTTAATAATTGTTTGTTCTGCATTTATTTATTTTAAAAAGATTATTAAAAAAATATGTACAAGTTAGCCCCTCGATTGCAATTTTTAATATTTTTTCGTCCTTAATGACTCGTAAATATTTATTTTCGATTGTTCTTATATAAAACACGTTTGTTCTCTTTCGAAATTACTCGTTTTTTGTTTAATTTACTATTTGTATTAGTTGATTAAATGTATGCAAAATATGTGTACTGCGCATGCGTCAACTATAATGCCTAAACTTTGTACCGTCTACGCGGTTTTAATCGAGAGAAAAAAAAACAAATATAAATCCTGAAGGAGCAATTGATTGGTATGTATACAGTTTAATTAAAAAAATTAAAAAATAAATAAATGAAATAATGTACATTGGCGTAAAGTTAGACCAAATACATTTTTTCCATCCTCCTACCTATCGTTATGAAGGTATAAAAAAGATTAAGTCAATAATATGTTCATTATTTATCTTTCAAGAGATAATGTAGGTATACATTATAATAACTTTTTTACACAGTCGAAATTATATTCCTAACATTAGTAAAATAACATTTTAATATTTTTTTATAGGTTATGTATTGAAAGTGTTGGAAAATTATTTCATGTTTTAGCTGGAAAACGACATTGAGAATTATATGCAATACAAGATAATGGGCTCCATCAAATGAATTCGAATGAAACCAAACTGTTTACCATCCAAATTCGATTGTCGGGCAGATAGAAAACGAAAATTCACTCAAAGTGAACCTCGACCTGCATTTGTGAAACGGCAAAGACTCACTATTGTCAAGGAGATTGAAGAGACGACTAAAAATGAGATGTGTTATATTATTATACCTTTGCCATCTTGTAGTCAAGGTAGGTGTAACTGTCAATAATTAGTAACACTCACAGATCTCATAATCAAATAACAATATCAGAAAAAAGGAGAATAGTTAGTTAGTTAGTGGAAGTAGCCAAAATGGGCAAGTGGACCTCAGTTCCTATTACATAAGGTACTAGGAAGTTTGTGATAATCAAAATTTATCACAGTGTAATATCACTTACTTACTTTAACAGTGAAGGAAAACATTGTGATGAAACCTGCACACCTAAATGTTCTTAGGATTTTCTTAGGTGTGTAATCCACCAACCAGCACTAGGCCAGCGTGGTGGACTAAGGCCTAAAAACCCTCTCAATGGTAGTGGAGGCCAGTGTCCAGCAAGGGGATATATTATATGGGCTGATGATGATGACTAGGAAGTTACATACTACTACTACTACTACTACTACTACTACAGTACACATATAATCCTATATATTTACAAACTATAAGTTTGTTGGGTACCTAGAAATTGCTAACATTATTTCATATTTCCAGATGTCCAGCCACTTGAAAATAGGTGTAGTAATGACAAAGCTATCCAAGTAGCTCCAGCACAGGAACACAAAGGCAAGGCAAGTGTGTATTGCCACATCACCCCTAAATATATCTGAAGCAAGTACAAGTAAACAATCAGAACCAGCAAAAAGAAAACTGTTGTTCCTGAGGACAAATTTGACAGTGATGAGTCAAATGCACCAGCAACAGAAGGATCAACAGTTGACTATGAGTCATCTCTCTATATCTCCACTCCATCAAAGACTTGTGCACTGCAGACTATAGCTCTCAAGAAGACTAAAAAAGTTGAAAAAATGAATGTGTTAACAATTTTATCTAAAGTGAAAAATAAACCACGTTTATATATTGGTCTTCCACAAGAATTATATTTCATAATAGGCTTGATTGAGAAACATACAAATGTTTCTGAACAAAATATTATATTATTATTTTGATTCTGTTTTCCACAAATGTGCTAAATATGGGCTTATATATATGAAAAGGAATAAAGATTAATGTTATGTAACCTTTGTACCTGTATGTTAAGAATAATTTTTAAATAAAACATATTTAAATTGAAATATTATTTTTATTAAATCACATTCACTTTGTACACATCAATATTTTGTACTCCCTAAAAGGAAAATAGGTATGAAGATTTTTTTAAGTATTTAACATTACATTTTTGTGTAAGATTAGAAAAATGTTATTCTTCCAAAAAGAAACTACATTACCTAACAACTGTGCAACTTACTCGGGATCAAAATCAATACTAATTATAGTGACCTGATTATTTTTTTCAAAGTTGCTGTTTGCTACACAAAAGTAGCAAGTTTTACTTTTAGTATAATACATATGCATTTGAACTTGTGCATAATATCTTTCTTTAATTTTTTTTTGCCATTTTTTTTATGGAAACAGCATTACACACTTGCTTTTTTGTAGATCTATCAAAAAAACATAATTTATGATTTTTTTTAGCATAGTGGGCAATACCCTATTATTCATATTAATTATATACGGTGATGCGAAAATTATTTCTTTACTGAATTATTTAAGAATGATAGGCATAATATAATATTTTAATACGCTATCTTTGTTTATAATTTTTAATCTATTATTTAAAAATAAGTTATCTATAATATTTTTAATTTCTTTATTTATCGGGTGGTCACAGTCATTATTATAAAAATAGAAATTTTGAGGAAATACAAATGTTTAATACAAATTATTTTGATAATCGAAATAAATTAATATCAATCCAAATTAATATTTGAACTATGAAAATTGTATGGTATGTAAACAGAAATATATTTTATAATTATAATGATTATTTATTCCATGCAGTGTCGGTTAGAGAAGCTGTGCAAATTAGAATAAATTCTAATAAAGAATAAGAATAAACTTTGAAGAGAAGAAAAGAGCTTTCTTCGAAGCTCAATTCTACAAGGTATTCAATCAGATAGCTATCTATCTCTGTCTTTCCTGTATGAAATTTTGGTATGTCGAAATATTGGATAAATCCAGCAAAGCTAAATAGAATATTTACCTAAAAAGTATGTTTATGCTTAAAGTCACGTGTTTATGTTATTCGAAAATATTAACCAATTTTTCAATCGAAGATTAAAACAACATTAATACTGAGAATGAATATTTATTTATAAAATACACATATATGTTTTGACCAAAAATTTTGCACGATAATTAAAATTATATTCATTAATATTCATTTAAATAAATATTAATTAATCTTCTTCTATAACTCATAGTCAACTGTTGATCCTTCTTTTGCTGGTGCATTTGACTCATCACTGTCAAATTTGTCCTCAGGAACAACAGTTTTCTTTTTGCTGGTTCTGATTGTTTACTTGTACTTGCTTCAGATATATTTAGGGGTGATGTGGCAATACACACTTGCCTTGCCTTTGTGTTCCTGTGCTGGAGCTACTTGGATAGCTTTGTCATTACTACACCTATTTTCAAGTGGCTGGACATCTGGAAATATGAAATAATGTTAGCAATTTCTAGGTACCCAACAAACTTATAGTTTGTAAATATATAGGATTATATGTGTACTGTAGTAGTAGTAGTAGTAGTAGTAGTAGTATGTAACTTCCTAGTCATCATCATCAGCCCATATAATATATCCCCTTGCTGGACACTGGCCTCCACTACCATTGAGAGGGTTTTTAGGCCTTAGTCCACCACGCTGGCCTAGTGCTGGTTGGTGGATTACACACCTAAGAAAATCCTAAGAACATTTAGGTGTGCAGGTTTCATCACAATGTTTTCCTTCACTGTTAAAGTAAGTAAGTGATATTACACTGTGATAAATTTTCATTATCACAAACTTCCTAGTACCTTATGTAATAGGAACTGAGGTCCACTTGCCCATTTTAGCTACTTCCACTAACTAACTAACTATTCTCCTTTTTTCTGATATTGTTATTTGATTATGAGATCTGTGAGTGTTATTAATTATTGACAGTTACACCTACCTTGACTACAAGATGGCAAAGGTATAATAATATAACACATCTCATTTTTAGTCGTCTCTTCAATCTCCTTGACAATAGTGAGTCTTTGCCATTTCACAAATGCAGGTCGAGGTTCACTTTGAGTGAATTTTCGTTTTCTATCTGCCCGACAATCGAATTTGGATGGTAAACAGTTTGGTTTCATTCGAATTCATTTGATGGAGCCCATTATCTTGTATTGCATATAATTCTCAATGTCGTTTTCCAGCTAAAACATGAAATAATTTTCCAACACTTTCAATACATAAACTATAAAAAAAATATTAAAATGTTATTTTACTAATGTTAGGAATATAATTTCGACTGTGTAAAAAAGTTATTATAATGTATACCTACATTATCTCTTGAAAGATAAATAATGAACATATTATTGACTTAATCTTTTTTATACCTTCATAACGATAGGTAGGAGGATGGAAAAAATGTATTTGGTCTAACTTTACGCCAATGTACATTATTTCATTTATTTATTTTTTAATTTTTTTAATTAAACTGTATACATACCAATCAATTGCTCCTTCAGGATTTATATTTGTTTTTTTTTCTCTCGATTAAAACCGCGTAGACGGTACAAAGTTTAGGCATTATAGTTGACGCATGCGCAGTACACATATTTTGCATACATTTATTCAACTAATAAAAATAGTAAATTAAACAAAAAACGAGTAATTTCGAAAGAGAACAAACGTGTTTTATGTAAGAACAATCGAAAATGAATATTTACGAGTCATTAAGGATGAAAAAATATTAAAAATTGCGTTAGAGGGGCTAACTTGTAGGTATATTTTTAAATATTTTTTTTAAATAAATAAATGCAGAACAAACAATTATTAACAGTGAACAATCATGAACAAATGATGAACAAACGAATTAATAGAAAATAAGTATAAAATAGGAACAAAAAATTTTTTTGAGGGGCTAACTTCATTCACCTGAGAAATCGTGCATAAGGTTGTTTACGAAAACGAACGAAAGCCAAAAATTAAAAACAACGTAATGCGAAACGCGCTGCGCACGAAATTATTTTTTTAAGAGATTTTATGACTTGGTAACTAGGACCTTTAGGTCAGTCTTATTTTAATTTTAATGAAAACTTTTTTATCGATCCCATTTTAGGGATGCTCTAATTCTAACCCACACGTTTGTGGAGCTAGTTACGTATATTGAAATAAGTGTTGCAGATGTTTACAAAGATTGTTTAAAACAAAAAATAGAATTCAACTTATTTTCTACACTTGGCCATTGTCAATGAAGCTAAGATTTCAATGGGTTAATCAAGCAAAATAGACGATTTTTTTGGTACATATCCCATTCGTGTAACGCTTAGGCCCAGAATGGGGTTTCTCCTTTGGTATACTGACTAAGGACCGATGACAATTCAGTATTAAAAAAAATTGAAAAAATTGGATTCAACTAAAAAATGTAAAATAAATAATAGTTTAAAAAAACTAACAATATACGCTTTTATAGAAAATCCAACTAAAAAATTGAAAAATTTTTTTAATAAATTTGAATTAAAAATAGTGTAAGAAAAAATTATTTTATTGTAAAAAAAACCGTGGGGTGCACGGCATCAGTACTTATAAGTATTTTATGAACAGATATGAGTAGAAGGGTTATTTTGATAGTATCCTGAGAAGCAATTTTCTATTTTCTTGTTGGATTTTCTATAAAAGCGTATTTTGTTAGTTTTTTTTAAACTATTATTTATTTTAATAGTTGTCCGAAGGTTAGTCCAATTGCAACAGGACAAAGAAGCTAGTGCTCGCTCAGCCGTGGGATGTTACGGAAAGCGCGTCAGTAGAGCAGTGTGCTTAGTGCGAGTTTTTTAACGTTCTCTTTTTTTTTTTTTCCTACCTGTGTTGATAGCCTTGAGAGGCTATTTCAGCTTCGCCCTAACGTTTGTAGGTGAGCTCACGGGGCTCAAACCTGACGACGTTGCTAACACTGGCCCTAGCAAGAGCCGTGCTTCGCAGAATCTACCACCGGATCGGAAACGCGGCCCACTGAGAAGATCCGGCGAGAAACTCAGCGGGCTATTGGTGTTGTGAAGTTGTTTGTTTAATTAAAAACTACATATCGACAGGTGAAAGGCTATTTGGTTTAAGCGACAATTTTGCAACTTTACATGAGAACCATTTAAAGTTTTGAAAGCATTTTAAGCATTTGAAAAAAATATCATGACAAAAAAACTTCTTCAGCTATTCTAATGTGGTAATCTTAATTGAAGTTCAATTGAATATGCAATTTCGAAAAGGGCACATTTTTACTGGTGGTAGGACCTCTTGTGAGTCCGCGCGGGTGGGTACCACCACCCTGCCTATTTCTACTGTGAAGCAGTAATGCGTTTCGGTTTGAAGGGTGGGGTAGCCATTGTAACTATACTTGAGGCCTTAGAACTTATATCTCACGATGGGTGGCGCATTTATGTTGTGAATGTCTATGGGCTCCAGTAACCACTTAACACCGGGTGGGCTATGAGCTCGTACACCAATCGAAGCAATAAAAAAAAAAAAACATGTCGCAAATTTTGTCAAATACGTTTTTTCATATACATGTAGTTTTCAGGCTCACCTACACCCATTTTATAATAATTCCAGTAATTTTCAATTAACACTAAAATATATCTCAAAAATTAATATTTTAAATTTTACACTACTTTAGAAAATAATCAATCTTTTTTCATTTCCTGAACATTTTACGTTTTCAGAGATGTGCCCTTTTCGAAATTGCATATTCAATTAAAAACGTCGAATTGTTGATATTTTTTTGGTTTTTTAATGCTTATATGCGTGGACGAGCTGTCAGCCCACCTGGTGTTAAGTGGGTGCTGGATCCCATAGGCATCTACAACGTAAATGCGCCTCCCACCTTGGGATATAAGTTCTAAGGTCTCACTTTTAGTTGGAGTTGGGAAATTTTACAATTTACAATTTACAATTATTATTGCCACAATTTTTTTTATTATCTAAAACTGGTTGCACACGTAACAACACAAATAATTATAATTATTAGAAGTGTACATTATTGAAATGGACTCCAATGTCGACTGAATCGATTGATAGATAATAATAATATATTGTTTTTTCTACCTAAGATGGGCGAGAAACTCAATCGGCTGAATCTTATACCTTTAAACGAGCAATTCTTGTATATATACATATACTATATAATCTGAATCTCGGAAACGGCTCCAACGATTTTTATAAAATTTAGTATACAGGGAATTTCGGGGGCGATAAATCGATCTAACTACGATTTATTTTCAGAAAATGTTGTTTTATTCGTGTTTTCAATAATCAACTTTATCGATAATCAACTTTATGACTCTTCCCGGCACGTATTGGCGAATAATAATAAAAAAATTCTTAATTGAGAGCAACTAACTGCTTTAAAGACACAATAACACTAAGCTACTTCAGCAGATGGCGTTGTTAAGCAACCAGAAGCCAATGAGTGTTTGGTTTGAGGTTAGACCAAGAAAACGAATTGTTTATTTATATCATTTGTGTCTTTAACTCACGCGTTCACATAAAAATGATCTTGGAATATTTCATCATTTTATCAATATGTATAGTAATCGGCAAACTTCTTGAGCAAATGACCTTGACTGCGCAGAACCGAATTTTAGATCACTTTGGTGGTGAGGGTGAGGCGCGACGGCAGGGGAAATCGTATCGAGCGCGTTATTGGTAGATCAGTCGAACCTTGCGTCCCGCACCGCGCCCTCATTCCGCTTGCTCCCAAAAGTACGCTTGCGTACAGTGGAAAGTCTATCGTTATTAATCATTAAGTTATTTGTTATAATTGCTTGTGGACTTTGTTGCCATTGCTATTTGTTGAGTGTTTGTTGATTTTTTATAAAACATACACTATGCCGTGACAAACTGGTGTAGTACTTAAAAGAAAGGGTAGAAAATTTGTGTACGACGTATATTGCTTCTTTATAATGATATGATTTAAAGTTCTTGGTAGCACAGGGTCCAATCTTCAAATCGCAGAGTGCAGGCAGTTACGAAATAATATACCTACTAACACACTTTTATATATTAGTATTAGTTACGTCGATGTTTTAGAATATATTATCGAAATCACAGTTTTCTTATTTTTTATTGTACTTCACGAAGTGACAGACATTTCTTCACTTCTCCTTGTGACACCTCTTGTCACTTCTTTCTATGTATATGTTTTTGATAAGGAGTTTCTATATCCATTAACTCCAACACTTTCCCTAAACATTTACATAGTACACAGTCCTAGCGCCTGGCGTAGAACTGCATATGACGTACGAGGTAGTGGTTTGGTAAGGATGTCTGCGACTTGATCCTTTGTTCCGATCCGTACAACGTTGCAGATACCCTCAGTTACCAATTCTCTGACGTAGAAATGTCTGAGCCGGATATGCTTCGTTCTCTTGTGAAACTCGGGGTTGTGAGCAAGACGAACAGCAGCTTCATTGTCCACATGCAGAACCGGTACGTCCGCAATTGTAGTCAATGCCTGGTATAGTCTAGCAAGCCACATTAGTTCTCTGCCAGCTTCACTAGCTGCCACAATTTCGGCTTCTGTAGTGGAGATAGCGACCGATGCTTGTCGCTGACTGATCCATGAAACTGTGCCTCCAGAATAGCGACAGATCACTCCTGTTGTAGAACGTCCGGTTTCTGGATCACCTCCGTGGTCGGCGTCGCTAAATCCTTCTAGGATTCCAGGTTTGAGACCAGCTTTATATGAGATCCCATGCGAAAAAGGTACCTTTGATGTAGCGCAAGATACGTTTTACCTTGAGCCAATCTGTCTTTACAGGTTTCTCCAACTTTCTTGAGACAACTCCGATGGCATAAGCAATGTCAGGGCGAGTACCAACCATTAAGTATGCCAGAGCACCGACAGCTTCTCTATATGGGAAACAGGAAGCTTCCGTTTCTTCTTTCCCTTCTTGAATAGTCTCTCTCTCAATCGGTGTGGAAACGGGATTACAGTCACTCATTTGAAAGCGGTCTAATACCTTTTTCGCGTATGCCTCTTGGTTGACGAAGATGGAGCCATCCTTTCCTCGATGGATTTGAAGACCAAGATAATATGTCGCTGGTTTCGTCGTTATGCGCAGTCTCTTCTTCAAATCTTCTTAGAAGGCGTTAGCCGTGTCTTCATCAGTGGCAGCTACTAATCCGTCATCGACGTACAACGTGATCAGTAGTTTCTTCTCGTTAACTTCTCTTGAATATAAGCAGCAATCAGCTTCGGACTGTTTGAAGTTCATATCCAATAGGATCTCTTGAAAGCAAGAGTTCCAGCACCTTGGTGCTTGTTTAAGTCCGTACAGGCTACGGTTAAGCTTGAAAACGGTAGATGTTCCTTCCGTGAGGTTGCACCCTTCTGGCGGTTGAACGTATATTTCTTCCTCGAGCTTTCCGTTCAGAAAAGCTGTGCAAACGTCGAATTGGACCAGATGTAAGTTTTCATGCGCGCTAACACTGAGTAGTGCTCGTACAGTAGTCAGGCGTGCGACAGGACTGAAGGTCTGGTCATAGTCTACTCCTTTCCTTTGTCTGTACCCTTTTACGACAAGTCGAGCCTTGTGTTTGTCGATCGTGCCATCTGGATTTCGTTTGATCCGTAAAACCCATTTGCAGGGAAGTGCTTTTCGTCCTTTTGGCAATGCACATGGCGTCCAAACGTGCAGGTCTTCGAAGGATTTCAATTCGCTATCCATTGCCCTTTGCCATTCTTCGCGATCGTCCCTTTTCATAGCGTCTGCAAAATTATTTGGGAATGTTTCAGTGATACAGACGTAATCTCTTAGTCTCTCAGGACGTCGAATCAGTGAGCGATCTCTAAGATTATAGCCGGTTGGCGGTGGTTCAGCATCATAAAATAATTCTTCTGGAACTGTCGTTTCGTCTTCCTGGTCATGGTCTTCGTAGAGGACTTGATCCGATTCTTCTCCCTCGAGAACATGATCATGGTCGTTGGAGTTTGTTTCGGTAGTTGTATCTCCCTCGTGAACGTGTGTTTGCTCTGGAATTGCAACTTCTCTTTCTGAGTTCGTGTTTGGCGTTATGGTAATCGGATATTCTCTTGTCTCAACTTCTGTTTTAGGAATTTCACTATTACAGATGGGAAGAGGTTTCTCATCGAAGATTACGTCACGAGAGCGGACGAGCGTCGAGTGTTTTCCGTCTGTGACCCAGATACGGTAGCAATCTTCGTCGTACCCGATAAGTCGACCTTTTATCGCCTTTTTGTCGAGTTTTCTACGCTTCTGCTTTGGAATATGGACATATGCGATTGAGCCTATTATTCGGAGATGTTTAATAATAGGTTTCTTTCCATACCAAAGTTCATGCGGAGATTTATCTGAACTTGTGGGACCTGTTCTGTTCAGTATGTATGCGGCGGTATTAATGAGCTCTGCCCATAGCACTTGCGGTAATGGCTCATGAGCGTACATCATTGATCTTGCTGTCTCAACTAGGGTTCTGTTCTCCCTTTCGCTTACTCCGTTTTGTTCAGGTGTATACGGGGTGACGAGTCGCTGTGCTATTCCATGTGTGTCTAAAACATTTTTTATGGACGCGTTGTCAAATTCACCGCCGTTGTCACTTAGAAGGCATTTTATGGTGTGTCCGACTGTTTTAGTTTGAGCGATCATCAAAACTAACTTGTCTTTGACCTCGGACTTCTTGCGTATGAAGTACACCATACGGTAGCCAGTAAAGTCGTCTTTGAACAGAACGTAGTACTTATAGTTTGAGAAGCTAGGTTGAAACGGTCCGCAAACGTCGGTGTGTACGATTTCTCCGGGCGCGGTAGCTCGGGTTCTTGTACCGAATTTGAGTCGATGCGCCTTTCCAAAGATGCAGCCTTCACAGGTCTCTTTATCCATCGGCAGGATTAGACCTAGTTCCCGTTGGATCGTCGCTCTTACGTGTCTTTTATTTTGGTGAGCGAGTCTCTCGTGGTACAGTTGCATCGTTGCTGTAGTTGCAAAGACTTCGGGTGGTTTTTCTGGTAGTACGGGTTTTACTTCCAGTCGATATAAGCCACCTTGTTTTTGTCTCTTCCCTATTAAGCATACTTTCCCGTTGACAATGACGTTGCATTCAGTTGTCCTGGATGAAAAGGTGCTATTCGGGACTCGATCGTGAAGTGCGAGTACGGAGAAGAGGTTCTTGCTTATGGCCGGAACGTACCAGACGTCTTGCAGGCTGATGTCGATTTGTTTCCCGTTAACATATCCTCTGAGCTGTACTGTTCCTTTGCCTTTGGCACGGACTTCATTGCCAGCGGCCGTTGTAACAGTGTAGTTCTCATTGAAATGATCGTAGGTTTGGAAAATATCAGCTCTGTTGGTGACGTGGCTTGTTGCACCATTATCTATGTACCAGTTCTCGTTGTCCCGTGAAACTGTGAAGATTTCGTTGTCTTCTAAAGACATGAGTAGCAAATTAGCGGTCTTTGAAGTAGACGGCGTTGCTGTCTGGGTCGGATTTTGGCTCTTAGGAGGTCCACCGTCACGGATCCATTTTTGACAGTTGCGTACTCTGTGGCCAATACCTAGGCAGTAGTTGCATTTAAGCTTCTTGTCCTTCTTCTTCTCCATATTCGAAACCAGGGCTTCCGAATGATGCAAAGGTACGTTGTTACCTTGCAGTGCCCTTTCAAATGCGCAGATATGACTAGTTAGGCTTTCTACAGTACGGTTGGATTTGGGCAGGAGGAGCCAACTACTTCTGAAGCTGAAGTATGAATCATCAAGTGTGTCCAGTATCTTACAAACAAGTAGCAGTTCGGGTAGCTCTTGGTTACTGTCCTTCTTGAGTTCTTGATTCAGTTCAGTCCAGATGTTCTTTAATTTTGACATGTGGGTGGCTATGTCGTCTGCTTGATCCTTCTTAAAGCTGAAGAAACTCATACACAGGTTGTAGGTTTTGTCCTCATTTGTTCCGTCGAACAGCCTGTGGAGCTCTAACCAGACATCACGTACATTAGTGAACCGCATCACTTTTCGAAGTGTGTCTTCTTGCATATTGGTGGTAAGTATTAGGATAGCGCTGGCATCAGCTTTATCAAACTTATCTTTTTGTTGTTGATAAGCCGCCAATTCAGCATCGCCGCATCCGGTAGGTGGACGAGTAGGCTCCTGGAACGATCCTTCAACTACTTCTAGGGCCGACGGTACGGTGCGTAGTAAGCATAAGGCTTTGTATTTCCAGGTGTCCCAATTTTTTCCATCTAGGAGGCCGATCTGAAGCTTTCCTGTGATACCTTCCATTTTCGTAGTGCGGGTCCGTAACCTGATATGATTTAAAGTTCTTGGTAGCACAGGGTCCAATCTTCAAATCGCAGAGTGCAGGCAGTTACGAAATAATATACCTACTAACACACTTTTATATATTAGTATTAGTTACGTCGATGTTTTAGAATATATTATCGAAATCACAGTTTTCTTATTTTTTATTGTACTTCACGAAGTGACAGACATTTCTTCACTTCTCCTTGTGACACCTCTTGTCACTTCTTTCTATGTATATGTTTTTGATAAGGAGTTTCTATATCCATTAACTCCAACATATAAAACAGGGGAAGAATGATATGGAAAAATTAAAACAGACTTCGGAAGCAACAAAAACATCAGTGAGTACTGTTAGGTGCATTATTAACGAAGCTAAAGGCTCTGGCTTGCTCGCCGTGTTTCGGACTCCGGGTAAGAAAAGATCAGGGAAGAAGAAAGTTACCGGAATGGATAGTTTCGTTCAATCTGTAATAAAAAGATGTAATCATAATAACTACATAACAAGCAGCGAAACTCCGTACCGTAGAAAGGCTTCGAAAAATTTAAAGAAGATATAAATTTTAATGGCTCGGAATGAAGCTTACGACGGATTATGAAAGAGCTAGGATTCAGATGGAAAAAAAGAACAGAAAAAAATCGGAAGCTGGTAATTGAAAAAAGTAACATTCGATTACTACGAATCGAATATCTTCAAAAAATAATTAATTATAGACAAAAAAGAAGACCGAATCGACCGAGTTGTAAACTACGCCGATGAGCCCTATGTCGACTCATCACGATGATAGCGACTCGGGTGATGAAAACAGTGATGATGATGATGGTCAAGATTATGATAACGAAAAAAAAATTACAAATACCAGCTTCGATTCAACTGAACCAAGACCTGGCAACAGCTCTAGTTTTGACTTAATAGAAGGAATATCTATTTTACCCCAAGATTAAATTATTACAATTATTAACCTATATGTTTTGTTGATGTTCTAATAAATATATAAATAAATACATATGTTGATTTTAATAATTTAATAGCATTATGACGCAGAGTAAGTAATGTTTTTGCACGTGAGCGTACCATGCGCAAACTTACCCCCACTACGTCAACAAATGCTCAAGAAGTTTGCCGGTTATTATAATTCGTATTTAAATATAATTTCTAAAAAACACAATTTATCAAAAAAAAATACCGAGCAAAGCGGTCATCATCTAGTGATTATTAAAATTAAAGCACTATTACAAAAAGTGAACTACATTTTAAAATTGAGCGAGGCTAGTGACATCTGAAGATTAACGATTTTATATTGATTAGCGCCATCTAGATTTTATTTCATTAACTACGGAAACTAAAGTAGTGAACTGATATTGCAAGTGGTTCAAATATGTAATCACAGATGACGCTACTGTGCAGTTTGAATGAAATGGGAAAAGCAGATAATTTAAGAATTGTTTTTCAATGAATGAATGGCCCATTGTATTGATGTTATGAATTATCTGAACAGGAAATTTTGTAAGATAGGTAGATTAGATCTTTTTGTACCTACAAATGTTCAGATGATGTCGTGAGGCTGCTTTGTATATTAATAGATAAAAAATGTACTTAGTTATCATTCAGATAACATTTTTCGGAATTTAAAATTTAAATTTTTATTTGGAATCAAGATTTTAATATTTTTACATATCCTTGATCGATTATGCTGTTGACATTATTGTTAAATTCATGGACGACAGACACATTTTGATTACAAACAAAATTGTTTCGATAATTTTAAGAACACATTGTTAGAGTTGAAACAAAGAGAAATTCTAGTCTTCCTCCCTCAAAACGCGTACTTGGTTATTGTTAAAATCGATATATCTTGCTGACGTAATTACCCCCTCGCCGTCTGGGTTTGAATTTGCCGCGTGTGACGTCAGAGGATCTCGCTGACGTCACTGAGCCCACTGCCTAACGAAGACTACAATATATCTACCTCGCTTGAACCCATCAGAAATGAATGAGGACGAGCGAGAGAGAAACAATCGCGTAATGGTTGTGAATCGCGGTTCTCTTTTTCACTTACAAGTGATGTTCAATTGAATCCAAACGTATTGATAAGAAAATTACTGATAAGCATTCTGTCAAGTTCAGTTTGAAGCTGTGAGTGTCAACATAAAAAACATCTAAAGATTATGCTAAGATATAAAGACCGAGCAAGTTTCAGAATGGAATTTCGCCAATTATTTATTCATGGTTGTTAATGAAATATCGCGGGGTGAAGTTGCAAGTCCCGCGGCGGATGACGTGAGTGATACTAGCGCCGCGGCGACAAGCAGCTCGAATTAGCGCCAGTGAACGAAAACTCCTCGACGGGTCGTGAGCGCGAGCGGGTTTTACGCGTTTTTCGCGAAAATGGCCTGCAATATCAGCCCTATACACAAAAGCAAGCATTTCCCAATAGACCAGCTCGTGTGTGTCGGTAACTATGAACTTGAAAAGACTATAGGAACTGGTAACTTCGCCGTCGTAAAACTGGCTACACATGTTATTACTAAAAGTAAGGTGCGTACCTACTATCGTTCCGATGTGAAATACAGTGGTTTTTGTGTTTTATTCACTTATTATCTTATTACGAAGTGATTATATATGTGTATGGCGTCTTTATGTGTTCGTGTATATGTTAATCGTGTTGTGATGTCTTGGTTATTTTCCATTGCGAGATTCGAAAACTTTGGTCAGGTTTGCCAAACATTGCACTATAACTTGTTTATAGCAAGTACATCTGATGTACGAGGGGCGAGAACGTGTTTTAAAAAAAACATTGAAAACCTTAACCAGTTTCATAGTACCTTGTTTACATTCTTAATTCGAACATTACTTGCCTATTTTATTTAGGCGGCTTATTCGTAAGTTTTCAAACTCGAGTATCCAAATCGAAATCGGAATACTTTTAAACTATACTTTACAATTTATGGTTCATTCTGCACATTTTTTTCATAGCCAAAATATTTATGCAAGTATGACTTTTTTTCTACGCATCAAATATTTTTCGCCGTAATTATTTTCAATTGACAAAAATCGCTCCATTGTTGTTGGTCAATTACGGCCCTCTTGTGTTTATTGGCTTGCACGAAGTTTATCTTGCGAGACTATTAAGTGTTTACTTCCTATAATAAAAATAATGGCGAACTCGTTCGCTTAAGGATACATAGCGGAGAATCACGAAAAAAAATTGGTCAAAATAATTTGTTTACCAAATCAATTTAAATGATTTTCATAATTCGAATAACGCATTTATTTGAATATACAAATACTTCGAGAATAATTTAAACGTGATTAACATTTGAAGTAGATCTGTGAATTCTACACAGTGCTTTTTGGAAACAGAAAATTTGGTTTTGCCCGCTTTGAAATAGACACTACTAGAAAAACACTTCAATTAATAAGTAAAATAAAAATATTAAAGCAAAAACGGTTTTTTTCTTCAAAACTATTAATTTTTATGGCAATATTATGGCTTTTATACGCTATACATGAGTCAAACATAAAATAATGATTTAAAAGACACAGATACAGCTGCCCATTTAAATAAAGAAAATTTTATCGACCAACGTGAAACCAAGTCAAAAGGCAAACAAAGACTTCAAACACCAACATTATAAAATAAGTAAATAAACAATCTACTCCCTCTTTCACAGTCTTCTCACTACTAATTATGAACTCTCAATACATTTGGCTGAGCTGGACATTGAAAAAAGATTCCAGAAAAGATTATTGGAAGTACTAATTTAGCAGGAAAATTAAATTAAAATTAATGTCAATAGCAAAGTGTAATAGTTAATATACAGTCTTCCCCCTAATGAAATATATGTTAATTACTTATCATATTCAAAAACATTTATTTGAACTTGGATGTAACATACTCATGTCAAAATTTTAAGTTACAAAAAGAGCAACAGTTTAAAAGAACCAGTTAAGTTAGTCTGTTTATTTTAAAAAAACTGTTGAAAGAGGAGAAACCTTTTTTTTATAATTTACAATATTTAAAACGATCCTAACAAGAATAATGTTATAAAACTTAATAGTTTAACAATAATAGATAAATAAATTAAAATAAATTGATAAAACAATTTGAGAGATCTTCTCAATAGATAGTCATTCCTGCCTATTTGGGCTGAGAAAAACGGTCCTATTGGAAGGGTGGGACGGTAATACAGTTGAGACTTTGACTTTACTTCTTAATGTGGATGGTGACATTCACCATGTTACCTATGGATCCCAGCAAATTTCCAACATTAGACGGGCCGCATGTTTGATATGGCAATTGATTGATATGACAAAAATTACATTAATCTGATTTAAATGAGATTTTTGAAAATTTAAATCACATTGTAGTCCTAGGGTACCGTGATTGCTGGTACAGAAAGCCCTCACAAGTTGTCTTCACGTTACCCTGTCTTGAGCTTGCTCCTTAACATTGATCCAGGTCAGGCTGGCAGTTCTGGTCTCTCTCTCTCTCGCTCTATGGTGAGAGCATATTAAATCATACATGAGTTTAATTCTCGTAGAATACGTAGATTCAGGTTTCAATAAGGACAGTTAAGTTAAAGATGCCAGAGACATTGGCATGATCAAAGGCATTAATTGAATCATACATTGTCTTAAAATGTACATCTTTTAATTTGTAACTAATTCTGTAGTAAATTTAGGATTTGTTAAAGTGTACTTTGAAAAAGAACAAGCAAAACCATTGTCACAGTTCTTGTAACAAAGTACAAAAACAACTGCAGTATACTCTTAAATTATTATTTTTTAAATGTAGAATGCATATTAGTTTCGGCATAAAATATTTATAAATATCACTATTTTAAAAGAACATAACGTATATCTTCTGTCGTACGAAAGATTTTTTTTATTACTGAGATAGGTGGACGAGCTCACAGCCCACCTGGTGTTAAGTGGTTACTGGAGTCCATAGACATCTACAACGTAAATGCGCCACCCACCTTGAGATATAAGTTCTAAGGTCTCAAGTATAGTTACAACGGCTGCCCAATCCTTCAAACCGAAACGCATTACTGCTTCACGGCAGAAATAGGCAGGGTGGTGGTACCTACCCTTGCGGAATCACAAGAGGTCCTACCACTAGTAATAAATTATTACGATTACCCTTGCTAAGCGCCTAGATTGCCTGGCTTTGCCTTCATCTGTTTGTTAATGTATGTTTTAGTCTTTTGGGTCTCTTAGGAATAGATTCATTCTCGGTATCT
Source organism: Bombyx mandarina (assembly GCF_030267445.1). Taxonomy (NCBI): domain Eukaryota; kingdom Metazoa; phylum Arthropoda; class Insecta; order Lepidoptera; family Bombycidae; genus Bombyx; species Bombyx mandarina. The sequence continues at coordinate 15,816,374 of NC_143229.1, forward strand.
TCGGATTCGTCTTTCCCAGAGTCTACTTCCGGTGCCTTAGTGACAGATATCAACATAATTACTTTTGTGCGCCGCGTAGGGCACCGGTGACCTATAGGGCAGTCAAAGCTTGAAAACATTTAAGTGGCGTTTATAATACAAACTTAATAAGATACTAGCTGTACCCGTCCGCTTCGCTGGGCATTTAAAATTAACATTATTATTTCTCACCCCAACAAAGATTCTCATCATTAACATCCCCGCAATTGGTGTAGGGAGTCCAACACTCACATAAATATTAGCCTACCCATTAAGTACATGTATTTTCTACATGGATACCAAGTTTCAAGTCAATCAGATGCATGGTTCAGTAGTTATAACGAAATATCTGTAAAAACTGCTGTAGATTTATATATTAGTATAGATGGAAGGATAAAAACATCTTGTTGAAAACCAAGAGCAATCATGTACGCAATTTAGTGTTCTCCGTATTCCTATACGGCGCAGAGACCTAGATCCTGAAGAAAGCTAATCGCGACCGTATTGATGCATTTGAGATGTGGTGCCGGCGAAACGTGCTAGGGATTCCCTGGACAGCACGTTACACCAACGTGTCGATCCTCCAAGAACTCCAGTTTTTTTATTTATTTTTTTATTGCTTAGATGGGTGGACGAGGTCACAGCCCACCTGGTGTTAAGTGGTTACTGGAGCCCATAGACATCCACAACGTAAATGCGCCACCCATCTTGAGATACAAGTTCTAAGGTCTCAAGTATAGTTACAACGGCTGCCCCACCCTTCAAAAAGAAACGCATTATTGCTTCACGGCAGAAATAGGCAGGGTGGTGGTACCCACCCGCGCGGACTCACAAGAGGTCCTACCACCAGTAAAGAATACCATACCAACAATACCACCATACAGATGAAGCTTTTTACCGTCTGTCTGCGTAGAGTTCTGGAATACTTTGGCCACATTGCCAGAAAGGATGATGCCAGTTTGGAGAAGCTAATGGTCACTGGAAAGGTGGATGGAAAAAGACCACAAGGCAGAGACCTGACGCGTTGCACTGACCAGGTCCGCACTACTCTCGATAACACAGTCCAGGATGCTCTACACTCGGCGGCAGATAGTTGCGAGGAGGTGGTCACGACCCTCAGCATTGAGGAAACTGGAAGCCAGGAGGAGGTGATTATAAGTTAGCGGTTTTTATGTCGATGTTTCATAACTTTCTTGTGATAACATCCATAATGATTCTCCTAATTGAACCACCGAGTTACACAGCTGAAGCTTTTTTTTTCTCCTACCTATGCTGATAGCCTTGACAGGCTATATCAGCTTCTCTCACGGGGCTCAAACCGGGTGTGTTCCTAATACTGGCCCTAGAAAGAGCAGTACTTCGCAGAATCTATCACCGAATCGGAAACGCGACCCACTGAGAAGATCCGGCTAGCAACTCAGTGGGCTGTGTCTGTGGATTAATTAACTCGTCGAGTCCTTCGCCGCAAGCTACGGGTTCGGCGAGGACGGTGACCGGTGCTTGTGGTACCTAAAAGCACCGTTAATGAATCGGGAGGATCCGTAATGACGTGTGAGCTGAAGCGCTGAAGGTTTCCGGACCAATGGAGACACTTATTATGTCTGTTATTAAGTCTACGTCAAACGGAAAAAAACCACTATCTTCCCAAATGGAAAAGCATAATTAAATAATTGGAAGAAAAATAAGGCAAACTAAACACGAGCGATTTTCCTTCGTAGTATTTTTCCGTCAATAATTTTCTTTGGTTAACGCCAAACAAATAGAGGACCGACGAAATATTCATCAAAGCCAACCGATACGTGGAGCGTTTGCAAAAACAATATTATTAAAATCGCTTCGTTATATTTCATGGAAGCCAAAAATATTTTTGAAGAAATCATCGAGTGATTTATATATAAACTAGCCGTACTCGCCCGCTTCGCATTTAAAATTAACATTATTATTTATTGTCATTATTATTAGGGAGTCCAACACTCATATAATATAAGCCTATCCATTAAGTACATGTATTTTCTACATGGATACCAAGTTTCAAGTCAATCGGATGCATGGTTCAGTAGTTATAACGGAACATCCGTAAAAACCACTGTAGATTTATATATTAGCATATATATATAATGTATTATTTTATTCACATCAAAATAAAGTTTAGTGCAGTAAAACTATAGGCACAAACTGAGTTGCTCTATAAAGAGAAACAACATTTAAAGCTATTATTGCTTCACCAGTTATTATGTTTTATTATATTTCAATATTGAGATATAAGGTCTCAGTATAGTTACAACGACTGCCTCACCCTTCAAACCGAAACGCATTACTGCTTCACGATAGAAATAGGCAGGGCGGTGGTACCTACCCGTGCGGACTCACAAGAGGTTCTACCACCAGTAAAAGTGAAGTATACGTATTTCATTAGAAAAATTGGTACCCGCCTGCGGGATTCGAACACCGGTGCATCGCTACATACGAATGCACCGGACGTCTTATCCTTTAGGACACGACGACGACGACGATCGTACTATCAGTCAGCTTACCGTCGAGTGCATTATGACCTCGTCTGTCTAACTTAAGCAATGAAAAATTGTTACAATAAAATATTTGTACATTTGCAAAAGTCCTACAAGTCTTTAAACGTGGAAGCCGTGTCAACAATCAACTTTGCAGCACTCGAGAGTTCTGTGTGAGCTTTTGTGCAGCTTCTAAAAGTTTGTGCGTTGACTCGAAATCATATTTGGCTTCACGAAACACGGTTTTCAGGAGGGGAAAATTTAGAAACTTTAGCAGTATTTAAAAAAAAAAGGGTTAGTTTTATATTTCTCGCGTCCCTTAGTTCACTTAACGTTTCCGTGGTCTTTTCCACGGTCCACCACGGTGTTTGGAACCCATATTCCATCTGAATACGTTCTCAAACCCTCAGACATGAGAGCATAGTCTCATCTCTTTGCTATAACAACTATTTATATCAAAACGGACTGCATTTACTCCACTTTTCTGGTGGTAGGACCTCTTGTGAGTCCGCACGGGTACCTACCACCCTGCCTATTCTACCGTGAAGCAGTAATGCGTTTCAGTTTGAAGGGCGGGGCGGCCGTTGTAACTTTATTGAGACATTAGAACTTATATCTCAAGGTGGGTGACACATTTCCGTTGTAGATGTCTATGGGCTCCAGTAACCACTCAACACCAGGTGGGCTGTGAGCTCGTCCACCCATCTAAGCAGTAACAAAAAAAAGTATTCCATCATGTATCCTTCGCTCAGATCACGGAGAAGTTGAATTAGATACGGCCCGTATATCCTAGTCAATAAGCAGTCTGTACTACGCCAGTTTATCTGACCTTTAAGTGTCCACGTGACTAACGATTCTAGGTCGAATCCATGCCGGTAATGATCTGAAAGCACTCGTGTGCCCGACACGTGCGCATTACATCCACGAGGAAACAACTAGTGACGTGGAATGCAAATCGACGCTTGAAAGGCAATCCTGACTAAGCGACAAAAGTATGTAAAATGAGTTAGATACACCATTGGAATCGTCTGATTTTTCTGCGTCATTTAGTATCGGTTTCATCACTCTGTGACGTGTTTTATGTCGCTTAGATATGGTGTGATTTTCATAAAAATGCAGAGTTTTTTCCTACCAAACGACAAAAAAAAGTTATTTTTGAGACATCCTGCAGTTAGGACATTTTAATAATAAGGTATTATTTACTTAGTCAGTTCTTCATGTTTTTAAATTTTCATTTGTTTGTATTTATTTATTTTTACTTGTTATGAAATTTTTCTTTGAAACCAATTAGTAGATTGTACCTATACAAAGTAGTCGTAATTGGTACAGTTATACAATTTAACCTGAAACAAAATGGAATAATATTGAATCTTAGATAGTTTTACTTATTTAACATAATATCCCTTTCCATCCGTAAATATTTTTACATGACAACATTTCTAATAACTACGTCGCCTAGATAATTTTACTTGATTAATTTCAATGGTTACTTTTGGCGCTTAGTTATGTTTACCCGTAAACAAAATCTAATTTTTTGTCGCTAAAGAACTGCGCGAGTTTAAATACGTTGTGTGGGTATGCGCAACTAGTCGCGTACCACGTTTTGGCGGGTTGGTAAAAGGTGACTTTCGTAAGCTGGGCGTCGCTTAGTTGAGTCGTTTGTCACATTATTTTGCATTTTGTTCCCATGAGGGAGATGTGAACCACCAAATAAGGCCAAAGAAACGACTATAGATTCCGTAAAAAGATTTAACAAAAGTTTACAAAGTCGTCGTGGTCTAAAGGATAAGGCGTCCGGTGCATTCGTATGTAGCGATGCAACGATGTTCGAATCCCGCAGTTGGGTACCAATTTTTGGAATGAAATACGTACTTAACAAATGTTCACGATTGACTTCCCCGGTCATCGTTCTCGTCGAACCCGTCGTTCGCGACGAAGGGTTCGGCGAGTAAATTAACCCATAGACACAGCCCACTGAGTTTCTCGCCGGATCTTCTCAGTGGGTCGCGTTTCCGATCCGGTGGTAGATTCTGCGAAGCACTGCTCTTGCTAGGGCCAGTGTTAGCAATATCGTCAGGTTTGAGTCCCGTGAGCTCACCTACTAGTTAAAGTTACGCTGATACATAAGTCGTCGTGGCCTAAGGGATAAGACGTCCGGTGCATTCGTGTTGAGCGATGCACCCGGTGTTCGAATCTCAGGCGGGTACCAATTTTTCTAATGAAATACGTACTCAACAAATGTTCACGATTGATTTCCACGGTGAAGGAATAACATCGTGTAATAAAAATCAAAACCCTCAAAAATTATAATTTGCATAATTACTGGTGGTAGGACCTCTTATGAGTCTGCACGGGTAGGTACCACCACCCTGCCTATTTCTGCCGTGAAGCAGTAATGTGTTTCGGTTTGAATGGTGGGGCAGCCGTTGTAACTATACTTGAGACCTTAGAACTTATATCTCAAGGTGGGTGGCGCATTTACGTTCTAGATGTCTATGGACTCCAGTAACCACTTAGCACCAGGTGGGCTGTGAGGTCACCCACACCTCTAAGCAATAAAAAAAAAAACAGTAATAGCGTGATTTTGTTACAAAAAAATATATCCCTATTGTTTCTTACAATAAATGTTTATTCATAAACGTCTCACTCTTTTGCATGATTTACCATAGTAATTTATTACATTTTAGTTCAATTCTTTACACTTTCTACATGCATAAAAAAATGGAATAGTATTTAGATACATTTACTCGATTTGTTGTGAATTATGGGATCACTTTAGTCCAATATACCCAAAACGAAACTGTAAGCTGTGCGAATTTGTCTAACTTTACATGTTACTGAAAATCTTTCAACGATAGCTCATATTGTTTTACATGTTACTCCAAATCTTTCAATTCTGGCTTAGATAATTTTACTTGTGACGAGAAACCTTTTATATAAAATTCAGATAATTTTACCTGTTTATCAAATTATGGACAATATATATAAGCGACAATAACTGCTATATACACAAATGATAGCAAATAACCTTTAAGTATATTCGATGGGCAAAAAAAAACTATTTATAAGTCTATTAAAATAATTTCAATCCTACAGTTAGATTCGTTAAAATATTTTTTTTTCCAAATTTTTCAACTTTAAATTGCTCTACTGTAAAGTTTACGCATTGTCGCTTAGTCATGTTTGCCTTTCAAGCGTCGAAATGCTAAAATTCATGAACTTGTTAAATTACTTGTGGGACGCTGATTTGCAGGGTTGTTGATGACAATGGGCAGCGGCGATCGCTGAATTTGTTTGTATTGCTTAGACCAGTGGTGCGCGATTAGAAGTCGCGACCCCTGTGGGGGATATTCGAAGGTTTTCTCGCCAATATTTTTAAGTTTTCGTTCGATTTAGTAGTTCAGAACAAACCACTCCCTTCCTATCTAGGGTTCGCCAAGGATTTTCAAAATAGAATTTTCTCTCTACTTAAGGGGGCGCAGTCAAAAAAGTTTGTCTATAATAGTTTATTTAGGGGCGAGACAACCGCTATGAGATATAACTAGACCTCATGCCCAAAGGCATGAGACGATAGCAAGCTATGAGCCAGTCCATCTACAACATACACATTAAATTTAAAAAGATAAATTTATGCATACAAAGTCATATGTAATCTATATAAGTACCTATATTTAACATTATGTGTATTCTATAATACTGAGATGTTATTTTAAGGAAGATTTTTGTTTTGAGTTTGTTCTTTTTTTTTGTTTTGTTGTTGTTGTTTGTTATTCTTTTGTTAATGCACCTACCATGCATTATCTCTGCACCACCCTATGGTCGACTGGAAGAGAATGGCCATGGCATTAAGTCCGCCTGTGTACAAGTTTTGTTTTGTGCATAAAGTATAAAATAAAATAAATAAATCTTTCAAATTAAATGAATGCTATTTTGAAAGTATCGTTCCATTATTACTGGTGGTAGGACTTCTTGTAAGTCCGCACGGATAGGTGCCACCGCCCTGCCTGTTTCTCCCGCCAAGCAGTAATGCGTACCGATTTGAAGGGTGGGGTTGAAACCGTTGTGCTACAGAACTGGGACTTAGAACCCGTTTTTGAAGATGGGTGGCGGCACTTGATGACCCGTAAGCTCGTTAAGAAAAAGCTATAGTCTATGGGTGACATTTACCCCCCCCCACGTCCTCGCTAAGCTCGGTCAGTCAACGACCCACAAGTCGACCTTGTAAAATGGATATAAAAAAAAAAATCAACGTAATTTTCCTGATTTTTTGTCAGACTTCGAACGTTTGTTGTATTTTTTTAAGAAGACAATGCGTAGTGCATTTCTCGTTATGTTTGTATCGTTAATTAAAATAAAGCATTTGTAGACATAAGTGCATAAAGGGATTAAGTACCATTTTTATGATTTTTGAGTTTTTACATTGAACGAAAGTGTAATGAATTTGCCTACAAAGCATATTAGACCTTAAATCTCCGGCTTTAAAGGCTATTGTACGAAAAAGTATAAGCGTATCATATTCCCTTCATCCACTCATATCTTCATTTATTGGTGGTAGATTACGATGGCGGGTAGATACCGCTGTCCCGTCGTATTTCTGCGAAGCAAACATTAGTGCCGGTTTGAAGCGGTCAAGACTTATGTCTTCAGGCGGTCGGCGTTGCTGCCCGGGGACTTCAGTTTGTTACTGAGGAGGTGGACTGTGAACATGCCAACCAGCAATCATTGGATTCGGAGTAGAGTTCATCCATACAACCTGGAGCCATTGCGTTCATCCACAATGCGTTTCCAGAGATCTTTTTTGCCACGTACCGTCCGGCTTTGGAAAGAGTCCCACTCCACTGTGTTTCCCGAGCGCTATAACATGTCCTTCTTCAAATGAAGCTCGTGGAGAGTATTAAGCGGTAGGCAGCGACCTGGCTCCGCCCCTGGCCTTGCTGATGTCCATGAGCGACGGTAACCATTCACCATCAGGTGGACCGTATGCTTCTTCTATGAATTTCTCGTCGGATCTTCACAGTAGGTCACGATTTCGATCCGACGGTAGATTCTGCGAAGCACTGCTCTTGTTAGGGCTAATGTTAGCGAATTCTTTCAGGTTGAGCTTGTGAGCTCACCTGACCGCGCGTTACTGGTATAGCCCCTTAGACTACTAACGAGTTGGTTGGGGAAAAAATAATCTTAGCTCTGACATCCTGACCGATATCAAAAGGGTTATAAATATTTGTTGGTTTGATATTAAAGCGTGTTTTTTGTCGTTGATTGAAAACTGTATTTAATTTGAAAACTGTATTCATAAAATAACACATTAGACTTTAGTTCTATGCCACACTCGCCGGAGTTGTTTGAGGCCAAAGCCTTGTCAAAGGGCGCCGTTAACAAGGTTTCTGTTATACCTTCACATTGTTACGCGCTGGGGGTTCGGGATAAATAAAATTCCACCAAAGTACAACTAAAACAATACTTAGAACACTTCAAACACTTCTAACACTTTAAAGTTCTCGATTCGCTTCTTCCGCTTCGCTTCAAGTAATCCGTTCGCTGTTTCGCTTCGAGTAGTTCCGATTACTGACTGACCGCGTGCCATCTCTGCAACGCTTTTATAGTCGATACGACATCCCTAGATTTAGCGAGGATATTCCACACAAGTCGATTATTGTCTTCCGCTATCTGACAATAGATGGCGTTGTACTACTCGAGCTTTCTAGATGCTGCTAGATCCTTCAATATTCGTTCGACTATTTAGAGATAGATGGCGTTACTCTTACCGGCGTAAGAATATTAGTATATATGAGAGCTAGAATACATAACACACAGAAAACTAATTAAATTGAAGACGGTCATTACATTTTGTGTAACTATTTATTAACTTTTCAAATACCATTGTGTTTTCCGCGCGCTATGACATGTCCTACAAACGAGGCTTGTAGCGAGTACTTAGCGGTAGGCAGCGGCTTGGCTCTGAGCTGGCATTGCTGAGGTCCATGGGCGACTGTAACCACTCATGCCGTGAACTTTGTGGCGATTAGCCAACATACAACGCAAGATATTTGACAGATACCTGAATCTCGCTTACGACATTTTCAAGATAAGCTTGCATAATACAAGTTCCGACCAACAATATTCGGAGCGTCGGTCTACCGAGCAATATCAGCCACTCGGTGGAAGATCGTCGTCTTATGTATAACCTACAGCCGTATGCTAGTATGCCTATAAAGGCAATAAAAAATACAAGTTCATAGTGAATACGGACTGTCGCTTGGCTGGGGTAGTGGCGGTAACCATTTATCATCACGCGTTTTACTGGCTCGTCTTCGGAAACTTGAGGAGTCGTCCATGCACCAAATTCTGCAAGGTTGTTGAAGGGTCTTGTGATTATGAAAGCCACTAAAAAGCGAAAGTTGTTATTACCTTAAAATAATATTAATCAAATTTCTGGTTTAATGCCGGGTTGACTTCCTAGTACAGAAAGCGGTTATTCGTGAGGCGCCGCTATGTCAGAGCTTAGGGTTCGACTGAGGAGGTTAGGACGTGAAAGTTACTACATTACAACGCCTAATCAGCCGTTCAAACCGGAACGCATTACTGCTTCACGGCAGAACTATGCAGGGCGGTGGTACCTACCCGTGCGGACTTCCAAAACGTCGAACGACCAGTAAAAACTATTAAACATTTTTTTTGTGATTGAATGATTACTGGTGGCCTGGAGGCCTTTCCAGTTTCACCAGGACAGGTGGGCGAGCAAAGGCTCAGCCAGGAGAGATGGGATTTACTAACAACTGCTCGAGCGCCTCCGAAGGAGCAGTTGCTTCGCGAATGAATCTACTACCGGATCGGAATCGCGACCCGCTGAGAAGATCCGGCGAGAAACTCAGCGGGCTGATGCATGGATTAGGTTGCACGTCGTCCTCTTTGTCGAATTCGACGAGTACGGTTACCGGTGCTATGAAACCACTAATTCCGACCGAACATAACGTGATTGCAAACAACCACCATTGATTTCAGCCGACACCGGAGACGATGACAATGAATTTAGGCTTTAATCAATACTAGATCGTACCAGATATTTCTAATACTATCCTACAAAGTAACAGTTTAATTACGAGTCATCTGTGTTTTGAATAGGCATGTTTTTAACCTTCAAAGACTTCAAAAAAGGAGGAGGTTCTCAATGCGACGATTTTTTTTTCAATATTTGTTACTTCATAACTTTTGACTGGGTGAATCGATTTTGATGATTCTTTATTTATTAGAAAGCTGACGCTTCCCGTGTGGTCCCATTTCAGTGTTCCAGTTCTGATAATGGCATCCATGAAAAAACCATATAAGTCTTAAATTTGCATTAAGTACGTGCGCGACAAATAGATGAATAACTCAATAACTCAATATCACGCCAACCGATTTCGATGATTATTGTTTTTAGTGTATATTAATTTGTTTTGAATATATATTTTTTCTATTTGAAGTCGGTTTTTGTTAAAGCACGTCTATTTACAATTATTTATCTAACATGTTAATCAAAGTGTCTTTATTCAACATTAATTATACATTTTTTCTAAGGGATTAAATCACGTAATACGGGGAGAAAATGTGGATCTACTAAAGAAATATTTGTAAAGACCATACGCAATTGAGGTCGCGGGAGCTTTCAAAGAGAAATGAGTTCAAGGCGAGCTTTTGGACCTTGAGCTTACTTACAAGCAAGGTTTCGGTTGAAAAAAAAGATTCTCATTTATTTATGACCCGCGCGTTTTGTGATATACATAGTATTATATTGCATTGAAATCTTTGATTGCATTCTGTTCTAAAATCCTTCGTTGATTACTTTAGTTTCTGTCCACATCGTCCGTAGATCTACATACCTAAAAGGCCACGACGACTTCTTTTTCTTTTCTTCTTTATCCTTTAGGATAAGACGTCCGGTGCATTCGTATGTAGTATAAACGGATCCTCAGGGTGGCGGCGACAATTGAGACAATTTACATCCACACGAAATATTATATTCTCTTTAGTACACGTTACGGTGGGTAGAATACGAATGCAATCGAGATATGCTAACCGCCGGTATTTATACAATCATCTTGACCTATTTAAATACAAACTTAGTAGGTAATATTAAACATTGTTCATCTTAATTATTCTGCTGATTATTTACGTACAATTATTATTTAATAATATCGAATTATGTAACATAAATAGCATTAAGGCTTATTGCGCCGTAAGGTATATTGCGCCGGAAGCTGTCAAGCGGAAGGCGCCAATAAAATATTATAAGTATAAAGAAATATGAATGAACTATTTACTTGATTATGAAATTACTAATTATATTATAAGACAATAATAAGTTCTATATATTTCCTAAGTTCGTAAATAATTAATTATGTGAGGCCGGAAGTGTTGCTCGATAACAGTAGCGATGCACCGGTGTTCGAATTCCGCAGGCGGGTACCAATTTTTCTAATGAAATACGTAGGTACTTAAGAAATCTTCACGATTGACTTGCACGGTGAAGGAATAACATAACGTGCAATAAAAATCACAAAATTATAATTTGCGTAATTACTGCTGGTGAGACGTCTTGTGAGTCCGCGCCGGTAGGTACCACCGCTCTGCCTATCTCTGCCGTGAAACAGTAATGCGTTTCGGTTTAAAGGGTGGGGCAGCCGTTGTAACTATACTGAGACCTTAGAACTTATATCTCAAGGTGGGTGGCGCATTTACGTTGTAGATGTCTATGGGCTCCAGTAACCACTTAACGCCAGGTGGGCTGTGGGCTGACCACCAGTAAAACGGTTACGAAAGATACGTTCCTACAAAGGCCTGTGTAGTGCGAAACCATGTTATATGAAACTAGAAGCCAGTACAAAAAGTAGAGTAATTTTTCTAAATGAAACATCTCATATGCTTGTATGTATTTTTTACCTATTACACATAAAAAATAAACAATAAAATTTCTCTTATTCCCATATATTGTGTGTTCATAGTGCATATTGTAATTATCTAAATAATATTAAAGAAAAATCTCGTCATCGCGTTGTATACCGTGTTATAAGACGGGTTACCTTTATGTATACACAAATGCGCATCGACATATTGTTTTATTGATTTTACAATATCACACGCACACAACAATTGCAACAATGTTGTGTTACGTGTTATCAGATAAGGATAAAGTGATTGAAAACGAATTGATAAGGCAGTGTTTGTGTTTATTGAGGAGAGAGAGTTAGTTTCGCGACAATACATCCTATATAATTGGCTAGCTTCTTCCCGCGCTTTCTTTAGCCTTTTACGGCGATAGGACCTCTTGTGAGCCCGCACGGGTAGGTACCACCACCCTGCCTGTTTCTGCCGTGAAGCAGTAATGCGTTTCGGTTTGAAGGGTGGGGCAGCCGTTGTAACTATACTGAGACGTTAGAACTCAAATCTCAAGGTGGATGGCGGCGTTTACTTTGTAGAGGTCTATGGGCTCCAGTAGGCACTTAACACCAGGTGGGCTGTGAGATCGTCCACCCATCTAAGCAATAAAAAAAATGTGGTTCCCATCAAATCTCTTTGTTTTTTTTTTCCTACCTAAGTTGGTAGCCTTAAAGGCTAAGCCAGTGAGGACATCAATTAAATTGGGCACGGAACAGTAATTTAAGAGCCTAAAATATCCAATATTATATGCCCTTATTTGGTGCTAATATATCGTCTTCTCGCATTAAAACTGTATAATCTTAAAACATGCTAATTTTACAGGAGAGTGTTTTAAAGGTTTAACATGTATTGTGATATTTTTAATATTAATCATCTTGGCAATATTTATTTTTTATTTTTTACCAGTTACAGTATCTGTCTTTTAAAGTAAGATATAATAATGTATTAATTTTGTTAATAGTAGTCGAAATATAGGTAAACTCAAAAAAAAAACTAAAACTAAATTACGCTTTTTTGACGGTATTTATGAGAAAAATACTAGTGATACTACCAAATGATTCCGCATATTAACTTAATTTCGAATATTTTTGGAAATTGTACTTTTAATGCGAAAAACCGATATATACATTGAAGTCGTTGGAAGACCAGCATGCTGCATATAATTGGTCATGGGCATAATAATAATAACAATAACTGGGAACCAATCACGCACGTTCGCCCGGCCCCAAATTAGGATTGCCTGTGTTATGGGTACCAGACATTAACATACATACTTATATATGTTTAAATATAGACATATGTAGATTATACATATGTACCTAGATTATAAACATCCAGATAACGCAAACGAACCAGTTTTTCATACGAATGTTTGCTGTATCCCGGTCCAAACCTCCTACGAGGTTCCCGCGGCTAGGTGGCGTGCGAGGTATTGACGGTCTGCAGATGTTGGGAGCAGACCGCGGGCCCAAGGACGTTTTAGAGCCCTACCGAACTAAACAATTCCCCTGCACTCTTACATCCGACTTCCGATCTCCGTCCGGGGTCAGAACCCGGTCACAGAGTAGAGGGGCCGCCCAGACCGATAAGTATGGCACCAACAAGTCAGCCAGGGCCACCCAGACCGATAAGTACTGCACCAAAAAGTCGTCCGTGACCTCAAAATGTACCCCCTACCTCCCACCTACAATGATGTTTTTTTTTTCTGAGATGGGTGTTCGAGCTCACAGCCCCACCTTGTTTTAAGTGGTTACTGGAGCCCATAGACATCTACGACGTAAATGCGCCACCCACCCAGAGATATAAGTTCTAAGGTCTCAGTATAGTTACAACGGCTGCCCCGCCCTTCAAACCGAAATGCATTAATGCTTCACGGCAGGAATAGGCAGGCGGTACCCACCCGCGCGGAGTCACAAGAGGTCCTACCACCAGTGGCTGGACCACCTACTTAGTGATTAGTCTTGGTGATTAATCAATTTTAATTCGTCTTACAGGTCGCTATAAAAATAATTGATAAATCAAGATTAGATGAAGACAATTTGAAGAAGACATTCCGGGAAATAGCAATAATGAAGAGACTGAGTCATCCGCACATAGTTAGGTTATACCAGGTGAATATATTTGTCTTTTTATTTTAAACTGACCCGTCAGACTTCGTAGTGCCTCAATCGATAAATAAAAGACCTAAACTTTTATATAGAATAAACTTAAAACAAACAAAAGGAATCCGTCCGACGGGGGACACGTCAAAGGGAAAACAAAATTGTTATTTTTATTTAATTCCGAGAATTTTCATATTTTTATACCTTTTAAACCTTCTCTGGACTTCCACAAATAATTCAAGACCAAAATTAGCCAAATCGGTCAAGCCGTTTTCATGTTATGTCGTGACAACGGAAAACGGGTTTCATTTATATATATATATAGACTAGCTGACCCGGCAAACTTCGTAGTACCTCAATCGATAAATAAAAGACCTAAGCTTTTGTAGAAAATAAACATAAACAAACAAAAGGAAGATTCCTTGATCTGTCCAGATTTTTTTTATTTTTATTTACCTTTTAAACCTTCTCTGGACTTCTACAAATAATTCAAGACCAAAATTAGCCAAATCGGTCCAGCCGTTCTCGAGTTTTAGCGAGACTAACGAACAGCAATTCATTTTTATATATAGAGACTAGTGGCCCGCTCCGGCTCCGCTCGGGTCTTTAACAACGATATTTGACGTTGTTTTATTTTTTTTTAATAAAAGAACACTTATTGCGGCACAACTATAATAGTTAGACATAATGTCGCGACATTTTTTGTAAATAATAAAGTGTTCTACAAAGTCGTAGTACATTATTTTATTCTATTATCAATAGTTTTCGCAGGGCTCGCGATATAAAGAATATTTTAGGTAATTTTGATACACTTTGGGTTACATTATTAGAGTTGTAGTAAGGATCCTTAATTTTTTTCAAAAAAGATTATAGCCTATGTCACTCGGGAATAGTGTAGTTTCCAACAAAAGCAAAGAATAGTGTAGTTTCGGAGCCTATTCAATACAAACAAACAAACAAATATTTCCTTTTTATAATTATAAATATTAGTATAGATTGTAATTGACATTCGTGGATAAATTTTGGTGTCTGCGTCTAGAGGCCAGACTTCGTAACCTTAATAGAGAGAATGAGGCACGCCTGATGGAGAAAATTGCGAGTGATAATAATATGACCGAGTTCCAAATCCTGCAGGCAGGAATTAAGGTGTTTAACTTTGCCTTTAGTACTGTTTACTGGTGGTAGGGCGTCTTGTGGGCCCACCCGGGTAGGAGCTACCTCTCTGCCGATTTTTACCGTGAAGCAGCAATGCGTTTCGGTTTGAAGGGCGGGGTAGCCGTGGTACTGTAAAACTGAGACTCAGAACTCGTGTCCCGAAATGCTTGTCGCCCGTTACTATAACGTTGTCCATTTATGGTGACCATTTAACACCAGATCGGCCGTGAGCTCGTCCATCCATATAAGCAATAAAAAAGAAGAAAAAAAAACTAAGGATTGACCGATAGAAACTGTCACGCAACGTCACGCCTCTGATCTTCGACTTGCCATAAAAAATCTTTAAACACAATGACGTAAAGTTCAAATCCGATGCATTGTTTACTATAAATTTGTTGGAGTTTACTCCTTTAGAATCGATTTACATATATAGGCCCGGGGTATGAAAATTATGGGGACCAAAATCGTACTAGCATGTCACACGAAATGCGTTATGCGCCTGATTGGCTCCTGATTGCGTGATGCGTGCGCGCGCCAATCAAAATCGTACTAGCATGTCACACGAAATGCGTTATGCGCCTGATTGGCTCCTGATTGCGTGATGCGTGCGCGCGCCAATCAAAATCGTACTAGCATGTCACACGAAATGCGTTATGCGCCTGATTGGCTCCTGATTGCGTGATGCGTGCGCGCGCCAATCAGGAGCCAACGCGCGGCCGCGTTATCGCAGGTGACGCCGGGCTGCTGCGCCGGCAGTCCGCCACAAAGCCTCGTACTGATCGCGCGTTTCTCTCATTATTGTATTTTCATATATTTGTTAGTCGTTTGTTTTGTGTCTCGTTAATTTGTTAATAATCTGTAGTGTATCGTGTTGTCGTAATATAGAACTATTTCTCGTATTGTTTCGTTTAATTTTTTATATCCAGTAAACTCCAGTCGTGCGTCGGAGCGGACACACACACTTTTTTTCTGTAAATTTCAATCTTAAACAATTGGTTTAAAGGCGAAATTCTAAACAATAGTATTCAAAATGGTTTTTTTTAATTGCAAATATGGGTGGACCAGTTCACAGCCCCCCTGTTAAGTGGTTACTGGAGCTCATAGACATCTACAAGGTAAATTCGCCACCCGTCTTGAGATATAAGTTCTAAAGTCTCAGTATAGTTACAACGGCTGCCTCGAAATTCGATCCGAAACGCATTACTGCTTCACGGCCGAAATAGGCGTGGCTGTGGTACCTACCCGTGCGGACTTACAAGTCCTGCCACCAGTGAATTTGAATTGAAAGTAAGTTCCGTCCTGAAGGCGGTACCGCGATGCGCCCCATTTTATTTATTTATTGTGAATTATAACACTTAACACGTGCACATTTGTATTGTGTGCGTATATATTCAGGCACTAATTTAATGGTTCAATATTAAGTCAGTTGTGAATTGGCTGACATCATTTTTGTTATTTTGTGATTCTTCAGGTGATGGAGAGCACCCACACGATTTATTTAGTAACAGAATACGCACCGAACGGTGAAATATTTGGTAAGTTTTAAAATTTATTTCGATAACTTATGAAATACGTATACTCACCTTCGTTCAAGGACTTCAATGTTAAGGGTAGTCTTTTCAGGACTCCTTTGGGGGATATGTCATGGCGCTCTGTGAACTCCGTGTGATGAAATTCCATATTTTTTTACTGCCCTTATAGACAGACGAGCATACGG
The DNA here is from genome assembly GCF_030267445.1 of Bombyx mandarina. Taxonomy (NCBI): domain Eukaryota; kingdom Metazoa; phylum Arthropoda; class Insecta; order Lepidoptera; family Bombycidae; genus Bombyx; species Bombyx mandarina. The sequence goes on from NC_143229.1 coordinate 15,832,789, forward strand.
CCCACCTAATGGTGAGTGGTTAGTGTCGCTCATGGACCTCAGCAATGCCAGGGGCAGAGCCAAGCCACTGCGTGCCGTATCTTTTAATGGAGGTCTGAATTTGAGGCTACTGGGTCCACACACCTAGAAAAACAAAGATATGGAGTTTATGCTTAACAAGAGACCTAGTATTTTCACCCGGAGGATTGGGTTCCCTGTGTTTTGACTAGACCAAGGATGAACAACACGCCTGGAGCCTATGTTTAACCAATAGTTCGCGAGCTGAGGCTTGGCGCACACTGATTAAATGGGGTTTTGGTAATTAGGACCATAACATACCTTAAAACAATTTTTTATTTTTTTTATTTTTTTTTATTGCTAATTGAGTGGACGAGCTCACAGCCCACCTGGTGTTAAGTGGTTACTGAGCCCATAGACATTTACGACGTAAATGCGCCACCCACCTTGAGATATAAGTTCTAAGGTCTCAAGTATAGTTACAACGGCTGCCCCACCCTTCAAACCGAAACGCATTGCTGCTTCACGGCAGAAATAGGCAGGGCGGTGGTACCCACCCGCGCGGACTCACAAGAGGTCCTACCACCAGTAAAAAATTGCCAAAGGTTTCCAGTTTTCCTCGAGTGATGCGCTTAAATTTAAAGCTCGTTTCGGGTCACAATACGTCCTGCCACCAGTAAAATGTTCCAGATCACTTGGTGTCCAGGGGTCGTATGACGGAGTCGGAGGCGGCCCGAGCTTTCTCCCAGATGGTGGCCGCCGTGGGGTACTGCCACGCGAACGGTGTCGTCCACCGCGACCTAAAGGCTGAGAATTTACTGTTAGACAAAAACATGAACATAAAGGTGAGACGGGCTTTTGGGAACCATTGAAGTTACCGGGTATTGTGACTTATGGTTATGTGATAAAGCTTTTTTTTTGTAATAGGCGGAATGTTGGAGCATGCTGGTTAGCAATATGGCCAGTTACCGGTCTTTGTTCTTTGAAAACAAATCTGCCTGTGCAGAATATTGACAGACGGGCTGTTCTCCATAAACCGAAGTCTTAATCTATGACCCTTTTGAATTTTGGTCCCGAACGAACCACGAGCGCTACCTCTTTTTTTTCAGTATAGTTACAACGGCTGCCCCGCCCTTCAAACCGAAACGCATTACTGCTTCACGGCAGAAAATAAGCATGGTAGTGGTACCTACTCGTGCGGACTCACAAGAGGTCCTACCACCAGTAATATATTTCTTTGCCAACCCATGCCTTTTTCTCTCCTCAGTTAGCAGATTTCGGCTTCAGCAACGAATATAGAACCGGAGGAGCCCTGAGCACCTGGTGCGGGAGTCCTCCGTACGCAGCGCCCGAGCTCTTCGAAGGGAGACAGTATGATGGACCCAAAGCCGACATTTGGGTACGTTCGAAATATATTAGCGTAATTTTTTATTATTATTTATTTATACAGAAATAAAAAAAATATATGATGCCGTTAGCTCAAAAGTGGCCTAAGCTTATCATAGTTATTATGGAGGCAATTAGAGTTGAATTTTCATGAATTTGAATTTGAGTAAGCCAAAAAACAATCCACGCAAAAATAATGCTTACAAAGCTATCTGTTATCTATGGATGAAACTATGGATAGGCAGGCCGGTTTTACATAAAAAAAAATTATATTTTAAATAAATTCCAATATACGTCATACAAGCTTGAATATACAAAATTACGGGTTAGGCCACTTTTGCGCTGATGGCCTCATATATACTAGAACAATGAAAAAAAAAAAAAAAAATTAAAAAAAAAAACTAAATTATATTATTAAAAGGAGTCCCTTTAGGCAAGGAAGATACCGGCAGCGTGTTCCCCCTTTGAATAGCTAGACTAATTCTTTGTCCGAGGTAGCTGCCAACTCTTCGGTCTCCTGTGACGTCGACTAACCTTTTTGCTATTTCCTTAAAAAGCCTTATAGCGCTAGGACCCCACGGACCAAGGCTCTCGACACCAAATGGGACAAAAACATATTAACATAAAAACAATAATCATTTCAGATGTTTAATATGTACAAGAACAAGACCGATTTACTAAATAATTACCACTGGGTCTTTATTAGAGAGCCCTTGCGTGAGTAGAATATCACCCTGCCTATTGCTGATCGGCAGAGACAATGTTTTGAAGAGTGGGACATGTGTTACGATTGAGAGGTAGACTTCACGTCTCAAGGTGGTGTCATTCACGCAGTGATGTCTAAAGGATCCGGTAACCATTTAACACCATGGTTTAATGGAGTTGCCCACAGCCCGCCAGTCAAACTTTCCCATGGAAATGTGACGGTGAACGGTGATCGTTTTACAGTCACTGGGCGTCGTATTATACGTTCTGGTCTGCGGGGCGTTGCCGTTCGATGGGAACACCCTCCACGAGCTCAGGAACGTGGTCCTGAGCGGAAAGTTCCGAATACCGTACTTCATGTCACAAGGTCAGTAAGAGTATTTTCAGCGAATCCTCCAAATCCATCAAGGATGACACCCATATCGGGCTTATTGAATTAGGAAAGGGGTTGTGTGTGGGGGGGGGGGAGCATCTCGCCATCTCTCTCTCGGACTCTCTCCGACGTACTTCCGTTTCTTTTCCTGGGCCTGGGGTCTAACCTTCTGCGAAGTCCCCGCGTCTAGGGGGCGCAAACGGCTCCCCTGCCCTTTCGCCTAAGCGTCCGATCCCCCGAGGTGCGAACCCGGGCGGGAATAATGCTTACCTGGAAAAATGCTTAGTTTTTCACGCTTCATTAGCTAGTCCTTTGTCTGTATGTTTATATAACGAAATATTTAAATGTAATCTTCATCGACTTCAAGAGGTCTGATTAATTCGACAATTTGCATATGTGTCAAGTACCGATGGCAATACAATAATGCTACGCCGGTAGGAGTAACGCCATCTATCGCCGAATAACAGAAACTGTAGAGATATACGACAAAGGGAAGATCTTCCACTGAGCTGGTTAAATTGCTCGGTAGACCGACGCTCCGAATGTTGTTCGAAACTTGTATATATGCACGCTTATGTTGAAAACGTCGTAAGCGAGATTCAGGCATCTGTCAATTTTTCTTGTAGTGTGTGATGGCTACCCGCCACAGAAACTAATATAAAAAAACTGGTAACATCGAGAACGCTCAAGAGGTACAACGCCATCTATTGTCAGATAGCGGAAACACACATCAAAGCTACTCGACTTGCCCAGGATATTCTCAATAAATCTAGGGATGTCGTATCGACTATAAAAGCGTTGCAGAGATGACACGCAGTCAGTCAATAATCGGATCTACTCGAAGCGAAACAGCGAATGGATCACCTGAAGCGAAGCGGAGGAAGTGAATTGAGAATTTTAAAATATTCGTTAAGTGTTCTGATTGTTACTACAGTTTCAATTTGTACTTCGGTAGAATTTTTATTTATTCCGAACCCGCCTTAGAGTGTTGCTACTGACTTATAAAGCGGCTGTATAACCCTGGCCGACCATTTAAAGTGGAGCTTAAGATTGCTTCACGGTAGGAATAGGTGAGATTTTGGTGCCCATCTATGTGGTTCTACTACACAATGGGTATATGTGTCCAATTTTTATTAGAAGATGCGGTTATAGACTAGACAGTCAGCTATTCCTGCTGTTTCTCAATTTCTTTCCTAGCGGAAGCGGTTTGATTTTATTGAATTACTAATTCTACGATCAGTCCTTATTCTCGTTTTAGAATGCGAAAATCTAATAAGGCATATGCTGGTCGTGGAACCGGAGAAGAGGTTATCCCTGCGCGGTGTTGCCAGGCACAGGTGGCTGGCGGCACACCAACCTGGGCCAGGACCGGGCGATCGAGGTATGGCAACCCTGCTCTTTATTTAATTCCAGTTACGCATATATGATGACGTCAGAAGGCAAGTCCGTACAAACGCCTAGAGACCCAACGCATCCATTGCGGGCTCGTAAACAGCTTACATATCATTAATCCTGTAGTTATGAACAATTTAAATCTAACGCTATTTCGTCACACAAGAAAGTCCGTTTGTGTTTAGCGATAGCTATTTCGAGTTAAGCATTTGTCATTAAGCCGCTTACAGTGTCACGAGGTGGTCTCTTAATATTTTGGATGTTTCAATTTCAAAAGTCATCCCTCCCAGAAGATTTATAATATCTTTGTCTTCTTCGAGTTGTATTAGACTGTCGAATCTGTTAAATAAATATATAGTATATATTTTTATTATTGACATCTGAATGAGCTCACTGTCTCACTCAGCCTTCTGTAGTTCATTGATGTCTCAACGTCGCCATCCATCCTGATGAGGTCGGAACCTCGATTGCACAACGAAACGGCTATCCCACTCTTCTAACTGGAATACAGCCCCATCAATTTACGTCAATATTTCATTACCGACTCCCTAATTAAACTGGTGGGGGTAAGTCCGGCTGATTATTCCATCATATTTATGCCGTTTTTTTCTTTGCTTCGGTGGTTGGACAAGCACACGGCACACCCGGTGTTAAGTAGTTACCGGAACCCATAGACATCTACAACGTAAATGCTGCCACCTACCTCGAGATATGAGTTCTAAGGTCTCAGTATAGTTACAACGGCTTTCCCTCCCTTCAAACCGAAACGCATTACTGCTTCACGGCAGAAATAGGGCGGTGGTACCTACCCGTGCGGACTCATAAGACGTCCTCCCACCAGATTAACAAGACTATGGCGTCCACCATGTCTCGGGATGGCTGATGGTGGGACCCCTGTGATGGGTGGACTTCAATCGCTTGTCTGGTTTGAAGCAGTAACCTTTTAATTATAGATGCGTCGACCGGAGCCTGCATATGTCACACGTCTATGTCGCAGACCGAACCCGGGGCCTCGGAAACTGTTATGGCGCATTTGCTCACGCTCCCCGGGCTCACGAAGGAGCACGTACAACAGGTATTGGTGCTATTCAGATAAATTGTCATTTTTTTTATTGTTTTGATGGGTAGACGATTTCCCGGCCCATTTGGTGTTAAGTGGTTACCGGAGCTCATAGACATCTACAACGTAAATGCCGCCACCCATCTTGAGATATGAGTTCTAAAGTCTCAGTATAGTTACAACGACTGCCCCACCCTTCAAACCGAAACGCATTACTGCTACACGGCAGAAATAGGCAGAGTGGTGATACCTACCCGTGCGTTCCGCTTCGAGGGGTGAGAGAAAGACTTGGACCTCCTCTCACCCGTCAACACCAGCTGACCCTTGATAAACAAACTAAAAATCACCTCGTTTCATTTCAGTCGGTGCAAGAAGAACGCTTCGATCACATATCGGCCATCTACCACCTCCTCATGGATAAGCTCGAACAGAGAAGCAGCGCCCGGAGTAGCCTGCAGCACAGAGGTGGGTCTACTCGAAAGACCCTCGTTGGTCGAGGAGACACACCCTGTATCTTGACGGTACTGGTTCTAGACTTCCCCTGGAGGGCACAACCGTACCAGACCGCATCGCAAGTGGTCAAGGAACGCAAGGACCGACACGCGATTAGTCCTGATTTGTAATATCATTGGCGCTGGCTAACCCATACACACAACCCACGACTCAGCGAAGCACTGCTCTCGCTAGGGCTAGTGTGAGTTCCGTGAGCTCACCTACTTCGGTGAATCTAGTATGACCCTTCGAGGTTACTAGAGTAAGAATGAACAAAAAAACTTGTTTGACAATAGACCCGTCTCTCTCTCTAGCGCAGCGTATTTCGATGTGAGTGACCGAGACAGATTTATTTTTTTATGATTATACCGTATGTTTCCAGATTCCCTGGACTCGACGACCGGTCTGCCGTTGGATCTCACTAGTTGTAAGGTAATCTATGCAAGTATTCTATCTCATACGCGTAGACTAAAAATCTAAAGTTTATCTCTTTTTAGTGTCACTTTTTCGTTTCATTTAATTTTTATCGTGAAAAATTTAATAAATGCTATCTTAACCGAGCGCTTGAGTGTTTGTGTTGAAAGACACTTCAATGTGTTGGTGTGGTCCATGGTCCGCAAGTGCGCCAGAGTCGTAGGAGGCGTACGTATATTGTTTATGGACTGCATTAATTCGAGTGTTACTATGTCACCTACAAAACTGCGAATTTATACGTACTAATATTTATTCGACGATGGAAATTCAACCATAATGACTAATATCTTAAGATTCGATTTTATTTTGTAGTTCCATGAAATTAGGAAAAAAATCATTGCTATTGGTAATACTAAAGCTCTGTTCTGATACTATTGAACAACAATATATACAAACCTTTTAACCTACGAGTAAATAATAAGTCTATTTATTCGTAATAAATAATAAGTCTATTTATTCGTACCTTTTAACAAAATAAACCTAAAATTATACTTAACTGTATTGACATGTCTATCGGCTTATATATAGATATCTCAGTTTGAAATACAGAAAATATGCAACTCTTGGTATTAAAGTAAATGTATAAGTGCACTCTGAATTAACTATTGAATAATTCTGTTTTTTTTCTTCATATAATTGTCATACATTTATGGATGGTGTCATGCAAGAGCAACATACGTATTTTATTAAGTGACATTTTTGGTTAAAGGGTACTGGACATGTTCTGATTAAAATTTGTTTTACAGAATTCGGAAGACGAGGAGATGGATGCGGAGGATTCTTCGATACAGGATTCTCTGATATCGTTACCCAATCCTGAAGCGTCGGTGGACTATCTGACCGACGGACCCGAGGCCCTGGAGAAGGTAAGGGCTCTGGATTATGACAGCTGAAGTTATCCCCAGTGTACATTCAGTGTCAAACCTCCTACCACCAGTAATGTCGTTAATACGTTTTCAGTTCGGTGACGGCTCGATACCAGTTCAAGAGGAGCGGACCCAGCAGCCCGCCAGCACTGGCGAGCAGCACGCCACCAGGCGGCACACCGTGGGGCCCGGCGACTGCAGACACACACAGGTGACCCCCCTCTGAACCCTGCGTATCCCCTCTCTGACCCCCCGTGTGACCCCCTATCAACTTAACCACTGCTGCTCCTAGCTACTGCTTGGAGGCAGTACCTATGTATGTATAAGCAAAGATAAATAAATAAAAATATTTTAGTGTTACCATTGCAATAATTCGAGAAATAAACAGATTTCTAGTTTTATTTGAACCAGTTAAACCTTAAATATATGCATATAGATAACAAATCTAAAAAAAGAAACGCTTAATTAAAGCTATTGCAAACCGAACTAAACAATAACGACATCAGACCAAAGTCTGCACGGTCCCCGCGGGTGCTGACGCGCGCTGTGTCCCCAGGGCGGCGAGCTGAGCGCGTGCGGGGCCGCGGTGTCCGCCGACCTGCGCCCCTCCCCCCTCTACGTGTCCGCGCAGTTCAATGTGAGTATTATTTTTTGTTTTATTGCTTAGATGGGTTGACGAGCTCACAGCCCAGCTGCTGTTAAGTGGTTACTGGAGCCCATAGACATCTACAACGTAAATGCGCCACCCACCTTGTGATACAAGTTCTAAGGTCTCAGTATAGTTACAACGGCTGTCTCACCAATTAGTGGTGGCATTTACGTCGTAGATGTCTATGGGCTCCAGGAATCGCTTAACACCAGGTGGCCCGTGAGCTCATCCACCCAGTTAAGCAATATTTTTTTTAAATCTAATATGTCGTGCAATTTCCTCGCTAATAAAAGCCCGCATTAAGGACGTGACGTTTGTTCGTCAGCAGCAGGCCTCGCCGGACGTGTCGCTGCTGCCGAACACGAACCTGGCCGCCAAGCTGCCGGCCGTGCAGCACCAGCCCGCGCGCTACTTCAGCGTCAAGGACCAGCACCTGCTGAAGCCGCCGCACGCCATGCAGAGCCAAGGTACGAGCTACCTGCGGAGCTCAGTGAAGCAGTAATGCGTTTCGGTTTGAAGGGCGAGGCAGCCGTTGTAACTATAGTTGAGACCTTAGAACTTATATCTCAAGGTTGGCTCCGGTAACGACTTAACTGTGGAGTGTGAGCTCGTCCACCCATAAGCAATAAAAAAATATGCCACCTTAATACATGAGTTCTGAGTCTCATTTTACAGTACAACGGCTGCCCCACCCTTGAAACCGAAACGCATTACTGCTTCACGGCAGAAATAGGCAGGGCGGTGGTACCTACCCGTGCGGACTCACAAGACGTCCCTATTGCGCTATCAGCAGTAATAACGCAAATAAAAAATTTGCAGGTTTGATTTTTATTAACACGATGTTATTCCTTCACTGGAAGTCAATCGTGAATATTTGTTAAGTACGTATTTCATTGGAAAAATTGGTATCCGCCTGCGGGATTCGAACACCGGTGCATCGCTACATACGAATGCAACGGACGTCTTATCCTTTAGGCCACGTGTCATCCAGCCATCAGCCAGGCCATTTAAGAAATTAAAAAAAATAGGAGAAGATTGAGAACCGCTGGCCGTGGATACGTTTCTACGAATGAATGCTATTATAGTTCTTATTTTGTACACAACAGCGTCGACATTCGGGCGACGTGCTTCGGACGGAGGCGCCCACGTGCCCCGCTGCAGGGAGAGGACATGCTGCCACCCCATGCCCTCGCATCACGTATGTCCTCTTCTTTCTTCTCAAACTCTCAACAGTTCTCTTCACAGCGGATCAGGTCTCCAGTGCTGATTGTGGCTGCTGGACTGTTTAATCTTACACATCATGATCCTAGACTGTTCACGCTTTTGTTTAAGCTATTGCATAACTTTTATCGCGGGCTTAGAGCGCAGCGACCGAATCAAGAAATTCCGTAACGAAAATAAAACCTAACCATGTAGCTACCATGTAGCTCGCGTTAAACACATTCACACGTTGCGCTTGTGTAGTGTTTGTGAATAAGCGCGTGGTGTGACGTCACACAGCATGCGCATCATGAAAAGTCTGCCCATCTCTCACTCGCGAGGTCTAGCTTGTTAGTATGAAGGGGACAGTTAATGTTTTGCTTTTGTTAATGTTTATAAATATATCGTGGTTTTATTTTATTATTGTTTTAATATTAAATTATTATAGTCTAATTATAATTGCATAAGTTGATAAAAAATGTTATGCAATAGCTTTACCGCGGCACTCCCCGAGTGCCACAAGTTTTTTTTTCCACCTATGCTGATAGCCTTGAGAGGCTATTTCTGCTTCGACTTAACGTGTAGGTGAGCTCACGGGGCTCAAACCGGAAGTGCTACTAACACTGGCCCTGACAAGTGCAGTGCTTCGCAGAATAAACCACCGGATCGGAAATGCGACCCACTGAGAAGATCCGGCGGGAAACTCAGTGGGCTGTGTCTGTAGGTTAATTCGCTTGTCGAGCTCTTCGTCGCTTGCGACGAGTTCGACGAGGACGGTGACCAATGCTTGAGGTACCTAAAAGCACCGTTAGTGGATCGGGAGGATCCGAAATGACGCGTTTAATGTTCACGCATTTGCAATTCTGAGGATGTCGATCCTTGAAATTATTGTATCTGTATTTTGTTATTGGTATTATTTTGTAAAATGTCGCGACCAATTAGAATCGAGCTGTGTGCGACGCTAGAAACGTGTGCGGTTGCTATTGGTCCCGAATATTGTTCTCTGACCCCGCTATCCTGTAAAACCGTACGATTGCTAATTCAGAATACACACACCAACCGGTATTTCGAAAAATAAACATGTTTAATTTCACTGAAATCAGTCCTCAAGTCTAAAATGAACAATATCAAATACGACATATATATTGCCACTACATAAATTTTGACATGATTCACGCACGATTGAGGCCAAAAGGCAATAAATAGCAATATTGGGATAAAAAAAAGTGATAATAAACCAAATAGCGTTCCTAATTATGTCTGCAAGTCCCGGACACCCTAACAATTAAAATGAGATCGAGTTAAATAATCTAAATATATTCGCAGTAGAGAGTGAAACAATATACTTAAATTAAAATACAAGATAATACATACGAATCCGTATTCATACACTTTTTGTGTGTGTTTCTGTGTGTATATACGTTTAACAATTAGTTACTCCATCCAATACATTCGAATCAAAAGAAAAAAACATATTGGTTTCGTGAGCCAGCAATGGAACTCGAAGGTACAGTTACGCCGGTAAGAGTAACGCCATCTATCACCGAATAATCGAACGAATATCGAAGTATCTAATAGCATCTAGAAAGCTCGAGTAGTACAACGCCATCTATTGTCAGATAGCGGAAGACAATAATCGACTTGTGTTGAATATCCTCGATAAATCTAGGGATGTCGTATCGACTATAAAAGCGTTGCAGGGATGGCACGCAGTCTGTTAGTAATCGGAACTACTCGAAGCGAAGTGAATTCAGAATTTTAAAGTGTTTTGTATGTGTTCTAAGTGATAAATACAGTTTTAAGTTCTACTTTGCTGGAACATATTATTTATCCCGAACCCCAGCGCGTAACAGTACTAAGTTCCTACGAGATCGTTGACCTCAAGCGTCATTTCATATACGTTGCGTGGACTACAAGAACACTAGTCCAAAAATTTAATTTTCAATTGTGATTAAGGTCTTACGCGTGTTTATTAAAAGAAAGCTCAGGAATGGAGTTCATGAGCATGTTCTTTTTTATTGCCCTTGTAGGCAGACGAGCATACGGCCCACCTGATGGTGAGTGGTTACCGTCGCCCATGGACGTCAGCAACGCCAGGGGCAGAGCCAAGCCGCTGCCTACCGCTTAATACTCTGTGCTGATCCATTACAGCTGGTGCAGTGTCGGATATGTGTGGTCCGCAGGTGTCTGACAGCGGCGCGCCCCCGCGGCCCCCGGAGCCCGAGCACGGCGACGAGCAGGGCTCCGACACCACCTACAACAACAACCTCTGCAGGTAACTACGCGTCAATCGACTTTAAAAGCTTCAAAAGTCCACATACAACGATCTGTCGTTTCAGAATTGCACACGGCTGTACCACACACGGACTGGTAGGACGGCATGGTGTGATAACTTTTATTTATTTATTGCTTAGATGGTTGGACGAGCTCACAGCCCACCTGGTGTTAAGTGGTTACCGGAGCCCATAGACATCTACATCGTAAATGCACCATCCACCTTGAGATATGAGTTCTAAGGTCTCAAGTATAGTTACAACGGCTGCCCGGCCCTTCAAACAGAAACGCATTACTGCTTCACGGCAGAAATAGGCAGGGTGTAATTACGCAAATTATAATTTTGCGGAATTGATTTTTATTACACGTTATGTTATCCCTTCACCGTGGAAGTCAATCGTGAAGATTTCTTAAGTACGTATTTCATTAGAAAAATTGATACCCGGTTGCGGGATTCGAACACCGGTGCATCGTTACATACGAATGCACCGGACGTCTTATCCTTTAGGCCACGACCACTGTTTGAGCAATAGAGAAGATGATTGTAACATGAAGATTCCAATGTACTTGGTGCGACAGGTACATGATGAACCGGGGCAGCAGCAAACGGCACACCATGGCGACGCCTGAGGATGCGGCCAGCGTCGCGACGTCCGCCGCAGCCGGACACATGGTGAGCTACCAACAATCTTGTAACGGACAAAGAGATGATATATCGTCTTCTCGCATTAAAACTGTATAATCGAAAAACTTACTAATTTTACAGGAGAGTGCTTTAAAGGTCTAACATGTGATATTTTTAATAGTAATCATCTTTGCAACGGGTTTTTTTACCAGTTACATTATTATTATCTGTATTTTAAAGTAAGATAAAATTATGTATTAATTTTGTTAGTAGTGGTCAAAACATAGGTAAACTAAAAAAAAATTAAACTAAACTACGCTCTTTTGACAGTATTTATTAGAAAAATACTGGTGATACCAAATGATTTTGGAAATTCTACATTTTTAATGCGAAAAGACGATAATATGAAACCTATAATCTAAATATTTATTTATTTATTTTTATTTATAACTTTATATAATAGAGTTTACTAGACAGTATAAAGGCGGACTTAATTCCATAGACATTCTCTGACAGTCTACCTTAGGGGAGTGCAGAGATGAACCTTGTTAGGTGTAGTGCTATAGAGATATTAGGTACTTAAATAAATACATATACATAAATATACACTTATAGAAATATATATAAATAAATATTATCAATTAGATGACTGCTAACTCTCTGAGAAACAGTTCTCTAACCCTCGTCTTAAACGCTTCACGTGTAGTGGCCGACCTTATTTTGAGTGGGAGCGCATTCCATAGAAGAATATCTAATTTATGAACTTAAGTTATTCGTTAAGTGAATTTATTAATACTAGTAGTCCCCCAGTAGTCGAAATTCGACTATAATTAATTAAAATTATAAGTTTGAACATTATTATGGTTCTGTGGTCAAAGACTATTGTACTTCTATAATCACAGATTTCGCCAATAGTACACTATAGACAAATACAGTCAAAACCGTTTACTGCGACATCGTTTAGAACAACATGCTGGTTATAATAACCTAGAACAAAGGTCCCGGCTGAATGCCATATGACCGCCTTATTAAAAACATTGCTTTATACGACATTGCTAATAACGACATACCTCATAAAACGACCACATTTAACTAATATTTCGGAGAATTAGATCTGTTAGAACGACCGGCTAAGCTGTATTGTAAACAATTTGAATAGGTATTCACATTTGCCTTCAATGGCTATTAAAATCAGGAAAGAAAACAATAGGATTTAGTTTAGTGTAGGGTCTTTTCTAATGTTTAGAAACAAAACACATGCGTGCAGTAGAGTCAAAGCCCGCTTCTTCATATCTCTTCAGTTAGTTTGTTACTTACAGATTTTATGTTCACAGAAAAATAATATGCATTGTACTTATGTGTAATAAACAAAATGTACATAGTTGAATAAATATTTTTTTCCAATATTTCTCTATCGATTTGTTTGTACTTGCACGATAGGTACACATTAAGCATCACCGGTTGTTACGACTATCTGTTTTTACGACTGAATATGAGCAGTCCCTTCGATGTCGTTATAACAGATTTTGACTGTAATATCAAAGACAAACAATATTAATCTTTTTTTTTTCAATTTTACCACAGACTTAAGACCAATGTTTCCCAACCTTTTTTGTGCTATGCTCTACTGTAACGTTTCTAAAATTTTTATGGGCCCCATACATACTTTTTTATTTTGAAAAATTGATTTGTTTACTTAAGAAATATAAATTATAGGTTTTAGGAAGTAATCATTATGAAATTGTTATCAGACACAGTAAGTAATATTTCAAAACGTAGGTATAATAAAAACTGAAATTCAAATTGAAAATAATTGTAATACAGATTTTCAATAGTAATTTAATGCTTTTGTCCGCCTAAATTATCAAATTGCCCGCTTGTGGGGCGTGGGCCCCATGTTGTGAAACACCGCTTTAGACAAGAACAAAAGTTTGAGAATAAACAAAAAGTATAAATATATATGTGTCAAATACATGCTAGTGTGTGTAATGTTTTTCTTTATTGATTTAATGTATTTTTTATGCATAATTAAATGATGTTGTACATGAGTTCTAAGTTCTCACTTTTAACCGTGCAACGGCTGCCCTGCTTTTCAAACCGAAACGGTGGTTCACAGCAGAAATAGGCAGGCTGGTGGTACCTACCCGCCCGAACTCACAAGGCTCATGTTTACGGGCTCATGTGAGCACTAAAATTAGCACGCGTTCTTGCGTCGTAAATAATAGTCAGTTCTAATGACGTTATATGCTAGTGAATAACTTACGCCTACCCTCCAGGCTAAGAGCAACCTTAACTTTATGATTCCTCAGCCGAATAGCACGCCGTCTTCGACTAACAGCATCCGCGTGCGGAGGACCGGTCTCCTGACGGTCACCGAGAGGCCCCCAGGTGAGACCTGACCCCCCTCCCTCCCCCTACTCCAAGCACCGTACAGTAGCATTTGTAACAATCAAAGTGAAGCCGAAATATTTCTGCGCATAAATTTTAATATTAAATACACCCTAAGCAAATAAATAAATACTGATGCCGTTTTAAGTAATATTATAATGTTATTGGAGAAGATCTTTAATATTTTGATATATTGTCATTTAATTCATTTATTTCAATGCTATCTGTTTATTAATTGAATTGGATTCGTAAACGAAATGTGGTGTAGTTTTTTATTAAAGCAAATTAATTTCTATTCGTACCACTAGTAAGCGATATAATCTATTGCTGATATAAATATTTCACATTAATATGTTTTTTTTGTTTTGTTAAATCTACATAAAAAGCTTCAGTTTGCTTGTTGCAAATGCTCCAAACATTTCCCCGTAGTCTGAATACATAGTTGTGGTTTTTTTTTAATAATCGATTTAACTCTACGGAAACGTTCATTGAACTTACGATCGTGTTGGCCTGTTTACTGGATATTTAAAATACGAGACAATGAGATTCATCACTGAAGGTAGGCGCTAGGGAATGATATACGCATTTTAAAATTTTATTTTGAAAGACAGTTATTATACGAAGTTGTATGAAAATTTAAGCAATGGGTTATTAGTTTAACCTCTTCAATGTGCATCATGTATTATGTTTGGTTTTTTGTTTTTAAAAATATGTATTTTATTCTAAACTAAATGACGTGACGGATTGACGTGGCCTAACTAATTTTTTTAAGAGAATGAATTTTATACTTTGAACGACTTATAAACATGTATTCTATCTTAATATATATATATATATATATATATTACGTGTCACGATGTTTGTCCGCGATGGACACCTAAACTACTGAACCGATTTTAACTTTTTTTTTTTAATATGTGTTTATTTCGATCAACTGTCGCAATATTTATTAATAATAAAATAATTTCTTAAGTTGATTATTGTTATTAATTGTAAGTTTCATAAGTCTAAAACAGATGGCGCCTTAAATCAGTTTTTACAGACAATTGTAATACTGTCTGACATTAATATCTCAACCAACGTTTCACATAAGCTACAATTTAATGGCATAAACACCACGTGTTGCTGAGACTAAAGTTTAAGTCAAATTTATTTCGTAGTAAACGCAATACTTTGTTAATTTTTGGTATTAGCATAGCCGGCCGCGTGTTATTTACCACTTCGATAAAGCGGCACGACACGAGAACCCTCTCATCGTGGCCGCCGGTAACTACATTCCCGATCCTGCGGACAGAATGGAAAGCAGTCGACGTCGCCCAAAACACGTCATCTCGGATCCTCCCGATCCACTAACGGTGCTTCTAGGTACTTCAAGCACCGGTCACCGTTCTCGTCGAACCCGTCGCTTGCGACGAAGGACTCGACGAGTAAATTAACTCTCAGACACAGCCCACTGAGTTTCTCGCCGGATCTTCTCAGTGGGTCGCGTTTCCGATCCGGTGGTAGATTCTGCGAAGCGCGGCTCTTGCTAGGGTTCGTGTTAGCAACGTCATCAGGTTTGAGCCCCGTGAGCTCACCTACAAAAGTTAGGGTTACGCTGATATAGCCTCTCAAGGCTCTCAGCTTAGGTAGGAAAAAAAAAAAAAAAGTGTTATTTAGATACAAAAATCTAGCCACAGCAACGTGTGGCCGGGTCTGCTAGTCTGTATATAAAATTAAAGGCTCTCTTTTAAATCAAGCGCATACTTTAAAAGTATAAAAATCGAAAAAGTTTTCAATTACAACTTTTTTTAATATTTCAATTTTTGATCTTTACAAAAGAAACAATAATTTTGAGTTAGACCACTTCAATTCTATTGTTCGATAAGTGGACATATTTTTGTTTTAATCTTTACTCTCTATATTTATAGTTATTTTTACTTATTTAATTATTTACAATACACATAAAATGAAAAACAAATCGCAATAAAGAAATTATATTAAATTCATCGTTGTTGTACGTACTTTTAAAAAATTCCTCACAAATAATAAAAAAAAAAACATTGCGTAACAAATTACCACACTTACGCATTAATTGTTTTCTATGTATCGTAGAGTAAAAGGCTATTTGGTTTAAGCGACATTTCGCTTGACACGCGACATTTGTCTTTAATTGTAATTAAAGGTCCGTTTAATTTGGTATCAGCATCAAGAGTTCGATGTTTTTAATTGAACTTTAAATAAGTTTAATCCATTCGGTAAATAGCCAAAGAAGTTTTTTTTGTTATGATATTTATTCTAAATTTTAAACTTTAAACAGCTCTCCTGTAAAGTTTCAAAGATGAGGCTTAAACCAAATGGTTTTTCACCCTTCGATTCGTTACGCCACGCTTTCACTAGATGTCGCTGATCACTGTTAATGTATATACGGCGTGTTCAAAAAACGTTTCCGAGTATATATAGAGCTTATTTTTGTTACTTTTTTTTCTTTAAATATTTTTTTGTTTCGCATGTTGCTCGTTCTCTTTCACGCACAATTTTATATTAATTTGCTAATTTGTTTTTGTTTTCTTACGTTATTTTTTTTTAGTCATAAGCCCCGAATTAGTGATGGAAGTCGAGACTCGAATGAAGAGGAACTATTTGCCCCCCTCGATACAGTACCAGGGATACCAAAGTCCGCCCACTCCGACCGGTTCTAATGCACAAAGCAATCAAAGTCCCACGCAAGGGTCGATAACCGCAGGGACCCCTTGCCCCCAACAGGGCCCAATGCTGTCCGTGCTGGAGCCAATGCAGCAGGGAACGATCACAAAAGGTTCAATCATGTCTGGCACCCCTATAACCCAATCCGGGCCAGTATTGCCCCAATATCCCAGTTACCCCACAGCTAGCGGCTCAATAACAGCCGGCGTCCCGAGAACCGACCACCCGACCTTCAGTTCCACAACCAATGCCCCCACAAACTTCGGCTCCAATCCCACCAGCATGAACTTCGGAAGTGGCACGCCCAACTTCGGCACCCCAATGAACCAATCGACGCCGAATTTCTCGACGACTTTCGGCACGATGCCCGGGACTCCCCTGACTCAGGGGTCGGTGCCGAGCGGCTCCATAACCGCGGGCACGCCGGTCGTGGCCAATAACTACTCGAATAACCAATATAACAGGCAGAGGAAATATTCCGGGCCTCAGCGTGTGAAAATCCAAATGTTAGCAACAGTGCAAGAAATGGGTAATTTTCTCTATAATACGTATATCCATTGGTGAAGGGTTTTATTTCAGATTTATTCGTTTGAGATCTTTAATGGAACTCATTAAGGTCTGTCCATATAGCAATTTCGGACCTGCGACTCTGGTCCCCTTATTAGAGTCAGGAATTTGGACCTCATGTTTGGGGACCACGAATACGGAATAGCCCGACACAGGGGTCTTATGTACTCTTGGCGACTCCCGTCCGAGTTCGAATGTACTTAACGGGATTTTTAACTTATATTTCGTCCGTACTGCACTCTGTGGGGCATTACTGAGACAGTGACGTCACATGTCAGCAATCAATTAGGAGGTATATTTTTAACTTTTTGGTTCTGCATGTGTGTGTGTGTGTGTTGTGTGTGCACATGTTTTTTAACGTACGAACGTAGTGTGTATTTAAACGTAGTTTTCAAAGCACTAGTTTTGAATGATTTTTTAGTATAATTGAAAAGATATGTTAATCATTGGTAAAGTTCATTACCCCGAATCTGGCAATCCTTACGAAGCGTTCGTATGAGTTTCAATGCAACAGTGATGTTAAATGGTTAGCCGGGGTCTTTAGTCACTCCCACCCGTCACAACGAGACGCATCACTGATGGAAGGTAGTCCAGTGTCAGCTCACATTACCTCCACTACTGAAGACCGGTGGGCGATCGCAACCTACTAGTCGTGAAAGCTGCTTTAAACTTTAGATCAAAAAGCTCTATATTTCTGGACGAGGACCATCAGTTCACATATTCAAATTAATGTGGACAGCCCGGGAGCACGCGGAGAGGTACTCACCAGTGCGGCGTGCTGAGTGCTCCCCCCCCAGGGTCGCGCATGACATCGCGTCCGCCAGGCTGGAGTACCAGCAGCTACAGGTACGTCCGCAGCCACTGAGCGGGAATTCCTCTTAAGTGTACTGGTGGTAGGACCTCTTGTGAGTCCGCGCGGGTAGGTACCGCCGCCCTGCCTACTTCGGCGTGAAGCAGTAATGCGTTTCGGCTTGAAGGGTGGGGCAGCCGTTGTAACTATACTTGAGACCTTTGAACTTATATCTCAAGGTGGGTGGCGGCATTTACGATGTAGATGTCTATGGGCTCCAGTAACCAGTCCACCCATCTGAACAATAAAAAAATAATCTTTTTTAGGGCGTGGCGGTGGCACCTACCTGTGCGTACGGGCTTCTAAGACATCCTAGCACTAGTAATCACGTCATGGGATCTTGATTAAGATAACCAGTGTTCACTAGTAAAATGATTGTATTGTCGTCGGTCCTTGAGCGGATAGTTAAGTTAAACGGGTTCATTGCAAACTACCTGTAGCCACTGCGTTCATCCACAGTGCGTTTCCAGAGATATTTTCTGCCACGTACCATCCGGCTTTGGAATGAGCTCCCCTCCACAGTGTTTCCCGAGCGCTATGACATGTCTTTCTTCAAACCAGGCTTGTGGAGAGTATTAAATGGTAGGCAGCTACTTGGCTCTGCCCCTGGCATTGCTGACGTCCATGAGCGACGGTAACCACTTACCATCAGGTGGACCGTACGTTCTGACTACTAAGCAAAAAAAAAGAGCGTCGTTAAATCGGTAAAGATTACCCTGATTATTATCACATAGAGGGGGAGCAGGTGTAAATAAAGCTAAGCTTATCAACAGTCGATACTGGGTTCCGTGCAACACTTTTCGTTTTCTTAATGCATAAATACGTTTTCAACAAATGTTCACAAATGACTACCATGATGAAGTGGTTATAATTAATCTGGTGCAATAAATATGTATGGTCCTCCCTTTGTGTCCTATTTAAAATGTGGGAATTGCTGTTGATCTATATACATTGAGAATGAGCCAGGCATCTTCAAATTACCAAGTCTTCGACAGTAACCGAAGACCGGTTAGTGGACCGTTGGTAAATGTGATTTAAAGCCTGAAAACACGCCATTATTACAGTGGTTATAAATGTCAAGAAATGTCGTTTGAATAAGGTAAGTGGGAAATGTTTGGTTTCCAGCGCGGTCTTGAGAGGCGAAGCAGTAACAACGCGGGTCCCTCGCCCCCCCTCAACGACCCGAGGCTGCACACCCCCGCCGCTTCTATGCCAAGTGAGTTCAGTTCTGTGGAGGGTACAGGGGAGAGCGCTCTCTGAGTTTATAAGTGTCTGTCGGAAAGCGACCGATCAGGGCGGCGTCTACGTAGCGACTGGTGTAATTTTAAAGATGGCGCCCAAATTAAATTAAATGGTTCAACTCTGAAGAATACTATTTGGTCACGACTGCTACGCTAGCGATGATCGGTTTCGGTGTAGTAATTGGTTGCTGGTATAACTGGCCACTTCCAACTGGTTCCTCATATAAGACAGCTCTCCTTCTATCCCCTATATTTATAAAATAATTCCCTCCGGTCTCTTTACTCACGCAGGCTTCGGAGTTAAGGATCGCATCGATCAACCCCACCGATCGTGCTAGAAATTTGTCCCAAATTTTTTTTATTGCCTTTGTTGGCAATCTAGCATACAACCCACCTGATGGTGAGTGGTTACCGTCGCTCATGAACGTTGGCAATGCCAGGGGCACAGCTAAGTCACTGCCTACCATTGACACACAATAATAAGATATTCGACAGAAACAATCATCAATGCACATCGCTTGATACACACACGATCGACATAATCTTTAACTTCATAACATTCATTTTGTTTTGAGAAAAAAAATATCAAACAATAAACAAGATCAATTCAAAAATTATGTTCGACCCCCCCCACATATCGTCTTCTCGCATTAAAATTGTACAATCTCAAAACTTACTAAATTTTACAGGAGAGTGTTTTAAAGGTTTAACATATGATATTTTTAATATCAATCATCTTTGCAACATTAATTTTTACTGTTAAAGTAAGATAAAATTATGCATTAATTTTGTTAATAGTAGTCAAAACATAGGTAAACTAAAAAAATTAAAAAAGAATAAACTACGCTCTTTTGACAGTATTTAGAGAGAAAAATACTAGTGATACCAAATGTTTACGCGTACTAACTCAATTTCGCATATTTTTGGAAATTGTACACTTTTAATGCGAAAAGGCGATATGTGCCCCCCCTATATACGGCATGTTGTCTATGGTTGTGCCGTCGGCCCGGTCATAGACAGTGTACGTTACGGCGCCCAGGTTCCCCCATCCACGCGGGCGCTCCGGCGCTGGACCTGAGCGCGCTCACGGCCGAGGCCAGCCGCGCCGCGCTGCGGGCCGTGCAGGCCGCCTGCCCCGACCACGTGCTGCACGAGCTGCACGCCACCATGCTGCTCACGCAGGTAGCCACCGACACCCCTCGACTTACTCGTCACCATAATAATACCTAGGAACACAAGCACGGTCATCCAACCCCAAATTAGGATCCCCTGTGTTATGGATACCAGACACTGACATATTTATATACATTCAAGTATATACATATATAGATAATGTACATCCAGACGAAGAGCAAACCACAGCCTATCACAGAAATGCTTGCCCTATGTGGGTATTGAGCCTATGACCTTCGGCGTAACCATCGTCAGGTGTGCTGATATACTTAGTCTGGCCATAAATACTGTTACAATTAAAAATAAACAAAAAATTACATTTGAATTTGGAATCTGTAATTTTTATACCTAGTCAGGTCATAAGTATTGTCACACAGTAAAAACTTTTCTTTTAGAATGCTGGCCACAAAAAAGTTTATTGAATTCCAATTTCGAATTGTTCATAAAAATAAAAATGTATACTTTTAGAATTTTACTCATTTTTAAATATGGAGTGGACGCTTAAAGAAGACCGTGTTGCAGTTATTACGTTGCATCGTTGCGGTTACGCGCCAATTCAAATTTTTAACATACTGAAAAATTTGAATATAACCAAAAGATTCGTTTATCGTACCATCAAACGATACAATGAAGACTCTAGTGTAGATGACAGGTCAAGAAGTGGTCGCCCTCGGTCTGTTAGGACTCCAGCAGTGATAAAAGCTGTGAAGGCGCGAATTCAAAGAAATCCCAAACGTAAGCAGAAACTGTTGGCCCTTCAGATGGGGTTAAGCAGAACCACGGTGAAAAGGGTGTTAAATGAAGACTTAGGGCTTCGGGCATATCGAAGAAAAACAGGACATCGTTTGAATGCTCGTCTAATGGACCTGAGACTGAAGAGATGCCGCGCTTTGTTGAAGCGGTACGCGGGAAAAAAATATCGGGAAATTCTTTTTTCGGATGAAAAATTTTTTACCATAGAAGAGAGCTACAACAAACAAAATGATAAGGTGTACGCACACAGTAGTGAAGAAGCGAGCAACCGTATTCCGCGTGTCCAACGAGGTCATTTTCCATCCTCGCTCATGGTATGGTTGGGAGTTTCATATTGGGGCTTAACAGAGGTACATTTTTGTGAGAAAGGTGTAAAAACGAATGCAGTTGTGTATCAAAATACAGTCCTGACGAACCTTGTGGAACCTGTTTCTCATACCATGTTCAATAACAGGCACTGGGTATTTCAACAAGATTCGGCGCCAGCTCATAGAGCGAAGAACACACAAGACTGGCTGGCGGCGCGTGAAATCGACTTCATCCGGCACGAAGACTGGCCTTCCTCCAGTCCAGATTTGAATCCGTTAGATTACAAGATATGGCAACACTTGGAGGAAAAGGCGTGCTCAAGGCCTCATCCCAATTTGGAGTCACTCAAGACATCCTTGATTAAGGCAGCCGCCGATATTGACATGGACCTCGTTCGTGCTGCGATATACGACTGGCCGCGCAGATTGAAGGCTTGTATTCAAAATCACGGAGGTCATTTTGAATAAACTTTAGTGTCATAAGAATCTATGTTTTGTTAAGTTCATTTTGGTATATGAATGTTTACATAATGAATAAACTTGTTTCAATTATTTTACATTAAACATGTGACAGAATTTATGAGCTGACTAGGTATGATTGCACATTGAGTTTTCTCATTTTGGCGCCAATACATTGTACAATATTTTGCGATATTAAAATGGAGTGGGGTGATAAAGAGAACCGAATCGCTGTGATTGCATTACACAAAGTAGGTATGGAGCCAGATGCAATTTTTAAAACTCTCCATACGCTTGGTATTAGTAAAATGTTTGTGTACCGGGCTATTAATAGGTGCAATGAGACCTCCTCTGTTTGTGACAGAAAAAGGTCTGGCCGTCCACGTAGTGTACGTACGAAAAAGGTGGTCAAGCAGTAAGGGAAAGAATTCGAAGAAATCCTGTCCGAAAGCAAAAGATTTTATCTCGGGAGATGAAGATAGCACCTAGAACCATGTCGCGTATTTTAAAAGATGGCTTAGGACTTGCAGCCTATAAGAGACGTACTGGTAATTTCTTAACTAATAATTTAAAAGAGAATAGGGTGGTAAAATCGAAACAACTACTGAAGCGGTACGCAAAGGGAGGTCATAGAAAAATTTTGCTTACGGATGAGAAAATTTTTACAATTGAGCAACATTTTAACAAACAAACTGACCGTATTTATGCTCAAAGCTCTAAGGAAGCTTCCCAATTAGTCGACAGAGTGCAACGTGGGCACTATCCGACTTCAGTGATGGTTTGATGGGATATTAGCTATGAAGGAGTGACTGGGCCATACTTTTGTGGAAAAGGTATCAAAACATCGGCACAAGTGTATCAAGATACCATTCTTGAGAAGGTAGTGAAGCCCCTTAACAACACCATGTTCAATAATCAAGAATGGTCCTTCCAGCAAGACTCGGCGCCAGGTCATAAAGCTCGGTCTACGCAGTCTTGGTTGGAAACGAACGTTTCGGACTTCATCAGAGCTGAAGACTGGCCGTCGTCTAGTCCCGATCTTAATCCACTGGATTATGATTTATGGGCAGTTTTAGAGAGTACGGCTTGCTCGAAACGCCATGATAATTTGGAGTCCCTAAAACAATCCGTACGATTGGCAGTGAAAATTTTTCCCATGGAAAGAGTGCCTGCTTCTATTGATAACTGGCTTCAACGTTTAAAGGACTGTATTGCAGCCAATGGATACCACTTCGAATAAGCTTTTTATACTTTAAATTGTTTTATATTTATGTATTAAACTAACACACTGTAAAAGTAATAAATGTTATTTGCCATAGATTTTTTTTGGTTTCCTTTGTAACAGTATTTATGACCAGACTAAGTATATATAGAAAATATTACAATCGCGATTAAGATCCGAGTTGAATTTTACATAAAAAGCTTAGTAAAATAATTCAACTCAACTCTTATTAAAATCGGCACAATAATAGATAATCATAATACAAATAGATATAATAAATTGTGATGGCTAACAATGACGAAAGATGACTAACTCTAGCCCTTGTTTCCAGGACATGGCCCTAAAAATCGGCGTGAACCTGCACGCGTTGTCCCCACACATGAACACGTCCCAGGAACTACTCAAATGCATACACAATTACACGAACTACACATTACTGTCCGGTCATACGTCGCCGGCTAGTCCCGGATCGCCTCTGCACCAGATAACCGAAGGTCTCAGCTACCTCCACACCGGTTCCATAACGAGAGGAACCCCCCAGGCTTCGGCCACCCCCCTAGATCTACGAAGCAACGTCGATATGGACACGGGTCAATACCCTCAACTGCATCCCATGATCCACCCCCAGCTTCACATGGTGACGCACAGATCCTTAAACAACTCCCCCATATCAAACCCGGGGTCTCCGTTGGACATGATCCAGGAGGAAATAGGTAATGGAAGTGACAAAACCGAGAGAAACTTCCAGAGCTTCATATCGAATCATCCACAGATCAGTTTAACGGACTGCCTTGGCTCCGAAATCACATTAGTCGCATCCTCGTCGGAAGACAGTATGGACAGCTTGGAAAACACCAAGTACCCCCTACCGCAGTTCGTGATATCAGAGCCCACAGACCTGGACGATAGGCCGTCCATAACAAAAGGAATAGGCAGGAAGGTCAGCCAAGAGACCGAGGTCCACGATCAGGCGAAAGACGCTGAAATGCAGTCCCCGAAGGACGAGGAAGCGAAATTCCTGACCGAAGACCTGAACATTAGGAGGGGCAGTGATAAGTCGCTTGGCTTCAGTGACGACTCGTTAAGCAACGACTCCGCGAACGCGTCTCCCAACTGCGAGCAGACGATACAGTCGATTTATTCGAATATAGTCTCCATTAGCTCAGGGTTCAGCGAGAACAGGGGCTCCTTCTCAGAGCACCGCGAGTCGTTCTCGTTCTCGGACCGGGGCAGCTTCTCCGAGCGCGGGGAATTGGGCAGGTCCTCGTTCTCCGACCAGGGTCGAGGGAGCTTCTCAGAAAAAGGAGAAACGCCTAGATCGTCGTTCAGCGCTCAAGGCATCCTCGGCGAGGTAAAGGAATACGCGGAGGACGTTTACATGTCCCGTGAAACCGAACTGGCGCCGATCAGAGACATCGACAGGCTTCAAAAGTCCACCATGGATCTGCGTTTGACTGACATTTGTAAGCCAGAAGAGAAGATGCCGATCCTGCTGAGTCCCCAGAAGGTGTCGTGCGTGCAGGAATACTACGAAGTTGCCCTGTCCACGTTCTGCTCCAAATTGGACTCGACCAGAATAGTAGAACTCCTGAAAGACGCCATCAACACCAAAGTCCCGCCTCAGAGTATCTTCGTGGAGAAGGTGGCCAAAGACGGAGACAACGGCTACATAAATCTAGAATATTCTGGTGGAATTCAAATCGAGCTGGTCGTGTGCGAAAACAAAGCCATGGAGAAGAAAGGCTTGAAGATGAGAAGGATCTCAGGAGATCAAAGGGAATACGGGAAGCTGTGTGAACAGCTCATCACCAGTTTGACTGTTTGAATATTTGAGTCACCTCCCGTTCTCCCCTCCACTGATATTTGATTACCGAAATGTAAGGATTGATAATGACTTCACAATGACAATGTTATTGCAAGTTAAAGTTTTCGGAAGTCCCGCCTCGAATGACGGACACCCCAGCGCGCGTCCAGCGCCGCTAGTGTGCCCACACAAAGCGCGGAGACATTGTGGGTTTTATTTCGTGATAAAAAAAATCTGCTGGATATTTCAAATTCCTTTCACTCGTGCATATCTTCGGTACCGACAGCAGAAAACGTTTTTTTTTTTTCGATAATGCAACATAATATTTAATGCTTGCGTCATTCGCTTTAGTGTAAGCGAGAGAGAGAATCGTGGAAGATTCACTGCGCGATCACAACAAGACACGATGGGCCTTTAGATGGTAATGCTCACGGCCTATCTGATGTTAAATGGTTACTGCGGCTCATAGGTCAACATTGCATCAAAAGACGGTCTGGTACCGAAATTCGAGGATTTGTATTTCAGCTAAATGTCATCACTAATTCGTGCCTTGTTTGGGTCGCGCGGTATCGCCGTCTCGCTCGCTCCCCCCACCATCGAACAAGAGCGAGTGAGACGTCTATAGACTTCTGTCTTCATTTTAAAATCGCTGGTCGATTAATTTAAACGAATTTTAATAGCTGTCTGTTTGGTCGTGCATTCATAATGTGTAGTGCTGCACTACAATACTAGGGATGCGAAATGACTCGTCAATGTTGTAAGTCAAAATTTTGAAAACTTTAATACTCTTAAAAAAGTTAAGAAAAACACAACAAGAGTACATGTAACATAAATCAGGTGAAAACAAAAAAATGTTTATATCAAAAGAAAACAATTTATTTTAAACAAAGAAAAAAAAAAACAATACCATCTCTATTCTGTGGACTTAAAGCTTTCAAACATTGTGACTGAGCTTTAAGCAACAATCTTTTGTTTGACCCTACAGACATCTCGAAGCCCTTTACAATCACCGATGCGACGACGATATATCGCCACGACGGATATGATCTATCGTGTCTATCAATAAAATATAGGAATCCCACGACGTAAATTATTAAATGTCATATCGATTCTCACCACGATTTTTTTGTTGACGGAAATTAGAAACCGTCGCTCCAAGCTCTAAAGTGAATATAATCCTGTTTGAGGGTTATAAAAACTGTTGATACCGTTAGAGCATAATGACGCGGTCGTCCAGTTCCATTAATAACGCCCAAGACTGAATAAGAGGGTAGGCAGATTTATCTGTTCCAAACCGAAGGCGTCTCTAGCCAATGTAGCGCCCTCTAGTGACCAAGCGATCAAAATGAAATAGGCACGAATGTCTCATTGACAGTGCCCAGGCCGGCGCCCTCTGACACTAGTTAGAAGTCACCATAGGTAAAGCCAGCTCTGCTCCTAACATCCCGCAGTCCTCAACCTACCTGTGGTCATGACCACATTTTGACGACCCGAACATTAGTAGTGTATATCCACCTCGTTACATCGATAATCCTCAATGTTGAGGGTCGTTTCCTTTCTGAATAATGTATAAAGCATTAACATATTTAATTCATTTCACCCACCTTCGTAACAAATAGCACAAAACAACCTGTCGACCTTTTTATAAGGTACTTTTTTCTGAAAAACCTTTAGAAACTTCTGCAAAATACGTAAAAATAAGCTCAGCTCTAAAGAGTTTCAATATGGACACACAACTAAGCAATTAAACATTGAAATACTGACTGCTGAATCACACAGCTCACTGAAATTATTCGTGAAAACAATTCCAGTTGGCCAGCCATTCCTGATGCACGGTAACATTAAAAATACACCTTTTGAAAGATTTAGCTTCGAATCAAACGGCACGCAATGTAACAAAAAAGCCGAGACGCGGGTCAATGCTCTAATATACCGTAACATACCGTTGTTAAGTTTGGCAAACCATTCACTCGTGCTAATTGTCGCTAAATTAAGAAGATTACTTATTTGCGCGAATAGTCCTCTCAATCCTAGCGTGTATATCAATAAACACACTAACATCATCTCTATTTATTCCAAATGGGAGAGGATTCCGCCACGTCCTTTAAGGTCGAGGCGTAACGGATCTCCTAGTCTAGCAACTAGACTCGTGGGTTCCGCCTACCCACGCCCGCCGTGTGTCAGGAAAACAATAAATGTAGAAGCCACTGTAACTAGAAATAAAATTAAGTTATTAGGTTATTAAGAACGACGACGGGCCGGTCCTGGGCATTTCAAAGAGTTAAGGATAAGAAGATTTACTACCGTCATACAGTGGTTGTAATTTCTGCTGGCTTTAAAGACGCGTGGGCAAGACAGAATTGCGGTGGTTCGCTCATGTTTTGTCTGACTGGCCACACGATGGATATTGGAGGTCTTGTTAAGTTTCTTAAGCCTTTTGTGAAAGGAAGCAATCTGACGGTACTCTGATATTGAATCGGCAATTTCAATTGTCAAAAGCCGACCAAAAGTGATTCCCTTGTGCGTTATGGTACGAATGTTTCGATATCAAAACAGTGATTAATAAAGTTTTAAATTTTATTTTTAAGTTAATAAAATCGTTGCGTGTTTGATTAAGAGCAATGTATAAACAAATTGAGGGAATGTGTATGTAAACGCCATCTATGATGCGATCTATGAAACGGCGTGTCAATTCAAATTTTCGTCAGTACTGACACTTAGCTCGGCTTAATTAAATTATCAATGCTCCCCACGTGTTTACTCTGACGGTACATTCACGGTACGTATGTCATATCTGACAGCTGTCAAACGACAAAGAACTTTATTGACGTGTCGGCTTGCTTATGATGGAAGTCTATGCCTATACCGGCACGTTCAAAAATGCATTTAAATAAACTTTTTCCAAAAAGTGCTTCTCATTCCTGGATATATATTTTTTCGTGAAGTTTCTTTTTTTTTTGTTAGAGGAAGAGTGAAAAATTACGTGCATATCAGAATCCTGCATTGATCCTTGTGGAGGAATTCCGTTTAAAAATAGTGATAAATGAATGTGCAATATTAGATTTGTTTTTTTTTTTAAATGCAAAAGAAACTTTTTCAAAAATATCTTTCGTTTCTTTTTTTTCTTTCAAAATCTCGCCATAGACATAATATTACGTTTATATTATAATTGTTTATTTATGAAAATTCATAATGTTAATGTAAATAATGAAATAGTAATAATTTTGATTATTATTATTTTTTTTAAGATGTAAGTACAATAAATAATGTTTATAAAAATTATAAACTTTGTTTTAATATACCGGATAGGTATACCAATATACTTTTTCGGTCTGAATGGCAGAAATGCAAACCTGTGCGCATCTTTGTCTTCTGCATTCCATACCATTTTATCCATCCCACCACAAAGCCTATTTTTGCCGCAAAGTTACTATTACTACCGTACAGATAAAATGTTATTACGCAATATATTTTTTATTGCCTTTGTAGGCAGACGATCATACGGTCCACCTGATGGTGAGTGGTTACCGTCGCCCATAGACGCCAGCAATGCTAGGAGCATAGCCAACCTTCTGCCTACCGTTAAGTACTCAAGCCTCGTTTGAAGAAGGACATGTCATAGCGCTCGGGTAACACCGTGGAGGGGAGCTCATTCTAAAGCCGGATGGTACGTGACAAAAAAGATCTTTGGAAACGCACTGTGGAGTCTGAATTGAAAAGTTTGTAGTTTAAACGACTAAAAACAACAACAAATTCTTTGGATAAACTGATTGTTTGGATCTGAAAACGAAACTGCCCCAGTGTAAAACTCGGATCCAGTCCAAGCTTCAGTTCACGCTGACCCGCACCCAGTTGACAAGCGAACAGCTTCCGCGAATAATCGCGAGCGAGCCATTTGTTCCTGCGACTGCAAAAAACCAGTCGAAGCTCAGTAATCTAAGGAAATAGCTCACAGAAATCAAACGGCATTAAACTTCTGCTGCGTGTAGTCAGTACATAGAGTCCAGTGTGCTTAGTGCGAGTTTTTTAACGTTCTCGATAGCGTAAAAGTTAGCTCATATTTGTATGGAATGGGATCGTTTGCGTACGTTTGCCGTTATGGGCGCTGTTCCAACTGCATACAAAATTGGGTTAACTTTTACGCTATCGAGAACGTTAAAAAACTCGCACTAAGCACACTGGTCCGAAGCCCCTGTCAGTAGACCCGGCATAGATAACTCAAGAATTCGAACAGAATGAATCTGGAAGGAAGGAATACGTAACAAATATTCACGTATGACTTCCACAGAGAAGGAATAACATGGTGTAATAAAAATCAAAACCCGCACAATTATAATTTGCGTAATTACTGGTGGTAGGATGCCTTGTAAGTCCATACGGGTTTTTTTTTTTTGGTCAGGAGGAAATCGCCGGACTTCCGCCCTCCCCTGGGGACGGCGGGCGGAGCATGTCGGAGTCGAACCGACTAAAACCTCCTGTCGCTCAACAACCAACGTCCAAACCTCACATGAGACAGAACTCATGAAAAGGCAAAGGGGGGAAAGTGAAGTGTATAGTGCGGAGCACATCTCTCCAATCACCCTCCCCCTCGGGACGCCGGACTGGCGGTCGTCGGCGCCACGACCACCAGCCCTCTCGGTCGGCAGGCTATCCGGAGCCCGCCTAGATGGCGCCGGTTAGAGAGAGCTATCCTACGGAATACCCCGTTGGGTCAGTACCAGCGTGGGTCGAGGATAGCCGGCCTTCCATCACCCGGATGCTCTTGCGTAAAACGAGTGCAGAGCAGCTTGCACGACGTCTTCTTAGGTCCCCCTCGCCGGTCCCCAGACCGACATATGAGGGGGACCCGAAACACTTAGAGGGCCAGGGCTTGGGCGACATCCGCCTCCCTGGCCCCCGCTCGACGGCGGCGGGCTTGCGCGTCTCTAACGCGCCCCGCCGCCTCCTTCTGCGAGATGGTGCACTCGCAGAAGTCGAGCATCGCCTTCCACGACTCGTCGTCGCCGAGCATCGATGCCACAACACTCGGCAACGACAAGTCGTTTCCTATTTTTGCGACGAGGACACGGCGCCACCCCTCCCATGCGGGGCAGGCGACGAGCGTATGCTCTGCCGTGTCCAAGTCGCAATCACAATGGTGGCACTCTGCCGTCGGCTCGGCTCCGATCCGGTGCAGGAACTCACCGAAGCAGCCATGCCCAGTGAGGACCTGCGTGAGCCGGAAAGTGAGGCGTCCTCTGTCACGATTCACCCAATCCACAAGGACTGGGCGAATCGCCTCGACGGTCCTACGACCAGCCGAAGGATCGGCCAGCCGCCTGGACCATGATTCCAGCACGGACCGCCGAGATTGGGCCCTCCGCGCTCTAACCACACTGGGGCTGGGACGCGCCACGCCCCGGGCACGAAGGTCAGCCCGCCACTGATAGTCAGCGGCGAGCGCCTCCGCTTCCAGAACCCAAGGCGGCGTCCCAGCCAGTACACACGCCGCTTCGAAGGAGATGGTGCGAAAGTCCATACGGGTAGGCACAATCGCCCTGCCTATTTCAGTCGTGAAGCAGTAGGTAATGCGTTTCGGTTGGAAGGGCAGGGCAGTGTTACTGTAAAAACTGAGATCTTAGAACTAATATCTCTAGGTAGGTGACGGCATTTAGGTTATACATGTCTATGAGCTCCGGTAACCACTTAACACCAGGTGTGCTTTGAGCTCGTCCACCCGTATAATCAATAAATAAAAATGCTGAAGTGATTATTTATTGATAATAATTCGTAGTTTTATAAACCGTTTCAATGACTTTTAAACACTTATTATATTTTAATACCACACAATTCGTAATTCTACAAATGTTAAATGTTATGGTCGCGAGGATTGAACCAGACTACGCGAAAACAGATTGTCATACGACTAATGTTACTGGTCAGATGCAATTATATATTAAAGTTCTTACTAAACATACATTACCTATAGTAATTTCAGGAGATTATCACTGATTTAAAAAAAACTCTTGACCAAGGAAACTGCTAATCCTATTTCCGTCTTAAATAAATTTAATCAGCCCGTGCTTGTCCGCCCGCTTGAGTCGAAAACAAACAAAAAAAATATATCACATCCCTTTGTGTATCTTTTTTTTTGCGCGTCCGCTGGAACTTGTCAAATTTTGACAGCTACCTTAAACGGATGTGACTAATTTGGGTTTAGCCGCCAAAATAAGCTGTTTAACTTAAAATATACGTATTCAAGTTACAACCCGGAATCACGGTAGACTTACAGAAAGGCCCAAGACGAATGGTTCGAAAGAAATGCATTTTTTTCGCGTGGTTTCCGTTTCCCGCCTTTTGTGAGATGTTTTTTTTTCTACTAGAAACGTGCCAGGCACGCGGCTTTGGTGCGACAGGATTTTTTGCTTGTGCAAATATTAGTTTCCTTAGACGGCCCGGAATTTATGTTTTTTTTTTGAGGTCGGGTATTTAACGATAATCGATTAAGCATCGAGAAAACATTTTTAAATTTGATTAAATTGAATATTAATTTTCAGCTATTTTAATGAGCCTTGTATTGTGTTCCAGACAGCCAAATAGTTATATGGATAAGTGCTACTCTGGGTAGGTATCTCGGAGGACGTATCTTCTTCTTTCTTCTTCTTGCAGTGCCTCTTCAATCCTGAAGGTTGGACGTTAGCTTCCTGTACTCATCTCTAACAGCAGCCAACCGGAACAGCTGTTCGACGGAGGCAATACCGGTCCACTCCCGGATGTATCACTGCTGTCTATCCCTTCTTGTATGGTCATGTCCGATTCCTCAATATATCTATCTCTCTCTAACATTAACCAACCCTCACTTCCAATGAAGAGAATTAATGAACAGCCAAAATCAGTATCTCAACGGGTCTAACACAAAAAGGTAGGTATGCACATGACATAGATATTTATGTTGTTCCTGCCCTCATTCTAAGGAGAAATTTTAGTCGTCGTCGTGGCCTAACAGATAAGACGTCCGGTGCATTCGTGTTGAAGCGATGCACCGGTGTTCGAATCCCGCAGGCGGGTACCAATTTTTCTAATGAAATACGTACTCAACAAATGTTCACGATTGACTTCCACGGTGAAGGAATAACATCGTGTAAAAAATGAAACCCGCAAAATTATAATTTGCGTAATTACTGGTGGTAGGACCTCTTGTGAGTCCGCACGGGTAGGTACCACCGCCCCGCCTATTTCTGCCGTGAAGCAGTAATGCGTTTCGGTTTGAAGGGTGGGGCAGCCGTTGTGACTATACTTGAGACCTTAGAACTATATCTCAAGGTGTGTGGCGCATTTACGTTGTAGATGTCTATGGGCTCCAGTAACCACTTAACAACAGGTGGGCTGTGAGCTCGTCCACACAGCTAAGCAATAAAAAAAAAAAAAAAAAAAAAAAAAAAATTCCGGCCGAACTAATCGTTTTAAGCCATTACACAAACTAGCCCAAACAAACAAACATACAGACCTTCATATCACATCATTCACTTCATTTGTGAAGGCTGATTAAACCAATACGTGATACACAAATATGAATTATAGAAAATGGCGACTTTGATGTGTAATCCAACTGAAATGATCAAAAGTTTTTTTTTTGTTAATATACGGCAACCCCTCGTGCAGCCTTGAATACAAAAAAAAACATTATATAACACGTACAAGGTAACGGAAGCATCGTGTTCTAAAACGGTTTTACACACATCCGGTCGTATTGTTCGTACTTCCGCTCATTCGGACAAAAGGGATGGATGTGGTTATTGTACTATTGACCATTCAATTTATGACATATTTTCGTTTTTTTTTTGCCTTGAAAGATGCTTAGATGTAAATAGTAAGTTGTTAATACATTAAATACGAACTTAAATAACTTGTCGCTCACGAATGGCGTAGTTACTGGTGGTAGGACCTCTTGTGAGTCCGCACGGGTAGGTACTACCACCCTGCCTATTTCTGCCGTGAAGCAGTAATGCCTTTCGGTTTGAAGGGTGGGGCAGCAGCTGTAACTATACTGAGACCTTAGAACTTATATCTCAAAGTGGGTGGCGCAATTGCGTTGTAAATGTCTATAGGCTTCAGTAACCACTTAACACCAGATGGGCTGTGAGCTCGTAAAAAAAAAAGATAAGTATGTATTTCAGTCTCCAGTACCTATAACACTGGGAATCCTAATTTGAGATCGGAAGACCGCGCGTGATTTGTTCCCAGTTATTTATTTAAAAAAATTATACACTTTTCACGTGTCACGAAGCGATGCACTTGAAATTTACTGGATGTTTTTTTTTATTCCTTAGATGTGTAGTCGAAGCTCACAGCCCACCTGGTGTTAAGTGGTTACTGGAGCCCATAGACATCCACAACGTAAATGCTCCACCCACCTTGAGATATAAGTTCTAAGGTCTCAAGTATAGTTACAACGGCTGCCCCACCCTACAAACCGAAACGCATTACTGCTTCACGGCAGAAATAGGCATGGTGGTGGTACCTACACGCGCGGACTCACAAGAGGTCCTACCATCAGTAAATTGGGATGGAACTGCTGTGGAAAGAAAGAAGAAGAAAGAAAGAAAGAAATCATTTATTTGCTAAGCATAACAGAAGTTAAAAGCAACGTGTATGCTTTGTCATTATTTGAAATACGAATTTTAGTGCAGTGCAAGGTATTACGTACGTATAACTATTGCGGACTATTACACTATTTACTATACAAATACTAGCCGTACTCGCCCGCTTTGTTTGGCATTTAAAATTAACATTATTTTTTATTGTCATTATTATTATCCAACACTGATATAAATATTAGCCTATCCATTAAGTACATGTATTTTCTACATGGATACCAAGTTTCAAGTCAATCGGATGAATGGTTCAGTAGTCGCCACTTCGATAAAGCGGCACGACACGAAAACCCTCTCAACGTGGCCGCCGGTAACTACATTCCCGATCCTATGGACAGAATGGAAAGCAGTCGACGTCGCCCAAAACACGTCATCTCGTCACAGTCCAGTAACAATTTTGTTTTTCCTTTGATGTGTCCCCCGTCGGACGGATTCCTTTTGTGTGTTTTAAGTTTATTTTATACAAAAGTTTAGGTCTGTTATTTATCGATTGAGGCACTACGAAGTCTGCCAGGTCAGCTAGTCTGTCATAAAAGTCTGTGACTCTCTCTGTGAACCTCTTCGTGGCCAACTTCATAACGTTGTATACTAAAGTCCAAATTAACAATAAAGAAAGGAAGGTACTGTTTTTTTTGAATATTTAACACAATTATCTGTCATAAAAGTGACAGTCAACGACATCCTCGCAGCCGACTTCCGGCGCAACGATTTCCGGTCCCGACGCATCTTATTGTCTGTTACATCACGGACGCCTGGCCGTCTGTCATTGGCACGAGGAATTAGAAATTTAACGTAGTTTGAGTAACCAGCTGACATGTTTTTTTGTCTTCATTTTATCACCGCAGGAAATTGGCGTTATTAAAACAAATTGATATATGACTGATATAGCTGTGAGTGGGACAGTTTTTAATTTAACAACATGTTTTTTTTTTTTTTTTTTATTGCATAGTAATATATACGTGGATGAGCTTTAATTGGTTCCCGAAGCCCATAGACATCTATAACGTAAATGCCACCACCCACCTTGAAATATAAATTTTAAGGTCTCAGCATAGTCACAACAGCTGCCCCACCCTTCCGAAACGCATTACTGCTTCACGGCTTAAATAAGCAGGGTGGTGGTACCTATCCGTGCGGACTCACAAGAGGTCCGACCACCAGAATGTACAAAGACCTTCGCTTTTTTTATGAAGGAAGGATTACTGATGGTCCGGTGATTCGGTTTCAGCAGGACAGGTAGGCGAGCAAAGGCTCAGCCAGGAGGGGTGGAATTTACTAACAACTGCCCGAGCGCCTCCGAGGGTCCGAAGGAGATCTAACAACTCAAGAGCACTTGGTTCGCGAATGAATCGCCGGATCTTCTCAGTGGGTCGCGTTTCCGATCCAGTGGTAGATTCTGCAAAGCATTGCTCTCACTCCGGTTTGAGCCCGAGAGCTCACCTACACATACTACAGGATAACGCTGATATAGCCTCTCAATGCTATCAGCATAGGTAAGGAAAAAAAGCTATAAGAGCTTTTTTTCAAGCACAAGAGAAAAAAACAAAAATTTACCTTGATCTAGTGTACAACTCAAAACAATGAAAGGTAATCTGAATTACAAGATAAAACTCATAAAAAACGTTTCCCTACTATTATTATACACCACTAAAAGGCCATTATGGCTATAAACGAACAGCTTTCCAGAAAAAGATGTTTCTAAAAACGAATCCGCCATTACTCGAATAAATTTGCGCGGGAAACGAAAATAGCTCCGGAAACGTTCGTCCCTAATTATTTATTTTGTGCATCAATTCAACGTAAACAACAGGTATGTCATACAATTAAAATAAACCTTATCTCACAGTGATTAAAACTATATTCATGCAAACATTGTAAATCTTAGTTCGTTTCAAAACATTCAATTTACGCGGAAACTATTAGTTTCTGAGGCACATGCTGACAGGCAGGATGCGAGAAATTCATTATCGATTTGAAAAAAATAATCTTTGCATTTCTTTCACGCTTATGGAAAGATGTTGTAGAAAGAGTGAGACGCGTAATTGAATATCCGGGCACTTGGCGCATGGCTCCAAATGAAACTCAAATTGAAGTGGTATTATGTAAATTTTCAAGATATTGAAAATTAAGTGTTAAAATGTAAACGTTAAGGTCTGTTTTAATAGAGTAGAGCCGATAGATTGTTATCTTTTCTGTCTGTTAAACCGTTCGAGACATCTGCATTCATTCATGGATTCAAATTTCGTTGGTTCATTCGTCCATTCATAATATTTCAAGTCAGTTGCAAAATAACACCGAAGGAGAGTGGACGTTCGTGTGGACAAATATTGAAATTGTGATTTGAAATTTAGTGGATTTTCGTATAAACGAAGTGAAAACTGGAAGTATATTAACAGCAATTTGTAGTACGAGATTTTATATATTTTAATGGTGAGTCGAAATTAAAACATTGTAATTTAACTCATTTAGAACTTTACTTTGGTATACACATGCGCGATATTATCGTAAACTTTAAATACATTTTTAACATAAATGTGCAAATGGCAGAATACAATAAGTAGTTTTTATTGTTCGATAAATCATAGATAGTGTTTGACATTAAATATTTACGAAAAAAAATACATTGTTATAGGTACAAAAGCTTGTAACACATTGACTAATAAACGATAGGTACGATAATTTCTTTTGTATTAGTGTTATCAATAAATAAAATTGCAAAATTATTGTATCGGTCCGTGATGCGATGCTTAAAATTTTTAAGATAATCCGACATCTTGAAGTCGATGTTACCCACAGACACAGCCCACTGAGTTTCCCGCCGGATCCTCTCAGTGGGTCGCGTTTCCGATCCGGTGATAGATTCTGCGAAGCATTGCTTTTGCCAGGGCCTGTATTAGCAACATACCCGGTTTGAGCCACGTGAGCTCACCTACACATCAAGAAACTAATAAAGCCTCTGAAGGCTATCAGCATAGGTAGAAAAAAAATCTGAGCAATAAAAGTACCCTTCACCGTTCCGATAGTCGTGTGTCAGCGAATAGTTTCGACTAACACCGGAGCTTCTAGGCAACTGGATTAAGCTCGTGATGTTCCTCGTAGCCAGCAGAAGCACGAGAGGCAGTCGACGATATAATGATAGTATGCAGTTTTAATATTTCAAGATAGGCAGCGGCTTGGCTCTGCCCCTGGCATTGCTGAAGTCCATGGGCGACGGTAACCACTCACCATCAGGTGGGCCGTATGCCCGTCTGCCTACAAAGGCAATAAAAAAAAAGAAGATATTTTAGATCAGTTTAAAAAATATATAGGTATGTTGAATTAGGATTGCGGCACATAAAATAAAACTACATATTCCACTGTTCTACAATCTTTTGTTATTGTAATTAAAAATTGTCCTACACCTTTTTCTGACACCTTTATCTTGCTTTTCTTTTGTCTGTCATTCTGTTTATCATTCTTTTTTCCTTTTCTTACAGTTTTCTCTAACACATTTTAACGCTCCGTTCTATAATTCTTTTGATACGTTCCGTTCTGCTATGTGTACTTTATGAGATTTTTACTTTTTGACCTTTTCGTATAGTTCAGTGCCCTATCTACCGTATAAAAAAAAACTGTTGTGTCTATAGCTTTAATATTTATCTATAGCTTTCATTTGATATAGTTCTTAAAAATTCACTTTCATATAAAATTTTATACGAAAATGTTTTTACTCGTTAATTCAAAATAGAGTTTTTGCACATAGCAAACTTTGGTTTGACAGCGACGATATATTTAATAATAATTATTATAATTATATTCTTGAAATGGCTTGAATTTGAATGGCTTGAATTGTAATGGCAAACTTTCCAAACCTTTGAAGTCGTCGTGGCTTACGGGATAAGACGTCCGGTGCATTCGTGTTGAGCGATGCACCGGTGTTCGAATCCCAGGCGGATACCGATTTTTGTAATGAAATAAGTACTCAACAAATGTTCACGATTGACTTCCACGGTGAAGGAAGATCATCGTGTAATAAAAATCAAACCTGCAAATTAAAATTTGCGTAATTACTGGTGGTAGGACCTCGTGTGAATCCGCGCGGGTAGGTACCACCGCCCTGCCTATTTCTACCGTCAAGCAGTAATGCGTTTCGGTTTGAAGGGCGGGGCAGCCCTTGTTACTTACTATACTTGAGACCTTAGAACTTATATCTCAAGGTGGGTGGCGCATTTACGTTGTAGATGTCTATGGGCTTCCAGTAACCACTTAACACCAGGTGGGCTGTGAGCTCGTCCAACCCATCTAAGCAATAAAAAAAAAACCTATTGATTTTCACTACGCCGCTCCAATTCGCATAGCATCAGATGGGCTATGAACGCGTTCGTGTTTCTATAGTCTGTCAGTCTGTGCCGACTTCGCCGACAACAAAATTTCTCACGACCAACAAACGTCGTCCATCTTAATTGTCTATTGTAATTCGAAAGCTATGCCCAGTTCCCGCCATTGTTGCGTTTTCCCGCGCTTTCTAGAGCTTCCGGTTGCGGAACGACGGAAGCTTAAATTGCAGTTAATTTAAGTTAGATTGGAACCCGAGCGAGAGATGTGAAGACATTTAGCCAAACATTAAATGCGGGTGGCCATGCTAGATATGGTAGACTTATCAATGTATGTTGTAGGTACTCTTGACGCGTGGATAATATTGCGATAGATTTTTCTTATGGGATTTTATGACCCGGTTGTGGCGGGTAGCCATCAGAGGACACAAGATATTTGACAGATGCCTGAATCTCGCTTACGACATTATCAAGATAAGCTCGCATATATACAAGCTCCGAACAACATTCGGACCGTCGGTCTACCGAGCAATATCACCCGCTCGGTGGAAGACTTTTCCTCCGTCGTTACACGTCCCACACTGGTAACTAAGAACTAGTAAAATGATGGTCATTTACTGAGATTTTTTCAGTGGACTTTTTGGAGGATCCCGAGAAGCTACGTCCAGCGACTTTGTTTCATTTTCCCACATTTGTGCACTTTCACAGATATTAAACCACCGTTATTACACATTTAAACCTGAAGAAACACAACTTCACTCATCGCGTTCCCGCCAAAAAGTCCTGTTTATAGATTTAAAGATGATAGTTATATAGATTAACTCTTAACGCGTCGCTTGATAAATATTAAAAAAACAAAATCTCAACTAGTTCATTCATGGGAAATGTGCTAATCTATTTAAGTGTGACAGAAAAAAAATAAGTCACTCGATTTACCGGAAGCGCGCTCGCCGTCTTCCCGCCAAACGGACGGACGCGCCATAATCGAAATCGACGCTTCCGCCCGTTTCGAAAAAGGAACGTAAAGTCGGCATTATAGTTAGTTTTTTTTTTATTACGTCCCTAAAACAAGACGTGTGCTTTGAACGGCCTAAATACATTTAATTGGCCGAATGTTTGTGTTACCGTTTGCTTTTGAACACTGAAGGTGCCTTTGATGGTTTTGAAGGCAAGCTTGGTAATTGTATTTTTTTATTGCTTAATGGTTGAATGAGCTCACAGCCCACCTGGTGTTAACTGAAGCCCATAAACATTTACTACGTAAATGCGCCGCCCACCTTGAGACATGAGTTCTAAGGTCTCAGTATAGTTGCAACGGCTGCCCCGCCCTTCAAACCGAAACGCATTACTGCTTCACGGCAGAAATAGACAGTAATAGGCAGGGTGGTGGTACCTACCCGTGCGGACTCACAAGAGGTCCTACCACCAGTAATTACGCAAATTATATTTTTGAGGGTTTGATTTTGGTCTGTTTGTTTTTGT
The DNA here is from genome assembly GCF_030267445.1 of Bombyx mandarina. Lineage (NCBI taxonomy): Eukaryota > Metazoa > Arthropoda > Insecta > Lepidoptera > Bombycidae > Bombyx > Bombyx mandarina. The sequence continues at coordinate 15,872,160 of NC_143229.1, forward strand.
GATGTTTGGTTTTGTGAGCCAAATAAAACTATATTATGGATATGTCGAGCCAGCCCTAACCCTAACAAGAAACAACACGAATTGAACACTGACGACCATAACGAAGGAAGTAGCGACGAGGATCCGTCCAATACCATTATTGAAAACCGGAAATTATACATAAAAATCGGGAAACGCTCGACAATAACACAAAGAAACGCGCGGATAACGTTCATTTGTACGAAATCCGGCGCCATGATAGACGGAAACCGGATGTGGGCAAAGCGTCCGTACTAATGACCGGATTATTTATTATGTTGGCCATTATGCGTTCGCGTTGACAACGGATTCCGAAGTTTTCGGTAGCGCCCAGACCTTCGAAGATCTATAGCTAAGTCTACTTTAAAACATAAGGCATATCCTCTCAAGGCTACCAGCTTAGGTAGGGAATAAATAAACAAAAATTAATGCAATTATTTTCGATTCCAGACTTACACACTCTCCGTCTTCACGATGCCGACCCAGGTCCGATGCGACAGAGTGCCGCCAGCACACGAGAGCCAGTGGGGGGCTCTCGACTTGAGGGTGTTGCAGGAAGACGATCTCCCATTAGGTAAGGAATTAAGTGAAGCGCCTGTCTAAGGCTTTAGTGTCGCCCGTGAACCAAGATGTTAGTTTGCGTGGTATGCTGACACACAGCCCACTTGGTGTCGAGTGGTTACTGGAGCCCATAGACATCTACAACGTAAATGTCGCCACCCACATTGAGATTGAGTTCATTACTGCTTCACGACAGAAATAGGCTGGGTGGTGGTACCTATCCGCGCGGACTCACAAGAGGTCCTACCACCAGTAATGACGCAAATTATAATTTTGCGGGTTTGATTTTTATTACACGACGCTATTCCTTCACCGTGGAAGTCAATCGTGAACATGTGTTAAGTACGTATTTCGTATTACGAGGACATATCGCCTTCTCGCATTAAAACTGTATAATCTCAAAACTTACTAACTTTACAGTCTTAAAGATATATTTGCAACATTTCTTTTTTAGTTTTTACCAGTTACATTATCTGTCTTTTAAAGTAAGATATAACAATGTATTAATTTTGTTAATAGTAGTAAAAACATAGGTAAACTAAGAAAAATAATCTAAAACTAAACTACGTTCTTTTGACAGTATTTATGAGAAAAATACTGGTGATACCAAATTTTTACGAATATTAACTCAATTTCGAATCTTTTTGGAAATTGTACACTTTTAATGCGAAAAAGCGATATATGCTCATCTTATATTATATGTCAACGGTATATATTTTGTTTATTGTATGTATATATTTTCTATAATAATGTATTATCTATAGTGTACCGCAACATACCTGCTATATTTTTATATTTTCCAGTATTTCTGTAAATTTTACGGTGGCCTGAAAGAGATCGCTTTTAGCGATAAGACCCGTCTATTGTACAAATGTATCTGCTTTTTTGATTGTTTTTTGAATGTAAATTGTGTTTTGGTGTGCAATAAAGTGTATTCTCTCTCTCTCTCTCTATACGGCTATTAGCAGCTTAGTAGGCTCTACCGAATCTGGTTTTAAATGGCTTCCATCCCACCAGACCCTCGGTCCTGGTGTCGCGCTGACGTCGGCGCTTGGGTGTCGCGGCGCGGCGGCCTCCCGGAGCGCTTCCCGATGAACGGGAAGGCCCTGTGTCTGATGTCCAGGGACATGTTCGCTTCGAGGGTTCCAAACAAAGGATTTGAACTGCATCAGGTAATTTTTTGTGCCGCTTTTTATCAACTCGTTCCGTATCTATGTTGAGGAATCAGTCAACATAATCCTGATCGACTTCAAGACTTGACGACGATATATTTTATTAGTTCGATCTGACATCCTAACTAGGAACAAAAATTAAAGAAGATTTTGACTTTGGCTAGCTCTGTGGAATGGGCTTCTTTGTTTGATTTTTCTTGTATTTACCGCATAGATCTGTGAGCGTACCTATGACCGTTCTGAATGAGCGCATGGACATCGCAACAGGAACGTCGCCACCCACTTCAAGACGTGAGGTCGCAGTCTTGATTATACGAGTATAATAGTCACGCGTTATCAAAAACCTCATCAACCAATAAACCATAGACGATAAAAATAAACAGTCTTACCTATAAACATCCATTTTGCTGAGGCATTGATTGACCACACCCCAAAAGACAGATCACGTACCGTCCACTAAGGCTTAAAAAAAGGATCAAAAAACTGGTGGTAGGACCTCGTGAGTCCGCACGGGTAGACACCACCACCGTGCCATTTCTGCCGTGAAGCAGTAATGCGTTTCGGTTATACTTGAGACCTTAAAACTTATATCTCAAGGTGGGTGGCGCATTTACGTTGTAGATGTCTATGGGCTCCAGTAACCACTTTACTAGGTGGGCTTTAAGCTTGTCCACCCATCTAAACAATAAAAAAAAAAAACGGACCGTTATAACTCCTTAACCATTGCTCACGAGGGGTTATCATAAATTCTAGGACTTCCGAAGGAGACTGGCCAAAGCTCTGGCGCTACAGGACTTCATCGAGAAGATGTCCAAAAACTAACATCCACCAGAATGTGTTCCCGCGGCATCATCTTAATGTTGACGGAAGCGAATGTGGATACTAGCTTATACTGAATTAATCTTAGAGGCTTTTATACATAATTTTCGATATAGTACGATAATTTTTTTCCTACCTAAGCTGATAGCCTGGAGAGGGTATTTCAGCGTAACCTTAACTAGTAGGTGAGCTCACGGGGCTCAAACCGGAGTGATGCTAACACTGACCCTACCAAGAGCAGTGCTTCGCAGAATCTACCGACGGATCGGAAACGCGACCCACTAAGAAGATTCGGCGAGAAACTCAGTGGGCTGTGTCTGTGGGTTAATTCGCTCGTCGAACCCGTCGCTTGCGACGAAGGGCTCGACGAGCGAAAACGGTGACCGGTGCTTATGGTACCTAAAAGCACCGTTAATGGATCGGGAGGTACTATACAAACATTACTTATACCATTGTAATTCAGTAAAACCCCAATAACGCGGTACTCTTATAACGCATTTTTATATTACGCGATTTCAGTCCCTCGTATAACACGGATAGAATAACCCCGTATAACCGGGGATTTCACGCGTTATATGTGAGGCCGTCAGCGCAAAAGTGGCCTAAGCTTACCATAGTTATTATGGAGCAATGAGGTTTAAGTTTTCATGAGTTTGAATTTTAAAAAACAATACGCGCAAAAAATAATATTTACAAAGTCATCTGCTATCTATGGGTGAAACTATGGATAGGCCGGCTTTGCATCAAAATTTATTATATTTTAAATAAATGGAAATATACATATAAGAATGATTATGAAAAATTGTGGGTTAGGCCACTTTTGCGCTGACGGTATCATTTCTGTACTGTGAAATTTATAATGATTTGCACGGTTCATATTTAATTTACGCATACCTTTGCACATTGCCTCAATTGTGTTTTTACACAACAAAATAAATTTATTAAATTTGTGTTCCTAGTTTTTGAATTATAAATACATTGGTTATATTGTATTATATTTGTACAAAACGCGTTATATGGCGTCATACATTCGCGTTATGCTCTATACCCTCTATAACACGGTAAATTGCTACCGTGTTATAAAGGGATTAGTGTACTATGGAAATTAAAGACCGGACGCACATTGACCCGAAACTTCCGAAAATCTACAGCGACTAACAGTGCGACTGGCACATTTTCCATTCGAACCCGGCGAATCTCACAAACGCGGGTACTTGAATAATAATGTAATAACTATATATAAATAAATAAAAAATGTGTATCCTTTAAAAGTTCCTAAACTGTTAGTCCGATTGTGATGGTAATTAGTGCAGTTGTGGGCACTCCGCGGGGAAGTCCCGATACATTACTATCTTATTACGAATGGGACGCGCGGGTAGTTAAAAAAAAGGGTATTTTTCATACAATTAGCGGAAGAAGCAGTGAAAAGTGATCACATTTCACTACTTGATAGTTTCTTAACCTGATTGTGTCAGAAGTGATCAATGTAACAACGTCTTTAACATTGATTCGCATACTATAAATATCGCGCAATGTATTGCAAAATACAAAATAATAACGTTGCCCTCAAATCGGAAACACCAGCTAATAATGTTTATTAATCTCACTATTAATATTGTAGTTCGTAATTCATAATTAATATAGTATTAAATATATCTAGTCAAGGCTCTTTTAGTAATAAATAAAATGTTACAAGCGAATCTGTTGTTTTATTTTCCTATTGACGGCCATTTTGTGACGATAATTCACAACATACACATACTGGTGGTAGGACGTCTTGTAAGTAAGCACGGGTAGATACCACCACCCTGCCTATTTCTGCCGTGAAGCAGTAATGCGTTTCGGTTTGAAGGGCGGGGCAGCCGTTGTAACTGTACTGAGATGTAGATGTCTATGGGCTCCAGTAACCACTAAACACCAGGTGGGCCGTGAGCTCGTCCACCCATCTAAGCAACAAATAAATAATATGATAAATTAAAAAAAAATTGCGAGTTTAATTTATAATATACCATTTAATTTTCTTTGAATGCTTATGTTAAATTTATTGGTGACTGACGATGAAAATTAGGTCTTAACGTGGTGTTGATAAGGCTATTTTTTCTCTAAAGCTGCCTTAAAAGCACTAGCTCCGGCCTGCAGTGCGTCCAAAACCTTAGGCGGCTGCTTCTCGAGCATGGTGGTCAACTCTTCAACGTTTTTCTTCTGTTCGACGGCCATTTTGTTGATAACCTCTTTCAATTTATTTATGTCTATATTGTTGATATCCGGAACGCCTTCGAACAGCTTTCGCGCTTTCTCCTCGGAAGCTTTCACTTCATCTATTAATTTAGCTGAAAACGTATGGATATGAAAACAAAATTTCAGTCCATTTAATAGTAATTCTTGCAATTAACACACACAAACAGCGTGCTTAGTGCGAGTTTTTTAACGTTCTCGATAGCGTTTCTTACTGGTGGTAGGACGTCTTGTGAGTCCGCACAGGTAGGTACCATCGCCCCGCCTATTTCTGTCATAAAGTAGTAACTATACTGATACCTTAGAACTGATATCTCAAGGTGGGTGGCGGCATTTATGTTGTTGATGTCTATGGGCTCCGGTAACCACTTAATAACAGGTGGGCTGTGAGCTCGTACACCCATCTACGCAATAAAAATAAAAAGCATAAAAGTTAAGATAAATTTTTATGCAGTTGGAACAGCGCCCTTTCCGGCCAACGTAGGCTAACATTCCAACTCCATACAAATTTGAGTTAACTTTTACGCTATCGAGAATGTTAAAACACTCGCACTAAGCACACAGAAGCCGAACCTTCGACTGAGACCGACCGGCTTCGACGGTGGCAGCGTTTAAGGTTGTAGCTAATAACAAATCCACTCACAATCTTTCATCCATTTGATAATGTTGTCGACGCTATTCTTGCCGTCTTTCTGTAGTTTTTCGAAAAACTGGTCCATTGTTTCTTTCTTATTTTTATTTTAAACGGAATCCAATGTTGCTGTTTCGATCTGAAAATTTTGACTGAGATGTTCTTGTGGGAAATCCATGTGGTCTTGGGTCGCTGCTACTAGATTTTTTAATTGTTTTTTTTATTTATTCGAACTGCTCACCACTGGAAGACGTTTGCTTGTCATATCATCAAAGAGATTCGATATAATTAAATGACATAAAAGAGTTTGCATTGTAAATGCAATGACTGCTTACAATATCATTTTAAAGTTGAAATTAACCGATGAAGTTAAATAAATTGCTACGCGCTGGGGTTCGGGATAAATAAAAAATCCTACAGAAATTACAAGTTGATACAGTATTAGCACTTAGAATAATTAAACACTTAACAAACACTTTAAAATTCTCAATTCGCTTCTTCCGCTTCGCTTCAGGTGATCCGTTCGCTGTTTCGCTTCGACTACTTCCGATTACTAACTGACTTCGTGCCATGTATAATCGTCAAGAACATTCCTTACAAGTCGAGTACCTTCGATGTGTGTTTCCGCTATCTGACAATAGATGGTGTTGTACTTCTCGAGCGTTCTACTAGATCCTTCGATATTCGTTCGGCTATTCGACGATAGATGGCGTTACTCTTACCGTAACAATAACATTACATACTCTTTTTGATTTTTTTCGCTCAAGATATTTGTATAGGTATTTAATGTATTATGTTTATTTATTAATGAGATATATTTTGTTGAAATGACGGCCAATAACGCCATCTAGCGAGATCTGGATACATTTTGACAAAACTTTGGTTCTATTAGTCGGTAAACTACGAGGGCGGCACTGAAAATTTCGGGAATCAACGAAGTGACACAACATTACTATTTAAAAATGTATTTATTGCTTTTCAAAGTATTCTCCGCGAAATTTGACACATTTTTCCATACGATGAAACCAATCATTGAAGCAACCATTCCATTCGGAAGTTGGGGTCTCCAAAATGGCCGTTTTGTAGGCGTCCACAGCTTCTTCAGGTGATGAAAATCTCTGTCCACGCAATTTATTCTTTATTTTAGGGAAAGTATAGAAATCATTAGGGCTTAGGTCGGGACTGTACGGCGGATGGTCTAATAATTCTATGTTTTCTTGCTCTAAAAACTCTTTTGTTCTGTGCGCGGTGTGAGAACTCGCATTGTCGTGATGGAGGATGATGCGGCGGTTGCAGTTCTCTTTACGGAGTTCAGAAACGACCTGTGGCAAACAAATGCTAGCATACCATTCTGCATTAACCGTTCTTTGTCCCTCAAAAGGAATAGTCGTAACATGGCCGGTTTTGGAGACAAACGTGGCCACCTTTTTTTTTGCAACACTCCGTGAACGAACAATTTTTGTTGGCTTTAACTCATTTTCGAACACCCAAACTCGTGACTGGTTTTTTGTTTCGGGTTCGTACGCGTATATCCAGGATTCGTCACCTGATACAATGTTGTATACAGCATTTGAGAATCCTGCGTGGAATCTTTCGAGAGTTCTGACGCACCAAGTAACGCGAGCCGCTTTTTGCTCTTCACAGAGCGAATGCGGTATCCATCGGAAAAACAACTTTTTTACATCTAATTGTTCATGCAAGATTATTTGTATTTGACTCATGACAATGTCTAAAGTTGCCTGAATTTCGCGGTATGTCACATGTCGATCTTCCTCAATCAGCTTACGCACAGCATCAACGTTTTCTTGCGTTGACGACCTTGACGGGGATCATCACTGAGCTTGACACGTCCACGTTGAAACTCAGCAAACCAGCGATAAATTGTGGTTTTGGATGGGGTTTCATCACCAAATGCAGAAATCATCCGGTCAACACACTGTTTTTGTGTTAAACTACTTCGAAAGTCATAATAAATCATCGCTCTTGAATTTTCTCGAGTCAATTCCATTTTCTCAACGACTAAACAAGTTTGACAAAACCTCGTGACAAGACCGAGAATCTTTTTTTAAATAAATAAATGGTATTCGATTTTTAAAACCAAGGAGTTTTCAATTAAAAAGATTTTAACATGACAGGAACAGTGGAAATATTCCATTCCCGATACTTTTAGTTCAGCCTAGTATGGAAGGTAAGTAAGACCATCTTTTATAGGGGACAAGTTGAAAAGATGTCCATCTGTAAACAGCAAGTTGTTGTTCGAAGACTCATCGAAATAGAAGCAGGAAGTGGAAATGATATGAATATAGCAGTTTCAAACAGAGCGCAATGAGCCGGGTTAAAGAGCATTGTGGTGCCAAGTTTATGGCGCTGTCTATAAAATCCTTCCACTTGGCTACTGTGGCGCCACCTCGATTGGCTCTCTTACAGCGGTCACTTTTTAACTGAGATGGTGTTCCTTACTACTCACATGGGTATTTTTAAGTTTATTATTTCTCAAATCTATTACTGTGGAGACGATTTTCGATGCTATTGACGTTATAACGCGAATAACTCTCTCTTTCAACAATCTTAATTTAGTATATTGGATGCGAATTGTTTTTTTTTTATTGATTAAAAGACGATTTGAAATATATATTTTTTTACTACAGCAACATTGGCCGCGTTGCTAGCGTATTGTAAACGTCCGTATTTAATTAATACTATGATTTTCCTTTTCGTATTCCATCGATCACGCTTTCTTTGATATTATCGAATTTAATCGCCAATGCTTCGACGTCCTGTCTTGTGTTTCGCGCCAACATACCGAAAAGTTGTATGAATTTCGACAAATCCAAATGTTCCCTGTTTAGGTTCAGTCTGTAATTGAAAGATTATGAGAAGTATAACGTGTTTATTGCTAAGATAACAAACAAGTATTTGCCAAAGATGTCGGAAGCCACACAATTTGAAAATAAAATAATTTTGAATGTGCATTTTGTCTTCAATGTCCAAAAAATCATGTTTTTACTATTGTTTGTTACTTCCACAGTGTCATGTCCTATGGCATTTTGCTATGGGGCAATGCGGCCGATGTAGAAATGATATTTATTCTGCAGAAAAGAGCTATACGTGCTATTTATAACATGCACTCAAGGGAATCCCTGAGGGAGAAATTTAAAGAAATTAAAGTTCTCACTATGCCATCCCAGTACATTTTTGAAAATTTGATGTATGTTCGTAAACATATTGAGGAGTTTCCTAAACAGTCGGACATACATAATAGAAATACTAGGAACAAACACAAGCTTGTTGTGCCGATGAGTAGGTTACATAAGATACGAAATTCATTCGGGTGTTTGTCTGTGCGCCTGTACAACAAAATCCCACAAGATGTTCAGAACCTACATATACATAGGTTTAAGAAAACTATTAAAGAACATCTGTGCAATAAAGCTTATTATAAAGTCAATGATTATCTAGAAGATTGCACAAAGTGGGAATGAGTTGCTCGCTCCGGGCATTTCAATATTGTAGTAATTGTTACGTTATATTACTCATTGTAAAAAAGTCATATTTAAAAAAAAAATCTAATATTAAAAAATAAATAAATAATAATTTCATATGTAAAAAAAAAAGACATGCCCGCTGAGTTTCTTGCCAATTCTTCTCAGGACGGAGGCTAGTTCTTGTGAATTGGCGGTAGTTTTTTTGACGTTCAACAAGTATGTACTTTCATTTATGTTGAATAAAAATTTTTGATTTGATTTGATTTGATTTGATTTGTATATAACAATTGCTAAATTCATTTAGCGATTTAATATCCTTCCAGCTAATTTTAGATCTAAATGCGTGGTACTTTCATTCGTATAAAATGGGGTTAAGGACCTAATTATTCCGAAATAGATAGACATAAAAATTATGGTCTTAATTGATTGGAACGCAGAGATATTTTAAATGCCTCTCTTACTTTGTGATTTGAAGTCAAAATCTCAATTGCTATATGTATGTAAACAAAAACCTTTATCATTTAAAACCTTTAAAGCTGTTCAATTTTAAAAAAGATTCTTCTTAGACGAAATCACTCACCTGTCATTCATTCGGTGATAAAGAGCAGGGGGGTGCAACTCCCATACAAAGGAAAATAACATACAACTAGCGTCATCTTTAGGAACCGGCGAGGTCATTTTTGAAACGTTTTGGCCTTAATGAACTAATAAACTCACTAGATGGCAGATACGAGTTCTGACTCAATAAAAAAGGTTAGCATACTTTGAAGCAGTGCTTCCATTTTTAGGGAATTCTCCCTTTTTTAGGGAAAAATAGCTGATATTTTGGATGATAAAGACAATTTAAAAAATATAAAAAGCAAAGCCTATACTAGTAACTGTTGTGAATTTTAAAATAAACGGTTTTTAAAGTAAAACAATGAACATTTTATTTTATGGAGAGAGAATGACATTAAGTCGAGTTGACAAGTAAAAGAATAAAACAGAGTTGTGTATAAAAACTATTAAGAAGGTTTGATTCAACAGTAACCCTCTAGTAAAGTAAATCATAGATTAAGCCACTGCTTTTTTCTTAGGGATTCCCCAGAATCCCAATAAGTATAATCCGCCAAACTTTTATTTACCTATTTTCGTTGATGTCACCAGAACTTACTTGTATTGTAATATACAGGTACTTCATGTACCATGAAAGATTATCATGGTAATTTCATTTACGAAAACCTTGTAATTGTCATTTCACTTTTGCTAGCAGTTCCTTCTTCAAAGACTGAGGTGGAAAGATTATTCAGTGTTCTCAAATGTAAAAACTGACAAAAGAAATAGGCTTTCTAATGAAACCCTGAACGGCTTGCTTCATAGAAAGTTCCCAACTTTGCCAGCAAACAATTGCTCAATTTTAGAACCGAACAGTGTTCGGTTGCGTGCAGCAAAAGAATATAAAAGAAATGCGTCGACTCCCTTGAAAATTCTAATCCTATAGATCTATGATCTTCTGGGGGCGTTTATATTATATATACCTACATTAAATAATATGCTGTGGTTTATTTTCTGTATTTTATTTATGCTTTCTATATAAAGGATTTATGAAAGTTGTCTAGGAAATTTTAGGGATAAATTCAAAAGAAACTAGGGTAAAATGTGTTAAAAAAAACTTAAGTGGAAACACTGCTTTGAAGTTTTCAAAATTCCAGGGCCGGAAAACAATCTCAAAAAAAAAAAAAAAAGTTTTCAAAATGTCGTAACGATTTAATTTTTTAAATCGTTTTTTTTTGGTCTTGGTGTGAGTTATTTTACGTTGTAGTATTAATTTAGAGCATCTTTTAGCTTTATGAGAATATTAGACGATTAGACATTGAGAAACTCTGTTTTGAATTCTCTTTAGACATAACTTGGTTCCAATACTTTTTTCTTCGTTAGCGTTTCGTAAGCCTGTGTAACAATTTTCGTTTCTTACAGAAAGTTTATTATTAAAAATCAGCATGCCTCGAAGATCGAAAATGAAATGCTATTTCGGGTGCCTTGATAACGGTGAGTTTACACTATTTTCCCGGTATATTATTTGCTAACAGAATTATTATTCATAATATAATTAAATGAATTAGCACCAACTAATGGTCCTTCCTATTTCTGCTGCCTAGCTATCATATATGTTAAGTTTGATTAAAACAGTCGGTGTTAAGTCTCGTACTATCACACACACAACTCAGATAATAAAATTGTCTCGAGTGGGTGGAAGTATTTATGTTTTGCAACTCAGCGTATTATATGCTTATTGTCAAGTGGGCCCGAACTAGTTTTTTGGAATGATCAATCAGTCATCCTTTCCTGTTTAAATAAAATACAGCACAATTGATCTCACATCCAAAGTTAGATGATGGCATTCACATTTTGTTTCCTGGTGTTTGATAACCAAGTTACACCAAGTGGCCTGTGACCACGTTCATCCTTCTACCCAATATAAAATAATGTTTTTATTTTTGTAGACAAAGGTTTGATAATGACAAAATTTTATGGAAAAATTATAAGGAGCACTAAAATGTCTGAAACATGAAAAGATTGATGCACTATATTTGAACCAGAACGTGTTATGTAATATATTAATTTGTAAGTATGATTACATTAACACTAAATTTTTCATGGTCGTATTTTTTCAATATTTGTTACATACTTAAGATACTTTGTTTCTCCGTTTCAGAAGAGAAACTGATTCAGCAAGGAATGTGAACTCACAAGGGATCTTAATTTTTTTTAAATATGTTTATAATTTATAAATTAATAGATGAAATAGTTCATAAGAACTAAATTGATGCCAATTTTGTTTTAAAATAGGTTGTTTAGTTCTTATAGTTATACTATTACGTTTGAATAGTTGTAATTAGTAAGTTAGTAATATATGAAAATACTGATATAAATTTTTGTAAATGAGCTTTTGTAAATTCTACGAGAAGATGATTTTAATTAATGATCAAAAGTCAACGATCTTCAAAAGCATTATTTGCAATTATTTAGATTAACTGTGGAATATATTTGCTAACTTGTGTTTTCTGTATGAGCAGATATAAATGAAAATGCCCAAACATGATTATGTTTCTTACATTTTCATTATGTGACATCAATATGCTTGTGACTGAGTATATTAATAATTTATTAAAACTTAAGTGATAGACAGCAACCCCTATGACACTGCTGAAGTTTATAAGCACTGGTGACCACTTATCATGAGCCGGGTTGTGTGCTCGTCTGCTGTTGAGTGCAATAAAAATTTTCGAGACCCTTTCTATTATTTAGATGTAATATTAATGTACATTTAATTTGGATTAAAAGATAAATTTACATTTTATGTTTGCATGTGTATGTTTATAATTCATTTGCATGTAACGAACATCAGTTTCTTTTGTAACAAAATGCAAACTAATGGTTTGTAATGAATGTAATTAACTTTAAGATGATTTTCTTTCAATCTGCTGTTTGTTTCATCTAGTATTACCAAAGCTAAAGCATCAGAAACGTCAGAATAGAAATAATTTAGTTAAAGAATAAAAGTATAACTATTGTAATCATGTCTAAGATTACTATAAGTGTCATTAAGTACAAACTATCAATATTTAAGAGTACTTTAAATCATCATTACATTTTTTAAACATTTTTTTGTTTTTTTTTTGTTTTTCAAATCTTGTAACAAAACGTTTGTGCAGAACAAAATGTCACATGTTATGAACATGATTGTGGGTTGATCGTTTCTTAAATTTCTAAATGTTTATAAGAATGCTAAGAATAATTTAGTATTCACTTTAGTGTGTGTATTATCTCTACAATGCTAGTTTAAATGACAATTATTGTATGACGAAGCATAGGTAGTATTTATAGATGTAATATTTTCATACAAGGTCATGTCACGATCAACTTTAAGCAAGAACTGCTATCATTAAGAAACAAATTTATTAAATTTAATTCAAATTGTCTACTATGTTTATAATGGAAAGCTGACATGTTTATATTTCGCACAAATGACTTAATTGACATTGAATGATTTGATTATCTAGACTTAATTAACTTTTAGATAACTTTCGATTTAATGTTAATAAGTACGCTAGTAGGATTAATCGAGAGGAGTTATTGTTATTCGAAGTTTTATACAATTGTACGTTCATACAATCTTTTAACCGAAAATTGTTTGTAATATAGGGAAATTAAATAGCTTACAGAGAATTACAGCTTTTTATTTTAAAAAACTGTTTTCTCTCTGTATGAAAAGATCTTATCGATTAGAATGCTGAACACAATCAAACATTCCTTAATATCTCATAAGTACTACCGGGAATTCCAGCGATTCTAAACGATAAGATTTTTTCATAAAGAGAGTTATTAAAAATATTAAAATTACTAAAAAAGCCACCTGGTGGGGGGTAGGGAGACTAATAATCGACCATAGCGACGCCTGCTGGACCGGGCTTTAACTAAAGCAAAAATAAAAACGAGAGTTGCGCATCTATCTCTAATATATTAAGTGTATAATCTATGATAAAGAGTCTTTCAGTTTTGCATAGTATACCTAATAATATATTTTTTTTATGGCTTAGATGGGTGGAAGAGCTCACAGCCCACCTGGTGTTAAGTGGTTACTAGAGCCCTTATGTAGCCCATATAAGTTTTAAGGTCTCAGTATAGTTACAACGGCTGCCCCGCCTTTCAAACTGAAAAGCATTACTGCTTCACAGCAGAAATAGGCGGGGTGGTGGTATCTACCCGTGCGGACTCACAAGAGGTCCTACCACCAGTTACCACCAGTACTGCTTAATTTATTAAATTACAGAAAACGTAATTAAGTCTTTTGTTGTTAATTCACTCTGTAGTATTCTATCTATACTTAATACTTAATAATATTATAAAGAGGAAAGATTTGTTTGTTTGTTTGTTTCGAATAGGCTCCGAAACTACTGGACCGATTTGAAAAATTCTTTTTTCATTAGAAACCGACATTGTCCCTGATGAACATAGGCTACTTTTTTTTTTTTTGGTTTCATGTGTGTTTTAATGTTTCCGAAGCGAAGCGAGGGCGGGTCGCTAGTATCATTATAAAATACATCCCAACCTTAACACTTTTTTTCCTACCTATGCTGATAGCCTTGAGAGGCTATTTCAGCTTCTCCTTGACGTGTAGGTGAGCTCGCGGGGCTCAAACCAGGAGTGTTGCTAACACTGGCCCTAGTAAGAGCAGTGTTTCGCAGAATCTACCACCGGATCGGAAACGCGATCCACTGAAAAGATCCGGCGAGAAACTCAGTGGGCTGTGTCTATGGGTTAATTCGCTGACCGGTGCTTGTGGTGCCTAAAAGCACCGTTAATGGAAACGACGGGTTCGACGACGGTGAATCACTATTGAAGAATCCAAGACAGCACAATCGCGCGTTTCTTTTATATGTACGTAAGATGGCATTATTTCATATTTTTCTACTTTGTGTATTATATTATTAAGCAATTATTCGAGGTAGAGCATCTTGTAAGTCCGCACGATTAGGTTCCACCACCCTGAATTCACTCCCACCTACCCCACCACACTTCTGCCGTGAAGCAATAATGCGTTTCGGTTTTAAAGGCAGCCGTTGTACTGTAAAAACTGAAACTTTAGAAACACGTGTTTCAAGGTGGATGGCGGCATTTGCGTTGTAGATGTCTATGGGCTCCAGTAACTATTTAACACCAGTTGGGCCGTCAGCTCGTCTGCCTATTAAGACTTATAGGTATTATATACCTACGTTTCACGAATATGAAAACAAACCTTTCGTAAACTTCATCAAACAAACTCTCGCTTAATATTCTGCCGTCAATTATGCCGCTTCTGGTAAAATATTCCTTCGTGACGGCATAACTGACTCCCTCTGATCCGGTGACGGCTTTTAATACTGTGTGTATCTCTTCTAAATTCATATTTTAGGATATTTTCTTTTTATATGCGTATTAAGTATGTATTAAGTTTAATTTGAAAAACTAGATGGTTTAGAGATTTTGATAATGAGTGAGTTTTCATGTAGTGTCTTGAATAGTGTCCCTCCCCTCCTCATATCTTCGCGGAGGCGTTGTGAGGTACAGTCGATTGGATGGAATAGGGACTAGAGGTAGAATAGGAACAAATCTGTGATGTCACAATACTTTTATTGAGTTGTTAGATTTAACTTTGTTGAACTGAAAATGGCTTTTATTTAGTGTTTAAGAACGTTAAATAGTTTAATTTAGTCATCAAAGTTTTGTAACTCATTAAAGATTAAAGTTAAATACCTAAAATTAGGTGCCTACCTAACAACTAAACAGTGCCAGCCCTATCGAAAAACCATTGTCCCATTAAGCGACCCGATTCACCCCACCGCCTGGGTGAATAGGGACAAGTGACTTTTTGTAAGTTTTTTGTGATTTTTCTTAAACTATATCTTAATGATATCTAAATCTTTTATAAATGAAAATTTAAATCACCGGGTCCATTATGATCTCCGTTTTAATAATATAACTACAAAAAAAAAACGATAAAAATCAATGTCGAACTTTAAAAGTCTCCCGATTCCCCCCATTTTACTTATTCGCCTACCTATTCTAGTGACTTCGAGGGGTCATACTAGATTCACCGAACGAATAGGTGAGCTCACGGAACTAATCGGTGTGCTTAGTGCGAGTTTTTTAACGTTCTCGATAGCGTAAAAGTTAACTGAAATTTGTATGCAGTTGGAACAGCGCCCCTAGCGGCAAACGTGGGCATACGTTCCAACTCCAGTGTGTGGAGAGTACTTAACGGTAGGCAGCGGCTTGGCTCTGCCCCTGGCTTTGCTGAGGTCCGTGGGCGACGGTAACCACTCACCACAGGTGGGCCGTATGCTCCTCTGCCTACAAGAGCAATAAAAAAAGTTATTTACGCTCCCACAAGAAGTTATAACTTCAAAAATAGTTTGGTAACGAGAAAAGTCTGACCGAATTTCACTCGGCTGTTAACTCCGAAAAGAAACAATAAAAAAATCACAATATAAAAAATATATTTTAATAACATAATTAGTTATTTTATGTAAAAAATAAAAACATTACAAAGTTACATTCTTTTGAAGTAGGTATAGGAAATATTTTTAAAGTTATTTCCACCGTTGACTGAATTCGATGTTGGCCAGTGACATTAACATTATCATATTCCCGACAAAATAACTGAGTTTCTCGCTCATAGCTGGAATAGCCTCTTATTCTACCGGCGAATAAGTAGAGAAAAGGTTAGAGGTATGTGAATTATTTCAATTTGTCAATTTAATGTTTAGTCAGATATTTCAAAGTGTAATAACAATGTCTATGTCACTTGTAAATTAACGAATTCAGTCAACGCATAGATCGACAGGTGAAAAGCTATTTGGTCTAAGCGACATTTCGCTTAATTAGCGACATTTATCTTTGTAATTAAAGGTCCGTTTTATTTGGTATCAGCATTAACAGTTCGATGTTTTTAATTGAACTTCAATTAAGTTTTTTACTGATGGTAGGACCGCTTGTGAGTCCGCGCGGGTATGTACCACCGCCCCGCCTATTTCTGTCGTGAAGCAGTAATGCATTTCGGTTTGAAGGGTGGGGCAGCCGTTGTACTGTTAAAAGTGAGACCTTACAACTCATGTCTCGAGGTGGGTGACGCATTTACGTTGTAGATGTCTATGGGCTCTAGTAACCACTTAACACCAGGTGGGCTGTGAGCTCGTCTACCCATCTAAGCTAATAAATAAAATCAAAAAGCTTACTCCATCCAAATAGTTGACGAAAGTTTTTTTAATAATATTATTTCCAAATGTTTAAACTTTAAACGGCTTCTGCTGTAAAGTTGCAAAAATGTCGCTTAAACCAAATATCCTTTTGCTCCTCGATATAATAATATGTATATTAAATAAAATATTCACAATAATTGTTCATTAACTTTTTTATTTTGATTCGAGACAATTCTCGGCCGTTTTTATTTTATTTAAGTTCACGGACGGGTTAATGTAAAAACGAACCAATTCGTTAACAAAAATTATTATATGAGCAACAAACAAACATTTAAGACACTCATCTGCTAACGTATACGACCAATACAGGCAGACAAACATTTATTTATATCGAGAGTTGAAAGGCTGTTTGGTTTAAGCGACGTTTTTGTAACTTTACTGGAGAAACATTTTAAAATTTAAAATTTGGAAAAAATATCATAACAAAAGCTTCTTCAGATATTCGAAAGGAGTAAATCTAATTAAAGCTCAATTAAAAACATCGAACTGTAGAATAGCCATTTGAAGTTTAAAATTTGGAAAAAATATCCATAACTTTTTCAGATATTCGAATGGAGTAAGCTTCATTAAAGCTCAATTAAAAACCTCGAACCGTAGAACAGCCATTTGAAGTTTAAAATTTGGAAGAAATATCATAACTTTTTCAGATATTCGAATGGAGTAAGCTTCATTAAAGCTCAATTAAAAACCTCGAACCGTAGAACAGCCATTTGAAGTTTAAAATTTGGAAGAAATATCATAACTTTTTCAGATATTCGAATGGAGTAAGCTTCATTAAAGCTCAATTAAAAACCTCGAACCGTAGAACAGCCATTTGAAGTTTAAAATTTGGAAGAAATATCATAACTTTTTCAGATATTCGAATGGAGTAAGCTTCATTAAAGCTCAATTAAAAACCTCGAACCGTAGAACAGCCATTTGAAGTTTAAAATTTGGAAGAAATATCATAACTTTTTCAGATATTCGAATGGAGTAAGCTTCATTAAAGCTCAATTAAAAACCTCGAACCGTAGAACAGCCATTTGAAGTTTAAAATTTGGAAAAAATATCCATAACTTTTTCAGATATTCGAATGGAGTAAGCTTCATTAAAGCTCAATTAAAAACCTCGAACCGTAGAACAGCCATTTGAAGTTTAAAATTTGGAAGAAATATCATAACTTTTTCAGATATTCGAATGGAGTAAGCTTCATTAAAGCTCAATTAAAAACCTCGAACCGTAGAACAGCCATTTGAAGTTTAAAATTTGGAAGAAATATCATAACTTTTTCAGATATTCGAATGGAGTAAGCTTAATTGAAGTTCAATTAAAAACATCGAACTGTTGATGCTGACACCAAATAAAAGGGACCTTTAATTACAAAGATTAATGTCGCGTGTTAAGGGAAATGTCGCTTAAACCAAATACGCTTTCATCCCTCGATATATAAATATGTACGCGTTATTTTTTAAACAAAAAAATCATCGATAACTGCCCCGTCTCGAACCCGGGACATCCCGATTACATATTCGACATTTTGTACTAAATAATAAACACTAATGTTTAATTATTTTTTCTAATTACCAAATATAAAGATTACACCTTTTAAGTTTGACAGTGAAATAGTTGAACGTATGGATAAAAATAATCTAAAAAAAATACAATATCTCCTCGTGTCTCGTGTGGGCATACTAGCGCCGCTACAGACACTGGAGCTGGAGTATCCATCATTTAAGGTGAGACTTCCCAAAACTTTAACTCCTAATGGATTCGTCGTCGCGCGATCATTATCGAATCTGATAACGCCTTTAGCACGGTCACCCTACACTCGTGTTACGTTAATATTTCGTTATAAAAATCTAGGCTATCGTAACCATGATATACGTAAGAAACTTTATGGTTACATTACGTCAGTAATGTGAATAGCTTATTGCTCTAAATTCAGTAAGCGCAAAGCTAGCCGAGTGCTTTGGAGAGAGACATGCGACTGTTGAGGTGCGTGGACCCAAACTACGGCTGGAGGATGCAAAGTCCGCGCGGGTACCACTTGCCTATTTCTGCCGTGAAGCAGTAATGCGTTTCGGTTTGAAGGGTGGGGCAGCCGTTGTAACTATACTGAGATATTAGAACTCATATCTCAAGGTGGGTGACGCATTTAATGATGGATGTCTATGGGCTTCAGTAACCACTTAACACCAGGAGGGCTGTGAGCTCGTCCACCCATATAAAAAAAATTATTGCGACATTTCGCACAAATCAACACTCGAATATAAATAATTTAATTTCCACATTAAAATAACGTATGGGCAATGAAAAATTGGTTACTTTTTGTACAATGCTGTTTTTATTTTGAAATTATCAAAAAAAAACCAAAAAATATGATACTTAATTCACAAACCGTCTTTAGTGTGTCCCGTAAGCGACTTTATCAAGTACGAAATGACTGTCACCAATTACCGTGGTCCGTGGACTACAGCAATACCAGGAGCACGACCGAGCCTCTATGGATTAGCGAGGCAACATAATTGTATGGTTTTCATTAATCTTAGTTTGTAAACAATAAACAAAAGGGACATGATTGACATTTCTATTATGTATACAGGGTGTCCCAGAAAAAAATGGAAAGCCTGAAACACCTCATAGTAGAGCTATTGAGGGCTCAAAATAAAAAAAAAATATTTCTGAGGTAGTACCCAAATTAAAAATAAAGAAAAATTAACCAAAGTTCATATGATTAAAATTTAAGTTAAGATTAAGTTTTATAAAAAATTAGTGGACCCGGCGAACTTTGTTCCGCCACACGGTTTGTTTCAAACACATCAACCGGTCTATTTCAAAATTCTACTTTAAATAACCACAGAATATATTATGTTTAGCTGTCAGTTGCGTTTTGTTTATAGATTACACTAGCTACTCATATAAGATTTCCTGCGTATTCCTTAGTATAGTCCATGTAGAATATTATAACACCAAAAATCCTACGCATTTCATTTATTTGTATCTGTTTTATATTCAAGAAACGCACAGCAGTATGGAAAATATCAACATTTTTTTTTTTAAATACTTAATTTGGGTACTATACTGAGATTTTTTTTTTTTATTTTTTATTATTTAATTTTTTTTCCCCAATATCTCTACTATGAGGTGTTTCAGGATTATCCATTCTTTCTGGTACACCCTGTACACATCGAAGGGCGAAAAGCTATTCCGTTTAAGCGAAATTTTTCCAACTTCACAAAAGAGCCATTTGAAGTTGAAACATTTGAAAAAAAATATCATAACAAACAAAAAAACTTCCTCAGCTATTTACCGAATGAGGTAAATTTAATTGAAGCTCAATTAAAAGCATCGAACTGTTGATGCTGATACCAAATAAAACGGAACATTAATTACAAAGATAAATGTCGCTTAAACCAAATAGCCTTTCATCGCTAGAATTGTATATCGACGCTTGAAAGGCAAACGTGACTAAGCGACAATAACTGGTTTGTACATAAATGATAGGCAATAACCATCTTCGACGCGCAAAAAAATAATAATTCTAGGTCTATTAAAATCATTTCAATCCTACAGCTAGATTCGTTAAAATTGAATTTTTTTCAGGTATTTCCACTTTAAATTAGTCTACTGTAAAGTTCACTCATTGTCGCTTAGTCACGTTTGCCTTTCAAGCGTCGATATGTATATTTATAAATTCGTTAATTAAACTAAAAATATTATTCGTTCATTGCTTCTAGCATAACTTTAGTCACTTAAATTTAGAATTGTTAAATAAAAATATATAATATTATATAATACTATTTTTTGTTTGTTTTAAAAAACCCAACTTGTGACGTCATTTGTGTGTAATCTTTGTCTTTCAATGTGTACACCCGTAAAGTGAGTCCGTGGTCATCACCCGCCGGCTGCCCCACGCGTCGAATAGAAACGAATCATTGCTTAGAGGCAGAAATACGCAGTAGGTCCTAGTAAAGTTTACTAAAACACTGATTTGGCCCCAAATGACGTCATATTTTGGGCGCGACTTCTTGAAAACTTTAAGATTGAGTGCGTTGCTCGCTTGAAATATGTCCACGGTCACATGTGATCACTTGTATCGATAGAGCTTCCGGTAAAGTTCACTAGCACACTGATTTGGCCCCAAATGACATCATATTTTGGGCGCGACTTCTTGAAAACTTTAACATTGAATGCGTTGCTCGCTTGAAACATGTCCACGGTCACATGCGATGTATTGATGATTGGAAGCCTCATAATGTATTCGATTTTGTCTGGTTTGCGGAATGCACCTACGCTATCAGTCTTATCAGGCGTTCAGGCTAGGGCTGTCGCGCGAAAGCTGTTTCGGTATGAAGGAGACGGCGGCCAGCTCGTCGTCGTCCTGCAGGAGGCAACCCTCGTCGGCTTTGGCTCTATTGAAAAATCTGCAAGCAAACATACAAAAGAAAAACTCGATTTAATTCGCACTAAAACTCCCATCGGAACATCCCTGTGACAGAATCGACATGCATAATGTTTTCAACATGCAAAAAAAAACTATTACAGTGTTACTACACTACAAAAAAATGTTACCAGCAATAAAAAAAAAGTTTTTTAATTCTACTCAGGATGACCAGACTATGGTAAACTAAAATATAATTATTGTCATGTCAATAGGACGTGTTTGAAGTTAATGAATATTAAATTGACAGAAAAACCTTTATTAAAAAACTCTTTAATTATTAAAAATAATTTTTCTTCAGTGATAGAGTTGAGTCTGTCATTGAGTAAAATTAGAGTTCGGTTTTGTATAGTTCATTAATACTGTTTACTGTTTAATATTAATTTTATAAGAGATTAAAAAGGCTTCAAATGTTCTCATCTTATTATACATTTAACAGAAAACGCAATTAAGAAGCCTTTTATTGTTTATTAATTCTGAAATACTCCATATCATTATATATATCTTAATATATATAAATTACTTGTCACGTTGTTTGTCCGCGATGGACACCTAAACTACTGAACTGATTTAACTTTTAAAAAATTTAAATGTGTTTTGTTCCAACTTAGGCCATAGGATGGTTTTTATTTCGATTAATGCTCGCAATATTTATTAATTAACAATAAAATGATTCCTAATGTTGATTATTGTTATTAATTGTAAGTTTCATAAGTCTAAAACAGATGGCGCCTTAAATCAGTTTTTACAGACAACTATAATACTGTCTGATATTTATATCTCATAGATGGCGCTGTGTTAAAAATACTAACGTTTCACATAAGCCACAATTTAATGGCAGAAACACCACGTGTTGCTGAGGCTAAACTTTAAGTGAAATTTATTTCGTAGTAAACGCAATACACTGAAATCCAATTGTTTGTTTGTTAATTTTGGTATTAGCATAGCCGGTCACGTGTTATTTAGGAACAAAAACCTTAGCCACAGCAACGTGTGGCCGGGTCTGCTAGTGTATCTATATATATATATTGAGCCGATACAGGCGGGTTAAATACAACACACAAACACACACCGCAAACACACAAAAAACCCACATATAAACAACAAATCAAAGTATTTTCAGCACCACAACAACATAGAGGATAATCGGGAACGAGTTATCTATAAAGTTATATATTATAATAATTATATCATTGGAAATTCCTAACCAAAAGCGCCTTTGGCACATGTAGAGCCATCTAGTGAACGCGCGGTCAAAGCAAATATGTGTGAATGTAACAGGTTCATTGACAGTGCCAACACTAGATAGAAGCCACCATAGGTCTGCACTAGGACATCTGCTCCTAGCATCCCACAGTCGTCAGTCTACCCGTGGTCATGACCACTTATTGCGAACCCTTCCAAAATGACCATCGTGGTAAAAATTAATAGTGTATATAATGTTGATATATCAATATACAATTATCAAGAAACTTCTCGTGTAGGCCAGTCATTTCGATATGTGTTTTCGCTATTTGTTAATAGATGGCATTGCACTTTTCGAGCGTCCTCGATTTTACTAGTTCTTTTGATATTCGTTTCTGCTATGCGACAACAGATTGCGTTACTCTTACTGTTTTTTTTTCCTACCTATGCTAATGACCTCGAGAGGTTATTCTAGATTCACCGAGCTAGTAAGTGAGCTCACGGGGCTCAAACCGGTAGTGTTGCTAACATTGGCCCTGGCAAGAGTCGTGCTTCGCGGAATCTACCACCGGATCGGAAACGCAACCCACTGAGAAGATCCGGCGAGAAACTCAGTGGGCTTTGTCTATGGGTTAGTTCGCTCGTCGAGCCCTTCGTCGCAAGCGACGGGTTCGACGAGGAAGGTGACCGGTGCTTGTGGTGCCTAAAAGCACCGTTAATGGATCAGGAGGATCCGTGATGACGTGCTTTGGGCGACGTCGACGGTTTACCATTCGACTCTTACCGGCGTAACAATATACAATTTATATTAATGAAATCACTAAATAAACTCTCAAGTCAGCTAGCTCGCCATGAGTTTGGCTTCCAATTACGTCACCGGCAACGGAGTGCAGCACGGCCGGAGCTCGAAAGGCTCGCGTGGACTTTTCGTCCAACGTAAGCTTACCGCGTTTAATAGGCTATTAATAGAACATAGCGGAGATTAGCGGGCGTCGATAACTACTGTCCTCGGTTTACCCACGTATGACGTCATGCGAAAATGAGCTATACGAACGAGATTAAACAAAATCACAAACAGACAGACAAACAAAATAACGAAAACCCATAATATTGCATTGTTATTTACGAACCATTTTACTAAACCTTTATCAACGAGGAACGCCAGCTTTCCGTTTGCTTGCTATTAAAAAAAATACAACTCTATGTTAAGTTAAGAAAGGACAGCCGTATTAAAACGTACAAGTGGAAAAGAGAAGGACGATGATTTGTTTAAGTACAGTTGACACAAAAGATAACTAATTTTTATTTTATTTTTGTTATTGCCTTTGTAGGCAGACGATCATACGGCCCACCTGATGGTTACCGTCGCCCATGGACGTCAGCAATGCCAGGGGCAGAGCCAAGTCAGTGCCTACCATGTTCCGAGAATTTCTGTTTTCATTTTATTGTAGGGCATTTTTTAAGTATTCAAGTACACTAAAGCCAGAGCGAGAGTTTCATCATGAGGGGTCACCGTCACCCGTGGACATCATCTATATCAAAGGAAAACTAATATCTATATGTTCGTAAATTATAGCAGCGAAGTTCATCAAAAAATCCATTAAAAATCTCTTTTATTAAATACATCCTAATTTGTTGACGACTGTACTTTAAAGATATATTTTTGAAATAATATAATTTGGATTCTCAACCTTAATATCTTTGTTCACAAGAGCTATTTTCGAGCAACGACTGTTGATTATGATTTGCAAAAATCTAAGTGTTTAGTTAGTTTGATATTTTGAACAGTATTTTAATTAATTATTAATTATTTTTATTAATGAACGAAATGTTTTTGAACATTATCCCGAGCTTACAAAAGTATTATTTAAAACAAAAATAATTAAATACGAAAACAGAATAATAGTTGAATTGAAATGAAATGACATTCTTCCGTCGCTACTGGTCGTGTGTGACTCGCGTACCACACGACCCGGATTCGACTCGAGACGCGGTATCTTTAGCCAAGCAATTTAGTCAACATCGACTTCTAAACAATAGAGGACTAAATCTTTTTTATTTTTTATTGCATTGCATCTAGTGTTAAGTGGTTACCGGAGCCCATGGACATCTACAAGGTAAATACCGGCACCCAGTTTGAGACATGAGTTTTACGGTCACACTTTTAAAAACGGCTGCCCCGCCCTTCAAATCGATTACTGCTTCACGGCAGAAATAGGCGGGGCGGTGGTACCCGTGCGGACTCACAAGAGGTCCTACTACCAATAAGTACCTGTTGTATTGCTCGTCTGCCCCTTCACACCGGCGCTACTTACTTGGATAGAGCGGTGACACTTCGGTCGCTGGGGTCCACTCTCTCGTCGAGTCCCCGGTGCACGGACACGCTGTCCAGATCCTCGAGCCGGATCGACTGGAGGTACTCCGGCGTCCTCAACTCTTCGATCGTTGGCTTCCTGAAACTGTTCGAAGAGGCTCATGGGGGCGACACCCCCCACTACTCCCAATGGGAGTCGTGAGGGAAATTTGAGAGTTACACTAGCACAGTCGAATTAACTGGTGGCGTCTTGTAGGTATGTACCACTACTCTGTATATATCTGCCGATATATAGGTATATAAGGCAAAGACGCCTATGGGCTCTTGTGACCACTTGTCAGTAAGTAAATCTCTATGACCTATAAGCTTTTATTTTGTCTATCATTGATGTGTGATACTCTGTGGACTTTAAATACAATAAAATTAGTTAGAGTTTTGGCGAGAATGCGAGGAGTGAGGTTGTGTGATTTGTTTTATTTTGTCTATTTAGTGTTTCTTCAGGTTTAAATACGTAATAACGGTAGTTTATTAACTGTTTAATATCTGTGAAAGTGCACAAATGTGGGAAATGAAGCAAAGCCGCTGGACGTAACTTCTTTGGATCCTCCGAAAAGTCCACTGTATAAATCTCAGTAAATGACCACCATTTTAGTAAGATTATATTTCATACCATATCATTTCATCTCATTTCATTTTATTTCACTCCATCTTATCATTTTTTATAAAAATAAGAATATAAATTATAATAAGACATGACTTGTAAAGGTCTTAGTTACCAGGTCATAAAACCCTTTAAAAAAAAATCAATATAAGTTAGAACATTCATTTTCAGCGATTTCAAAGATAGACTGGTCCCTGGTCATAATCGAACTCTTAAGCCGAAGTGTTTAATTCGACTCTGAATGTCACTCACGTTTTGAGCAGCAAGCTAGAGCAGACCACGGACACTGAGCTCATCGCCATCGCAGCTGACGCCATCCAGGGCTGCAAGCAGACCACACATTACTACACGACTCGCTTGAGGCCTGGAACTAGGAGCTTCCTGTACGCATGAGACGTGAGGCAGTTCACAGACACAGCCCACTGAGTTTCTCGCCGGATCTTCTCAGTGAGTCGCGTTGCCGATCCGGTGGTAGATTCTGCGAAACACGGCTCTTGCTAGGGTCAGTGTTAGCATCACTCCGGTTTGAGCCCCGCGAGCTCACCTACTAATTTGGTGAATCTAGAATAACCCCTCGGGGTTACTAGAATAGTTGGGAAAACTAAAAAGAAATTAAAGCGCGCCATCTAGTGGTCGTGAGCCGCAACTACTCGTGAAAATTCGGCTCAGTTCGGGTGACGCGTTTCGGCAGAGACAAGCTGTCATAGCTCGGGTGGAATCGAGACACATGCGTTGCCTGACTTAGGAAGAGTCAACATAGATAATACACATAAATTAGTTATAGATAAGCAACTCGAGCACTCAACAAAAATGTTTACGGGCGTCGGCCACTAGATGACTTCGCTTCGATTAATTTCTCATTGCTCCTGTAGATGGCAGTAAAAAATTATCTATTTTCACAAGTCACTAATTGATAAAATTTAATCAATTTGTCTATAAGAAGTAAATACTTGTATTGTAAAGATTTATTAATTTTGTTATTTTCTGTGTATAGTTATACAATAATTAAATGACTTAAAGTTAACAGCACATAAGTTTAGGGGCATCCGCAATAAGATGTCGATAGTTTCTGTACAAAAAAAATATTTGTCTAAAGTATCGCAGTTTCAGGGCTCTTGAGAGTGAAGAGGTCTCAGAGCTGTCGTCGTTTTGTGCTGCGCAAGCTCTTTCCACGACTACCCACCATACGCGACTATGTAAATAAATAATAAAGATATCGGCCCGTTCTGCGACATTTATATTTGAGGAAGCAGTATCATATGCGTACATGATATGTGTACTACCCGTGCGCGATAAGTTGAGACTCCGAGATTGTCTCGTTTACCTGCAGCTGCATTCCGTACAAAGCGAAGGCTCCACTCGCCAGCGGTATCCCTAGCAGATTGTAGACGGAAGCGAAAAGGAAGTTCAGCCTGACCCTCCTCACGGTGGTCCTGGACAGGTTCAAGCAGGCCACCACGTCTAGTAGATCGTTCTGAAACAGTACAGTTACACTATGCTTTCTTGTCGTATCATTCTTGTCAGAGCCGTCGTGGTCGTCATTCGATATAATTGCTGTGGGCAAATGGTATTTGCTTCACGAGCAATCGCTAATTCTCTTGATTTGTGATGAGCCTGGTACACTCATGCAAACAACTGGCAACTGTCGACTTGACTAGGTACATCGCATGGGCAACCTTTCACTTTGCTACCGTTACAATATTACGATTTGGCTGTATGGTTTATGTTTCCTTTGCTCTCAAAAAATTTATTAAATTACTTATATTTGGCACGAGCTCATAGTCCATCTAGTGTTAAGTGGTTACCGGGATTCCAATGCCGTCATCCACCCTGAGATATAAGTTCTAAGGTCTCACTATATATAGTTACAACGGCTGTTCAACTTTCAAAACGCATTACTGCTTCACGGCAGAAATAGGCAGGGCGGTGGTACCAACCCGTGCGGACTCACAAGAGGTCCTACCACCAGTAATTACGCAAATTATAATTTTGAGGGTTTGGTTTTTATTACACGACGTTATTCCTTCACCGTGGAAGTCAATCGTGAATATTTCTTAAGTACGTATTTCATTAGAAAAATTGGTACCCGCCTGCGGGATTTGAACACCGATGCATCGCTACATACGATCGTACCGGACGTCTTATCCTTTAGGCCACGACGACTCTTACAACAGTACAGGATACTGACCCTCATGAGCACCAGGTCTGCGGCCTCCACGGCTACGTCGGTGCCGCTGGCGATGGCGATGCCCACGTCGGCCTGCGCCAGGGCTGGAGAATCGTTGACGCCATCACCGACCTGCAACCCACCAGCTTGGAGTTAGAGGCTCCCGGCACGTGTCGAGGAGCGATGATAGCACAATAATATCGAAGGTTGAAAGGTTAATTGTTTTAAGCGAAATTTTTGCAACTTCACAGGAGACCCATTTAAAATTTGGACAAAAAGGTCTGTTTTTACGTATTTTGTTATTATTGTTGTAAAGCGTATTTTGTTAGTTTTTTTAAACTATTATTTATTTTTCAGTTTTTAGTTGATTTTCAATTTTTTGAATTTTTTGTCAATTTTTTTTAAATTTTGAATTGTCATCGGTCCTTAATAAGTATACCAAATTTCGGGTTAATCCGACGTTTTGAAGGGGGTCAAAATCATGTTCAAAGATTCCGTTACAAACATACATACGTCTGAAGCTAATAAAAGCGTATTAAAATGTCGAACTCTTGATGCTGATACCAAATAAAACGGACATATCATTACAAAGATAAATGTCGCGTATTAAGCCCCTCCTAGCTGAGCCCTTGCTCGCCCATCTGTCCTGGTGAAACTGGAAAGGCCTCCGGGCAACCAGTAAGCCTTCATTATAAAAAAGAAACTATTAAGCGAAATGTCGCTTAAACCAAATCAAGGCCTTTCACCGCTCGATATCATTAGACCTTAATACCTTGACCGGGTCAAACCGAAAAAAAGCGCGCTTTTTAAAATAATCAAAACTACTTAAACGTCTTAATTTCGCAATTACAGATAAATCAACGTTTTTAAACTTCATTAATTAGACTTTGTGTGACACAAAAGGATTATAAGTCTTGCGGTGGGACCGATTAAGATCGAATTTAGGATTAACTTGACAAAAGACAATTTCTGTGACACAAAACGAATATAAGCCTTGCGGTGGGAGCGACTAAGCGAATTTCGGATTAACTTGACAAAAGAGAATTTGTCTGACATAATAGGATTATAAGTCTTGCGGTGTGGGCGATTAAGGTCGAATTTCGGATTAACTTGACAAAAGACAATTTGTGTGACACAAAACGAATATAAGTCTCGCAATAGGAGCGATTAAGGTTGAATTTCGATTGTTCGGCCGGAGGTCACGACGGCTCTCACCATGGCCACCCTCTGCCCCTCCTCCTGCAGCTTCTGTATTTTGGCGACCTTGTGCGAGGGCAGCACCTCCGCGTACACCTTCCTGATGCCGACCTGGAGACCAGAGAGAACAGTTAAACCCAAGCTTGCACTGTCGAAGATCAGTCTACAGTATAGAAATAATAATGATAACTGGGATCATATCGCGCAAGGTCATCCAATTCCAATTTAGGATTCCCCGTGTTATGGGTACCACTGAGCTGGGAGACTGACATACATACTTATATACATTTAAATATATAGATACTAAGCACCCAGACACTAATGCCGGTGCAATAGTTAAAGGAAATGTTTGAAAAAAAAAATGCTCTGAAGAATTATTTGAGATGATTCCATCATCTCGTTTATACCATTGCACCGCCCGCCACCGGAGTAGAGTTTATCCATACTACCTGGAGCCACTGCTGTCATCCACAGTGCGTTTCCAGAGATCTTTTCTGCCAAGTACATCCGGCTATGGAATGAGCTCCCCTCCACGGTGTTTCTAGAGCGCTATGTCTTGTCCTTCTTCTAACGAGGCTTGTGGAGAGTACTCAACGGTTGGTAGCGGATTGGCTCTGCCCCTGGCTTTGCTGAAGTCCATGGGCGACGGTAACCACACCCCATCAGGTGGGCCGTATGCTCGTCTGCCTACAAGGGCAATAAAAAAAGGCACTAATTAGTGCACCACCGGGTCAGGTATGAGGAGGGGATGATGGCTCACCTGTCTGGCGATGGCGACGGCTGTCTTTCTGTTGTCTCCCGTCAGCAGGCACACTTCGAGGCCCATCTTCTTCAGCCAGTAGACGGCCAGGTGGGCTTCGGGCTTCACCTCGTCTGCGACGCCGATGGTGCAGACCAGCTGATCTGCGGAGTCGCGGGCTGGTGTAAACGACGCTTCCGGAAGATTTGTCTTTTTACACAGCAACAATGGCTTGTGCTACAAGAGCTCACAGATATCGCAGCTTGAAACTCATCCACTTTGAGGCGTGAGGTCAGTGTCGAGTGTATAAAGGCTCACCAGACTTTTAACATCGAAATTATTCATGATGGAAGTCATTTGTGAGCATGAGCTAAGTACGTATTGATTTTAGAGCAGTGTAGGCCTCGACACTGTCGTTATCTCTCAATAGCCACACATACCATCGATGGCGGCCAGCACGGCCGTGTAGCCGAGCTCCTCGTGTTGGGACAGCGCCTTCTGGACCGGCCGCGGCACGTTGACTCCGTTGCGACTCATCCACTCGCGGTTCCCGATCAGGACTATATGCTCCGCCGACTGTAAGTCAAAGTTCATACGGCACTTTTGTTACTCAAGTTTCTTAGGTGTAGTAGTGTATAACAACATTCTACTCATTGCTGATAAGAAGCCTGCGAGCCAACTTAAAGGATAGGACAATCGTAGTGCATTACTATAAAGACTGTTCATGTTTCAAGGTGAGGGGCAGCAATAGCGTGGTGATGTCCATGGACTCCGGTTACCAGCAACAGGTGGACCACGAGCTCGTTCATATATAGAAAAACTTTTCATGCCACACACAAACAGGTTTACGAGGGGCCTCAGCCTCTGTACTCACCTCATCTCCGTCCTCGGTCCTGATCAATCGATGCAGTCTCGCGGCTGCCTGGGCCGAGCTGAGGGCGGCATCGTCACTGCCCGCCACCACCTCGACGGGGACGCCGTGAAGGTCGAACGTGCACCCCGGCCTGTCAGCGTTAACGGAGCCTTACAAACACATTTTCGCCCCAAACTCCTAGATGTTTGGTCACATCATTGACCCAAGTGGCACAAAATATTCTAATGCTCTTCCCTGAAGCACATTCAGCCACTAAGCCTACCCATATTTCGTTATGAGCACTTTAATGTCTGTGTTGTGTTATTATATTTACATCAAATGTGTCATAGGGAACTTCTATGTTCCCTGGATGTCAAATGTGCACCACTATGCTATCTATTTATGCTTTTACCTCCTCCCCATTCGCTGATAGCGTAAGGGGCTATTCTACCTTCTCACGGACGGGTAGATGAGCTACGGGCTCATCCTGAGGGAATTTGCTAACAATAGCCCTAGCAAAGGGCAATGCTTCGCAGAATCTACCACACAATTGGAAACCCGAAACACTGAGAAGATCCGGCGAGAAGCTCAGTGGGCTGTGTGATTTCTGCTGTGAAGAAGCTACGTTATTTCGATATCAAGAGTACGAAAAAAGATGTCTAATACAATTGATCCTTCGAAAATGACTATGGACACCAGACTTTTTATTGCTTTGATGGTTTAACGAGCTCTAGATCTGGCTAGTTTAAGCGGAGGTCTGAATCCTGTATATATAGTATAGTATAAAGACTGTGACACCGATCAAACTGGACCGCATTACTGCTTCGCTGCAGAAATAGGACTGTGTTCCCAATCCGGTAGTAGATTCATTCGCGAAACAGCTACTCTTGAGTTGTTGGGTCTCCTTTGGAGGCGCTCGGGTAGCTGTTAGCAAATCTCCCTCTTCTGGCTGAGCCTTTGCTCGCCCACCTGTCCTTGTGGAACTGGAAAGGCCTCTGGGCCACCAGTAAACCATCAATCATAAAGGAAAGAAATAAAAGTAGGACTTTGATAAAAACACATACTTGGCCTGGTTGACGATGTTGGCCAGCTCCGGCACGTGTATGGCGGAGCTGTTCGTTGCTTTTAGCTTCGCCCTGAGGCCGCATCCAGGGGCGGCCACGAAGCCGGTACACTGCAGGGGGTTCGCGCCCTTCAGCACCGCACTGCACCACTGGACTATAGCTGAGGGCGGACCAGGATGTTGTTGACGTGGCGAAATACCAATAAAATTAGACTAGTACTAATATTAGATAATATATTAATAGAAAAAGGAAAGCGAGACCATGACAAGTATTCTATATGAAGCATAATAGTTGACGCTGTATCTAAATTGAATCAAGATTATAAAGTTACACACAAAGTCACAAAATTACCTCCCCTCATCCATCATCCGATTTGTTGAATAAGCACGTATTGCTCTAACCAAATATGTACCACGTGATCTTGTTGTGATTGGGCATTTAGTGCTGCAAGAATTCCACTCAGGCAGCCGACAGTCTATGGCAATAACCAGGACATCGCCACAGCTAGCGCGTACCTGAAGCTACAGGGTGTTCGGAGTTGAGTTCGGCGGCGAGGAGGCAGGCGACGAGGTCCGGCAGGGCGGCCGGCTCCCCCGTGAAGAGGCACAGCCTGGCGACGGTGGTGCAGCCCCGCGTTATGGTGCCGGTCTTGTCGAATATCACAGTTTTCACCTGCAACCGTAAGACCAGGCATTTTTTTTTCTGATAGCCTTGAAAGGTTATGTCAGTGTAATCGGGCGAGTAGGTGAGCTCACGGGGTTAAAGCCGGGAGTGTTGCTAACACTGGTCCTAGCAAGAGCCGTGCTTCGCAGAATCTACCACCGGATCGGAAACGCGACCCACTGAGAAGATCCCATGAGAA
This sequence comes from Bombyx mandarina, assembly GCF_030267445.1. Taxonomy (NCBI): domain Eukaryota; kingdom Metazoa; phylum Arthropoda; class Insecta; order Lepidoptera; family Bombycidae; genus Bombyx; species Bombyx mandarina. The sequence continues at coordinate 15,904,324 of NC_143229.1, forward strand.
GCTCAGTTGCAGAGAAAGTAAGCTATGTCTGTGTTTTAATTTGCTCGTCGAGCCCGTCGAGTGACGGGTTCTTGATTTTTATTACACGACGTTATTCCTTCACCGTGGAAGTCAATCGTGAACATTTGTTAAGTACGTATTTCATTAGAAAAATTGGTACCTGCCTGCGGGATTCGAACACCGGTGCATCGCTAGATACGAATGCACCGGACGTCTTATCCTTTAGGCCACACCGACTTCAATTTGTTAGATCTTGGTACAATTTGAATGGGGCCACACGAGAAATACCGGGTATAAAATAAAACAAAGTAGGTACCGTAAATTGGTTCACCTAAAAAAAAATTGAAGGTACACACAAAAAAATAATCTAATTGAGAGCCTCCACTTTTTGGCGGGAAGTCGGGAAGCGAGAAGTGAAGTTGTGTGATTTGTTTTATTTTGTCTATTTAGTGTTTGTTCAGGTTTAAATGTGTAATAACGGTGGTTTATTAACTGTTTAATATCTGTGACAGTGCACAAATGTGAGAAAATGAAACAAAGCCGCTGAACGTAGCTTCTCGGGATCCTCCAAAAAGTCCACTGAAAAAGTCTCAGTAAATGACCGCCATTTTACTGAGATTATTCATTTAATTTCATCCCAGTTGATTAATGTCTCAAATTAATCATCTTCCTTTCATTTCACTCCATATTATCATTTTTCATAAAAATAAGAATATAAATTAAAATAAGACATGACTTAAAGGTCTTAGTTACCAAGTCATAAAATCCCTTAAAAAAAATGTACAACCTCTTTTTTTTTTAAGTCGGTGCCTGACCTTGTGCGCGTTCTCGAGCGGCTCCGCGCCCTTGATGAGCAGCCCCAGGTTGGCGCCCACGCCCGTGGCCACCATGACGGCGGTGGGCGTGGCCAGCCCCAGCGCGCACGGGCACGCGATGGCGAGCACCGACAGCGCGAAGTGGAACGCCGACTGCACGATCAGCTCCCAGTCCGAGTAGCCAGCGTTCAGGTACACCTCCTGACGCAGAGAGTTCAGACATGATCCACTCAGTTTGGAAACCAGTATGACAGACTTGCCATAGAGTAACAAATCAAATAGACCAACACAGGTCATTCAGTGTTTTTTTTATTGCTAAGGTGGTCACGCCCCCCCGGTCCCGTATGAGCCGGAGTAGAGATCAGCCTCGTTTTAGCACGCAAGGCGTTACCATTGAAATAGGTGGTGGTACCTACCCGCGCGAAGTCACAGCATGCCCAATATTGCCAATTCTTCTCGGTAAGGTCTACCTGAAAAGCTGTGTCCAGTCAATACTCACAGGAGTGATGGCCTTTATTCTGTTTATGTCCAGAGCCCCGCTTATGATCCAGCAGACCAGCGTCAGGACGGACAGGAATACCACCAACGGAACGAAATACCTTCGAACGGAGATTGGGGAATAAGTTGTTATTGATTAGCAAGATAAGGTCCAGTTTTAGACCCCTTAGATTGATCGGGATCAAACTTTGGTAATAACAGTGTAAATTTTGCGGTAAGTAGCGGCTTGGCCTTGCCACTGGCATTGGTAACGTCCACGGGCGACGGTAACCACTCACCATCACATATAAACATAAAAAGATTGGAACCGAAACAACGAGAAGCTGCAATGTATGCTGTACAAATTTGAGATGTGGGATCGAAGTCTCGATTGTGTTTTATAAGCGTCGCTTCGGTCAGCAAGGCGGGGTACATTTGAATACCGTGCATCAAGTATTTGAATCCAATATGCTTTACGGGTAGATAAACATGGAACTCGTAAAAAAAATTATCTATTTCTGTTAAAAAATCAAAGCTGGCGGTAGAAGTAGCGATTCTTGACACGATAAACTTTCAAAACAAAATTTTCATCGTTTTTCCAGGAGCGCGCAATGTAACACACAAATAAAATGAAATCACGAGCGAGGTCAATAACCTTCAGTTTTTTCGGCGCATCCACTTTTTTTTCTCAGAAATATTAGAATTGTTATTATATCTCTAGAGGGAGATGGTGTTGTTGGAAACGCGTAAAGGATCTTCCACCGTTAGGGCATCACCACTCAGTACGCCGACCATCTCTATATCGTTAGGAAATTGTATATACGAAGTTTTATTGTAAATAGCATTAGCGCGATTTAGGTTTTCGCCGAATCCCTGACATGACTATGACTGCTGCCGCTAGTATGTACAAATGAAGATACTTGAAGGTTTGAAGGGTGGGGCAGCCGTTGTAACTATACTGAGACCTTAGAAGTTATATCTCAAGGTGGGTGGCGCATTTACGTTGTAGATGTCTATGGGCTCCAGTAACCACTTAACATCAGGTGGGCTGTGAGCTCGTCCACACATCTAAACAATAAAAAAAACTTCGTCAAGGCGGAGATGCCTCCCCCGCCGAAGTTCACGAGTCTAACAAGGTGTACTCACCCCGCCATGGTGTCGGCGAGTCGCTGCACGGGCGCCTTACTGCTCTGCGCGCTCTCCACCAGCCGCACGATCTGAGCCAGGGTCGAACTTTCCCCGGTGTGGGTCGCCAGCATCAGCACGGCGCCGTTGGAGTTCATGCTGCCCCCGATCACCAGGGAGTCTGCAGTTCGAACATAAGGAGGTGCGTCGTGCAAATACAGTTTTACCTTGTAATTCGGTAGAATTTTATTTATCCCGAACCCCAGCGCGCAACATTACTATTGAGGGTCCTAAGAGCAACGCATCTAGTGTTAATGCAGTATAGAGTTTATCGGTTTGATCCAGGGGACCAGTGACGCGCACACTGGGGGTCGCGTCCCACGAGGGGGGTCGTCAGTTTTTTTTTATTTTTCGTTCGATACACCACTGCTGATAAACCTAGAGGTCGCTGTTTGTGATCTCTACTGTAAAAGGGTTATAGTTAAATAAAGTTTGCACTTGACAACCCTTGGTCAAAACCACCGAAGCTTCGACCTCATATGCCTCAAGATAACAGACCGACCTTTCGTCTTCGGCACCGGCATAGATTCCCCGGTTATCAGGGACTCGTCGCACGTCGTTTGACCGGATATGACTTTGCCGTCGACCGGTATCTTGGCGCCGGGTACTACCTGCAGAAAAACACAGTAAGATTCTGGAGCGACAGCAAAAACGTCATAATTTTTAACTGTAGCCTCAAATTGACGCTATCACGCCACGCTGGGTCATTCCTCAGGCAGGCTGTGGCAATTAGCCTCTCCAACTAACTGGGCATTAATAGTTTTAACTGGTATTATACCAAGAACGGTGGATAGAACCCAGTAAATCCCAACATTTCCAGCAAGCTGGTGTAACACGACTGTTACCACTGTACCATTTTTTTATTGCCTTTGTAGGCAGACGAGAATACGGCCCACCCGGTGATGAGTGGTTACCGGCGCCCATGGACTTCAGCAATGCCAAGGCGCTGTATACAGTTCAATACCCTCCACAAGCTTAGTTTGAAGCAGGACATGTCATAGCGCTCGGGAAACATTGTGCTATAAGTAGCGTCAGCCAAGTTCATCTGCAGAGATGAGAGCGAACTAAAGCCGCTTGTATGCGAGAACTAGCTCCGTTGGAATATCGACTCTAATGTGTTACGTTAAGATGTTAAGTCGGTAACATCCTAAAGGACAATGCCCATTTTCTATGGGCGTTTGGGCCCCTAAGAAAAGTTGTCGGGTGATGATGATTTTAACTTAATTTGATAGACAAATAAATATCGTTTCATATTCAGAAAACGATTTTTATATTCTCACCCAGGTTTCAGAGAAATCTGTTTTTTTCTGCAGCTAAAGTTAAGTTGTTAATTTTTTTCTTCGAAATCAATAATCGCTCTCATCATTATTTACAGTATTAATTAAGTTAATTGTGGTTAATGTTGCTAGAAATAAGCTCTTACGTACATTTTATTATTATTATATCCTCATAATAATAATAAAATGAAATGAAATCCGGAAGCCGGCAACGATATTGTTGTTGTTGTTTTTAAATTCGCCAACAAGCAGGCAAAGAGCGTAGCCTATACAGCCTAGTCTGTCATAGTTATATTTTTTATGTTAATAAAAATCCGGTGTATTTCTTTTTATTGCTTTTTGGGAGTTTTGGCGTCAACTTGATGAATAGCACATTGAGTGAGCGTGAATTTCCGCAAACTTTTATCTTGAAAAAAAAAAAAACAGTCACTGCTATGTTAGCCACAGTTTTATTCCAATGCCTCAATAATCGTGAACAACGATTATTGACATTTAATACACAAAACAACACCCAATTTGTATATTATACATCACAATAAGCTATTAAAAAAACATTAAAATAAAACTTTAAGTGACGCTTCACTCGGGTTGCTGCCAAAACTCTCTGATCATATATAATAAGAATAGAGTAATGGTAGGCCATTGAGATTTTTACTAATGGAATCATTAATTTCAAATTCATGGTTATTATTATATAATTATTATTACAATACATAAATATTGAATTGATCAACAATAAACTAAAAAGTCTGTGAATTATAACCATTAGCAATTTTTTTAATTTGTTGTCAAGTCACAGACAACTCTTTCGTTTGTCAGCATATAAGTTTACTATAAGGCTGTATGGGCTAATTTTCCCTTTGTCTATTGGCGAATTTAAAAACTATGGCACTCAGTTTTGGGATGTTATCAAATAAGTAATTTATTTTTTTGTAAAACAATGCCAGGGTGAAAGAAATGTTGATACATAAACTAAACAACATGAAAAAATAAGGCATAGTTTTTCAAGTACAAATAGTTTTGTCATGAAGTTGGCCCACTTTTGGGCATTGTCCTTTCCTTAAAAGCGAAAACTGGCCTAAATAAAACTAGATGATACAATTAACGCAGTCGAAGTCTATTAGACATGCCTTATGAGGGATAGCTCAGAAGTACTGATCAGAAGTACTGGTCAGATCTTGGTAGACCTTCAGTCATATCTTGGTAGGTTTTAACTGGGACCAAACGAGAAGCACAATTCTTCAAATAAATTTATACCATTCACCTGAAAAAGCTGAAGTAGCACATAAAACCTCGTCTCTATGTGAAGTCGGTTAAGACAGAGACTAGTCTTGCGTTGTTGTTTGGTTAAGAGTTTTTTAGATTCAATGGTGATGAAGAAACAAAGGCGGTCCACCCTCACAGCGGCGCTGCTGTTGTCCACTCACCTTCAGAATGTCTCCGCGTTCCACCAGGTCAACTGGTATGCACTTCTCATTTACAATGTTACCGCTGTTGTCCAGGGTCACCAGCACGGCTTCCGTTGCCTTCAGCGACAACAACTTCGACAGGGCTTCCGATGTTTTACCCTGGAATACGGACAGCACATTAGGATCGGGGTACCAGCTGTATCCTCAGCACGAGATAGACGAGGTCTGCAGCTGCACCCAAATCTATTTAAATTGGACCGGTTCCGGAAGCAGGAGGCCTCCAGGTTTTACCCGGATATGTCACACTACTTCTGGGTGCAGAAAGAGTTTTCAGTGAACATTTTTTTCACATTTTCATTCAGTGCATTCGTAACCTTCAAACGTGGCTCTTGTGTTCCACCAGACTGTCACTAGGAGCCTATGGACATCTGATTAAAATTCTCCCAAACAAACCAGACCCTGAAATATTCATATTTGGTCTGACTGACTTGACATTGCCGGCAGCCCAGCACCCACCTTGGCTATGTGCTCCAGCCACCTGCCCAGAGACACGAAGACCAGCAGCATGGGTGGCGTGTCGAAGAACGTGACCGGACTGGCCTCTTGGAGGGTCGCCATGGAAGCTACAACCACACCTAGAGAATATACGTAGCTGCGGAGAAATTACCATGAGGTTTTAACATCAAGATTACTCTGCTGACAACCCTGGAACGAGATTACTTCGTTACGGGCACGAGCACAGGATTCAATAAGGTTGAGTGGTTGCAGGAGCAATGCGCTGACAATGTGAGGTGAGTCAAGGCAGAACAGTGGCACCAGGAAATGCTCTGAGGAATTGTTAGAGATGATCCCCTCATCTCATTTTTCCCCACCAGGCGCAGAGGCAGACTTCACAGTGCGCTTCTAGGGATCTTTTCTGCCACGCACCATTCGGCTTTGGAATGAGCTCCCCTTCACGGTATTTTGCCGAGCGCAATGACACGACCTTCTTCAAACAAGGTTTGTGGTGAGTATTAAACGGTAGGCAGCGGCTTGGCTCTGCTCCTGGCATTGCTGAAGTCCATGGGCGACCGTAACCACTCACCTGCTCCTCGGCTTACAATACTAATAAGTCATATCTGTTGTCGCGGAGGGCTCGGTCGATCAGGCGACCTTCGGTTCCTCTCCTGATTCTACCCCAGGGTTTTGGACGTTCAAGCAAGAGTGCTGGAGAGTCGTTTAGTGGATTTCTTCTGCATTCCCACACACCCTGAGTTCCTATAGGCGCGGGGATCTCACAGGAGATTCGGTTTCCTCCCAAAAAAACAGGACATAGCATATAACTTGAGAGTGTATCATAGAAAGCTCCTAACATACCTAATGGTGGTTGTCATTGCTATCAGCACGTCCATGTTCGTCGTGCCGTGCTTTAGAGCTTTATAAGCTTGCTTGTAGAAATGCCAGCCGCCTATAAACTGAAAACAAATAGAAACGTGACTATTTAAGCACGTGGTCAGCGTCACCCCTCGGGGGGCCACTAGTTGATTAGGGCGGCCCACCCTTGGTGGCGACGCACAATTGCGCCGAGGCAGAACCAGTCAGGACCATAGTACGCATTAGTCCGTTCAGCTCTAGATTTGTTAATTCGTTCTTTGACAGACGAGTTTTCGGGAGCTATAATAGTATTGAACGATGACGTCATCGTACAAAATTACACAAGTTATTTCGAGCGCGAACTTAAAATAGTTTTAGCTTCGTTATTTGTGAACAGATTTTAATTATGTTTTCATTGATGAGCTGTATTCATGGATGGAGCTTACGGTCCACCTGACGGTGAGTGGTTACCGTCGCCCATTGATCTCAGCAATACCAGAGCTGCGGCCAAACCACTGCCACCACTAAGCGGTTACCGAAGCACATAGACACCGTGAGTGCCGATATCCATGTCGACGTCTCAATTGTACCTTGTTACTTAAGCAATGACAATTTGGTTATTACGATGTCATTGTTGCCAGAATCAAGTGTATTAAATTTAAAATCTTCAATTATTTTAATTTAACAGTAGAAGTTGATTGGAAGGACCCGAGAAGCCACCGCCGACGGCTCTGCTTCATGTCCCCACGCTCGTACCCAATGAAACCACTACCGTAACCCTGCTCCTCAGGTTCCCACCAAAAAATCAACGACCTTTTGTTTTAAGATGTCGTAAAATCTGATACAAGGAGTATATGGCGGGACCGTTCTACCTGCACCGGCGTCGCCAGCAGGAACATGACCAGGTTCTCCAGGCTGAGTCCGGGAAGCACGCAGCACATATCCTTGGCGCTGTGGCCGTGTGACATCATGGACATGAAGTACGCCATGGCCGCCATGCACGGAGCCCCGAAGACCAGCGAGACCAGAAACGCGTTCCGCCACTTCCTTATCTCCTCTCTGGTGCGGGAACACAAGAGGATGCGTTTTTTTAAAATTATTATTGCTTATATGGGTGGTTACCGAACATAAATGCCGACATCTAACTGAGATATGAGTTGTAAGGTCTCAGTATAGTTACAACGGCTGCCCCACCCTTCAAACCGAAACGCATTACTGCTTCATGGTAGAAATAGGCAGGTGGTGGTACCTACCCGTGCGGATTCACAATACGTCCTGCCACCAGTCAAAATGGGGAACGAGTTTTTTTTTAATGCCCTTGTAGGCAGACGAGCATACGGCCCACCTGAGCGGTTACCGTCGCCCATGGACTTCAGCAATGCTAGAGGTAGAGCCAAGCCGCTGCCTACCTTTAAGTACTCTCCACAAGCCTCGTCATAGCGCTCGAGAAACATCGTGGAGGGGACGCTCATTTCAAAGCCGGATGATAAGCGGCAACGCACTGTGTATGAACGCAATGACTTGTTGGAGTTAGTTAGCGCCATCTGCCGGACGTTGGCAGTACTATGATAGAGGGAGTCAAGCGGGGACAACACATGTACCAAGTGTCGTTGCGTTCTGAGCCCCCTCCACCACACGTACCCCGGTCCAGGTCCCCCCACCGTCCCCCAGTCCGCATCCCCCACCGTCCCCCGGTCCAGGTCTCCCACCGTCCCCCGGTCCGGGTCCCCCCACCGTCCCCCGACACCTACCTGTGCTCCAAATAGCTGGTCTCCCCCCGGTTGTGGGGGCTGGCGACCGTCGCCTCGAACCCGAGCCCGGCGACCGCGTCGCATATCGTGCGGGGCCCGATCTGTTCTGCGTTGTATTTGACGCGGCCCCTGGACAGCAATAGGTTAACGTGACATTTTCGCATAGGATTAGTAAGAATGGAACGTATGAAAATATTGCGAAACGGATTATGAAAAATGATGGGTTAGGCCACTTTTGCGCTGACGGTCTCATATGTAAGTTCTCTCTAACACTGCCATATGCGTGAGAGAGAAAGGGAAGCCAGATAGACTGGCGCCGTAACGCATTACGTAACGAAGCCGTTTACCTTCCCAAATTAAGTTATCACTTCAAAATGATACGTGAAGCAAAAACTTTGTATCCCTTTTTACGAAAATTGCGCGGACGGAGGAGTATGAAATTTCCCACACTTATAGAGAATATAGAGGAGTGCAGAATGTTAATATTTACTTAAATTATGCATAAAAACACATTAAATTAACAAACAAAAACCTTACACACACTACCATGTATTTGAAACACCACATAATACTCTTTTGTTTATTGTTAAAGTCTGTGGTCAAATCGAGAATAGATTAATATTGTTTGTCTTTATTAATTTTTGTCTATAGTATAGTCTTGGCGAAAGCTGTGATTATAGAAGTACAATAGTCTTTGACAATAGAACCATAATAATGTTCAAATTTATAATATAAATTAATTATAGTCGAATTTCGACTACCGAGGGAACACTAGTCACGTTAGTACAAAAAAAAAAAAACAAATGGATTGAACATTAAATCCAGGCGTAAATGACTAACTTGCATGTCGTCAGGGCCACGGAGCAGGATTCGACTCCGGTCAGCTTAAGTACCGTCTTCTCTATTTTATTGACACATGAAGCGCACGTCATTCCCTTTATCTGAAAAAAAAAAGCTCATCTAAAGACTTTCGGAACTTTAATAACATATCCTTACTGTTTGACAAACGTTGATAACCCAAAAATATATTCTAACACAATCGCACTTATTAATATTCAACCCTTTCACTGTTGTGTAGGTCACCGGTGCCCTACGCGGAGCTCTGAAGTAATTATGTCGATTTCTGTCACTAAGCGCGTCTGGATGTTAGTCACTTTCCCTTCCCTTGTTTGTTAATGTATGCTTTAGTCTTTTAGGTAACTTAGAAATAGATTGATTCTCACTATTTCCGAATCCGTCGTTCCCGAAGTCTAGTACTAGATGTTCCTCAGAAGATCGGAGAGAGAAATCGATATGATTACTTCAGTTCGCCACGCAGGGCACTGATGACCCACATAGCCAGGGCCGGATTTAAACTTAATGCCGTTCCTGGGCACCGGAAAAAAATCCGCCCCAATACTGGGACCTAAACTTATAGTTTATATATTTTATTTTTTTAAATTAAAATAACGAATTTACTGCGGAAAGTTTATCTTAAGTCATATATTCCAAAAACATAAATAAACTTTGTTTTTTTTTCTTTTCTAACAATTATAAATTTTGATTAAGGGTGACTCATAAAAATTATATTACATAAAAAAAAACTAATTAAATTTCTTAAATTACAGGAAATAGAAAAATCGATTATTATTTTAAATCTCCAAGGAAATAAATGGATGAAATCATTTTGATTATTAATTTTTACCAAAGGTGCCAAAATTATAATTCACAAATAATGGATGAAATGAATTTTTTGAATTATCAATTAAAAAGAAAATTATTAATTATTAGAATCAATTAATTATATTGAGCAATCTTGATAAGACTAAAAAAAATTTTTTACTTTAAAAATTATGCAGCCTTAAAAAAAATTCCGCCCTGGGCACTTGCCCCGACTGCCCCTAGTGTAAATCCACCACTGTACATAGCAGTCAAAAAGATATCCAAACTCTTGAAGATTCAAAGACACCACATTAAAAATATCATCATCATCACTTACCAGCAAATGTATTTCCTTTAAGCCGCTGCCGTCGTTCTCGCTGATGACCTCCGACGGAAAGCCCAGCTCCGTTATGGAATTGGCCACGTCTAAGGCCGAGATCTTACGGGGCTCGTAGCAGACCTCGGCCTTCGCAGCCAACAGAGCGATCAGCACTGAACGCACCCCTGGGAAACCAGCACCAGCGCTAAGGCATGTCCTTCTTCAAACGAGGTTTTTGGAGAGTACTTAACGGTACGCAGCGGTTTAGCTTTGCCCCTGGCATTGCTGACGTCCATGGACGACGGTAACCACTCACCATCAGATGGGTCGTATGGTCTTCTGCCTATAAGGGCAAATAAAAAAAAAAAAACGTTCAACATTGAGACTTTATATCGCATGTGATAACCATAGATACGGGGCTTGTTGACCACTTTGCACCAGTCATTTAAGACATGAATGTTTTTTAAGACCTCATCATCACGAGTTTTGCAGCGACATAAGCGACTCAACGGTATCCATGAGTTCCAGCCACACAGGGCACTATGATGACATTTGAATTACTAATTATGCATAAGTCAGGTCACCGATTCCACTCCACTTAACAACATCACAGATTCTTCGAGATGATGCTTTGGTTCTGAGCTGACTAGTCCATTTTGCTTGTGACCCTTCTTGTAATGAATCAACGTCGCGTCATACATTGATGACTGTGATTGGCCAAAGATGACGTCATATCGCACAAACCAATAACAAATCAGGAAACGCAATAGTGGCACTAATTGTCAAAATTTTACAAAATTAACACACGAAGAAAAAAGATGGACGCGCATGTCAATTCTATATTTGTAAAATAATTAAAAATAATATAATTAGTATTTGAAGAAGTAGACGCATTTATTCATTTTCCTGGCCACCTCAAGATACCTCTAAGAAATAGACGCAACACTTCTATTCCCAGCATCAGCCGGTGGCGAGAGCGCTCTCGTGGTAGCGTAAGGTCACTTACCATATAATTTCGTGCAATGTTTTTCTATCGCGGAGACACAACTGGCGCAAGTCATCCCGCGCACTTCCAGCGTACATCGGGACAGTTCCGCCTCGGCGACCGGCGGACCTGCACCCTGGAGTACGAGTTGCTGGCTTCAAAAAATATCGTACGCTCTGGCTGTTAGAGGCCATTGTAATTGGTTCTAATTGTTAGTGGACGCTTAACTCATGATTTTTAGTAGACGTTTGACCGATAATGTTTTTTTTTATTGCTTAAATGGGTGGACAAGCTCACGGCCCATCTGGTGTTAAATGGTTAACGGAGCCCATAGACATCTACAACGTAAATGCCGCCACCCACCCACATGAGTTGTAAGGTCTCACTTTTAACAGTACAACGATTGCCTCGCCCTCTAAACCGCATTACGGCTTCGCGGCAGAAATAGGCAGGATGGTGGTACCTACCCATGCGCACTCACAAGACGTCCTACTACCAGTAACGACTATAACATAGACGAGTGATTGAAACACGGCACACATAACGCTAACTTAGGTGATCTAAGACCTCACTTGAATAGTGTAAGAGATGTTACAGTTTACATACAGGAGCGTACTGTTTCGTGGCAGAAAATAGGCAGGGCGGTGGTACCTAGCTGTGTGGGCTTAAAAGAAGTTCGCTAGTAATTACGGAAATTATAGTATTCTTTTCTTTTTTTTTTGGTTCCCGATGCTATTCTTTCGTCGTAGAAGTCATTCGTGAACATGAGTCAAGTTTCTGGCTGCGGGATTCGAACCTCGACGCTGTCGCATAGCTCGATACGAGGACACCATCTTATCCTTTAGGCCACGACGACTTCGATAGATTTTATAGTACAGCGACTGTGTGCTTGGTTTCGGATCGATCTAACAATCGCACAGTTTGACATTGGGGTCTTAAAATATTAAATCGCGCAGAAAACGAATAAAACACCGAGATAATAACACTCCGGGCTCTTCAAATTTTCAGGAAGACCTATTAAAACAATAAGCAAATTAACAGAAAGACTTACATTCGTTTGAAGTTTGTTCTTGAACGGAGACAATTGCTTAGCGCAATCACCAGATCCCTCTGTGTTGTTACATATTTGAGACTTATTTTCTGAAAGATAAATTACAAATTGGAATAGCAATTGGTCATCAAATGAACATGAAAGGGAGCACACGATATGTGTATAGAGCCGCGTATTTCTTGATCATATTTCTTATTATGCTAGATACAGAGCGTGCTATCATGTATAGTGACGTCAATATTCAAATATTCACGAATCACATCACAACATCAGCGCATAGCAGTCCACTGTTGGACATAGGCCTCTCCTGCTGCACAACACTGAGCACGATTCTGGGTTTCTCTCTTCCAGCTCTTGATCCATCATCAGCATTCATCCGATATTCAACAATGCGACACTGAAATTTATAGCAACTGCGAGAAAATGTTTGAGCATTTCTTAATGTTTTTTTTTATTGCTTAGATGGGTGGACGAGCTCACAGCCCACCTGGTGTTAAGTGGTTACTGGAGCCCATAGACGTCTACGACGTAAATGCGCCACCCACCTTCAGATATCAGTTCTAAACTCTCAGTATTGTTACAACGGCTGCCCTGCCCTTCAAACCGAAACGCATTACTGCTTCACGGCAGAATTAGGCAGGGTGGTGGTACCTATCCGCGCGGACTCACAAGAGGTCCTAGCACCAGAAATACAACAACAACATAACTTTAACGGTTTTAACTGCTAGAAGATGTGGCTTCTGCTTTTACTACTTCTAGTTAGTGTAACGTCACGTTGCTCTATTAATTGCAATTCCAAGATTCTCCGAAGTCACGAGACGTGTAAGTCTTCATTACCGGCTGCGATATTCTGAACTACCCACCCGTATAAACCTGTCCGTCGACGGATATGATGTTGACGTCGAAGCCCAGTTCATATATCAGATCCGCTATCTCCCTGGGCGTGACGGTGCTGGGCAGGAAGGCGACGCGGGCCGTTCCATCGGCGAGCGACACGTGTCCCTTTGTGACTCCCGACTTTGCTTTCAAAGCTCCTGTGCAAGGAAGATGGGTAGGACTGTCAATAAACTTCATACTTAATTGTGTTGGACTGTATTTGTTCTGCTTTTGCTAACAAGGGATTTATACAATAGGAATGTAGTGTTGTATTTCTTTGATGGATAGATGAGTTCGAGGTCCAACTGGTGTTAAGGGGTTACCGGAGCCCATAGACGTCAACAGCATAAATTCCACCACCCACCTCGAGATACGAGTTTTGAGTCTCAGTATTTACAGTACTACGGCCGCGCCACCCTTCAAACCGAAAGGCAATTCCTGTTTCACGGCAGAATTAGGCAGGGTGGTGGTGACGACTTAGGACGGAATTTCCTGGGGCAGACGAATTTGGGGAGCCGACCCCATTTAAAGGGAGATAAATGCTCTATGCGGTCCCCATTAGTAGACCGCAACTATTTCAACTATTATCTCCGGAGGGATCTTGTAGATTAGGTCTGTGTTGTCTAGGGAGGACTTCTTAGGACGACATCTTTCGATCCAAGCATGAAAAGACAACGTTACGTGCTAATCCACTGTACTAAGCTATGCTTATTCGTTGGCAGGACTGGGATTTGTTACTAAATCAACTTACGTTAAACTTATATATATGTACATATATCAATTTTTTTTCTGTAACCGGGTGAACTATGAGCTCACGATCCATCTGATGTTATGTGGTTTCCGAACCTCATAAACTTGACGTGAATGCTAATACCAACATTGAGAGATGAGGTCCAAGAGCCAATTGAATAGGGCTCCACTCAGTAAGTGCTTTCGGAGCTGAAACCGAATTACGACCTACCCGCACCGGCTTACAATACACTCTCCCTGCCATTCTACCAAGACCCACCTTCTATGGTGTTGACGCAGGATTGGCAGGTCATGCCGATCACTGAGAGGAAGACTTCGCTGACGGGCGGCGTCTGGCTGCCTGTCATGTCGATCATAATAGCGGTCGGCACATCCTTCGGCAGGAGATTTCTGTTGGAGGAAGGATGTTGTTCGTTTTTAATACGCTTTTATTAGCTTCAGACGTATGTATGTTAGTATGTAACGGAATCTTTGAACATGATTTTGACCCCCTTCAAAACGTCGGATTAACTCGAAATTTGGTTATTAAGGACCGATGACATTTCAATATTAAAAAAAAACATTAAAAAATTGAAATTCAACTAAAAAATGAAAAATAAATAATAGTTTAAAAAACTAAAAAATAAGCTTTTATACAAAATCCAACTAAAAATATAAGATACATTTTAATACGTTTGAATTAAAAATAGTGTAAGAAAAAATGATTTTATTGTAAAAAAGCGTGGGCTGCATGGTATCAGTAGTTGTAAATATTTTATGAACAAATATGAGTAGAAGGGTTATATTGATAATATCATGAATAGCACCCCACGCATTTTATTACAATAAAATAATTTATTCTTACACTATTTTTAATTCAAATTTATTAAAATTTATTTTCTATTTTTTAGTTGGATTTTCTATAAAAACGTATTTTGTTAGTTTTTTCAACTATTATTTATTCCATAAAACACACAAGTTTCCGGTTATTCAATTATCGTAGTCACACGCAATGATTTGATCTTTGATTGCAAAACGTCCGAAATGAAACAACATAATTACGTAACGCGTTAAACGAATCTGAACCTTGAAACATTATAGCTTAGATTGAAATTTCTTTAAACAAGCTTTAAAGCACTTGCGTCTTCTTCGTGTGCTTACCTGCTTTCGTCGTCATTATCGACAGGGACCTCAAACCCCATGTCTTCTAT
Source organism: Bombyx mandarina (assembly GCF_030267445.1). Lineage (NCBI taxonomy): Eukaryota > Metazoa > Arthropoda > Insecta > Lepidoptera > Bombycidae > Bombyx > Bombyx mandarina. The sequence goes on from NC_143229.1 coordinate 15,919,403, forward strand.
GTGAGACCTGATCGCTTCCAGCGAACACAGTCGGGGGTCATATCTGATGTAGCCGGCGTTCTCTGATAACTCCACCTGAAGACCAAATTCGTGGATATAAATTCAAACCGTCAAACCCGCAAAATTATAATTTGTGTAAACACTGGTTGTAGGACGTCTTTTGTGTCTACGCGGGTAGGTACCACCGCCCTGACTATTTCTGCCGTAAAGCAGTAATGCGTTTCGGTTTGGAGAGTGTGGCAGCCATTTTACTGTATAAATTGAAGCCTTAGAATTTATGTCACGAGGTGGGTAGCGGCATTTACATCATAGATGTCTACCGGCTCCGGTAACCACTTAACACCAGGTGGGCCGTGAGCTCGTCCACCTACATAAGCAATAAAATAAAATAAAAGCAAAACAATCTTTGACCCATTACAAATGTTTAGAAAAACCTGTCAGCACATTCATGTGTATACGATGCCTCAAAAATATCCATTCACCAACATGAATTTAATAAATTAACAATTAAATTAATTTTATTTGTAAATTATAAGCGCACTATAAACACAGTGCTTATAACCTTCATCACGAAGATGATGCCAAGCGCGTGGTCAGTCATCGTCGCCATAACCCATTTCTAAACCGCTGACGCTAGCCCTCTTGATTTGATCTCGTTAAACAAAATATCGGTTCCAACAAAACAAAAAAAACGAAAAGACTATAGTAGACCATCATCAGTAGACTGAGTAGACCTGGCTCACCTTAACGCGTTCCACACCTGGTACGTCTCTGACCGATCCTTCGATGCTCCTGACGCACGACTGGCATGTCATACCGTTGATCGGCACCCTGACCGCCACCAGGTCCTGATCATTGTCGCTGTAACAAAAGAAAAGAAACATCAGGATACCAAACTTCTCTTCGGAATCTTTAGATATTCTACTGTCCGTATATCATAATCGCTTTTATTTTATTGCCCTTGTAGGCAGACGAGCACACGGCCCACCTGATGGTGAGTGGTTACCGTCGCCCATGGACTTCAGCAATGCCAGGGGCAGAGCCAACCCGCTGCCGTTTGCCGTGTACAGGAAATACAAATTATAAGACACAGAAGAATAAGATAAAAGACAAAACCGAATGAACCTCAAACTGGAGCTCAAAATATAAAACGGAAATAATGGCTAACCAAGTTAGGTCACAACCCTCAGAGGACTACCAGGCTAATGATTCAGACCATTGACACGCTGGAAATGTCATAATTAACACAGAAATACAATGGCAGCGATGGTTTTGAAATAAATTGGAACTCTGTTAAAATACCTCAATTTTATAAATATTCTTTTATTTTTATTGCATAGATGGGCGCCCGAGCTCACAGCCCACCTGGTGTTAAGTGGTTACCGGAGCCCATAGACATCTATAACGTAAATGTCGCCACCTACCTTGAGATATGAGTTCTAAGGTCTCAGTATAGTTACAACGACTGCCCCACACTTCAAACCGAAACGCATTACTGCTTCATGGCAGAAATAGGCGGGACGGTGGTGCTTACCCGCGCGGACTCACAAGAGGTCATACCACCAGTGATATAGACCAAGACAGAAACTTGTCAGGCGATTCGAAAGAGAAACAAAAGAAAAGAAATGGAACGAGGGCGGACGTGACCCGCAGCAGTGATTCTTTTCAATGCCTTCCTAAAAGACTTACAGGAACCAGACGACAAACGAACAAACCGACCGTACAAGTATGTACCTAATATTACATTAAGATTGTTAATAAAGGCTTCTTTATCTTAGCATTACTAACTCTGCTTGAATAGTCGCCGTAGTATTTTAAGACCAGGGTGTCTCCCGTGAGCTCTCATACGGACCAGAACCCCTACATCTAAACACCGTAAACAGCCTTTTTCTCCTACCTACGCCGAAAGTTCGGTTTTCGTCCCGCTGTACAGGGAAGAAAGTCTAACTTTTCCTCCCTGGGTACTGACAAGTGCGCATGCGTGTTAGTGTCTACGTCTGCTCTCACGCACCTAAAATTCTCCGCCATTGTTGTGCTCGGGCAATTTGCAATATTGTGTTTAGTGTAAAAGTGAAATAAACAAAAGACAATAAAATTTAATAGTTAAGTATTAAACAAAGATGAGTTCATCAGACAGTTCTTATTCAATTAGTAGTCGTTTATTTAAAAATTAAGTCTCTCCTTAAGATATGTAGATAATAAGGCATGAATAAGGAAAACAGTAGACTAGAGACAGACCTGGGCCTTTCTTTGCTTCTACATCATCAGATATTAGCCGTTACCATCGAATACCCGTTCTGAATGGCGTCAGCATTAAAATCGGATCCTCTGGCCGGCCTGACATTTGTAGCCCATAGACATAAAATCACAAAGGGCACCTACCATAGTGTAGTCGTAATTTGCACTGTATTTTATTTTATTGCTTAGACGAGTGAACTAAGCTCGTTTGGCGTTAAGTGGTTACCGAAACCCATCGACGACGCAAAAACTGCGACGTAAATGACCAGACCTACTTACTCGTGTCGACTTCAATGCAATTAATGTATTTATTTATTACACTTCATGTAAAATTTACATTGGCGGATTTAATGGCTAAGGCATTCTCTACCAAAGATCAACCAAAGGTAGTGCAGGGATAATAGTGGTAAGAAATTTATATTAAATTACAAATACATACACAAATATATACACACCATATACATATATACATACTTAGTCTGGCCATAAAAACTGTTACAAAGGAAAACAAAAAAAATTCTAAAGCAAATAACATTTATTACTTTTACAGTGTGTTAGTTTAATACATAAATATAAAACAATTTAAAGTATAAAAAGCTTATCCGAAGTGGTCTCCATTGGCTGCAATACAGTCCTTTAAACGTTGAGGCCTGTTATCAATAGAAGCAGGCACTCTTTCCATGGGGAAAATTTTCACTGCCAATCGTACGGATTGTTTTAGGGACTCCAAATTATCATGGCGTTTAGAGCAAGCCGTACTCTCTAAAACTGACCATAAATCATAATCCAGCGGATTAAGATCGGGACTAGACGACGGCCAGTCTTCAGCTCTGATGAAGCCCGAAACGTTCGTTTCCAACCAAGACTGCGTAGACCGAGTTTTATGACCTGGCGCCGCGTCTTGCTGGAAGGACCATTCTTGATTATTGAACATGGTGTTGTTAAGGGGCTTCACTACCTTCTCAAGAATGGTATCTTGATACACTTGTGCTGATGTTTTGATACCTTTTTCACAAAAGTATGGCTCAGTCACTCCTTCATAGCTAATACCCCACCAAACTATCACTGAAGTCGGAAAGTGCCCACGTTGCACTCTGTCGACTAATTGGGAAGCTTTCTTAGGGCTTTGAGCATAAATACGGTCATTTTGTTTGTTAAAATGTTGCTCAATTGTAAAAAAATTCTCATCCGTAAACAAAATTTTTCTATGACCTCCCTTTGCGTACCGCTTCAGTAGTTGTTTCGATTTTACCACCCTATTCTCTTTTAAATTATTAGTTAAGAAATGACCAGTACGTCTCTTATAGGCTGCAAGTCCTAAGTCATCTTTTAAAATACGCGACATGGTTCTAGGTGCTATCTTCATCTCCCGAGATAAAATATTTTGCTTTCGAACAGGATTTCTTCGAATTCTTTCCCTTACTGCTTTGACCACCTTTTTCGTACGAACACTACGTGGACGGCCAGATCTTTTTCTGTCACAAGCAGAGGAGGTCTCATTGCACCTATTAATAGCCCGGTACACAAACATTTTACTAATACCAAGCGTATGGAGAGTTTTAAAAATTGCATCTGGCTCCATACCTACTTTGTGTATGCATCACAGCGATTCGGTTCTCTTTATCACTCCACTCCATTTTAATATCGCAAAATATTGTACAATGTATTGGCGCCAAAATGACAAAACTCAATGAGCAATCATATAAAAATGACAGATTCCAAATTCAAATGTAATATTTTGTTTATTTTTAATTGTAACAGTATTTATGGCCAGACTAAGTATATATCTGTAGTTGAGAGCGTATGTATATCTTGACACGTTTCGCATCATTGTTATGCTAATCCGAGTAGCGTGTAATTGCTTTCATTATCAATGCGCCCATTATATGTTTGAGATAACGTAGATTGAACTAGAAACGTGATTCAGCGGACTGCTTTAGAATCTACGACGTATTCTCTTTCAACCCACTGAGTTTCTCGCCGGATCTTCTCAACGGGTCGCGTTTCCGATACGGTGGTACTGCCGCGGCTTTATGTTTTCTCTGCCTAATCGTTGGTAGCCTAAGGGACTAATTACTCACGGACCGGTAAACGAGCTCACGGGATCAACCTGAGAGAGCTCGCTAACACTAGCCTTAGCAAGAGCAGTGCTTCGCTGAATCTAGCCCACTGAGTTTCTCGCCGGATCTTCTCAGTGGGTCGCGTTTCCGATCCGGTGGTAGATTCTGCGAAGCACTGCTCTTGCTAGGGTTCGTGTTAGCAACGTCAGGTTTGAGCCCCGCGAATTCACCTACTGCTTCGGTGAATCTACAATAACCCCTCAAGGCTACTAGAATAGGTAGGAAAAGAAACCTGAATCTACCGTTGGATCGGAATCGCGACCCACCGAGAAGATCCGGCGAGAAAATCAATGGGTTGTGTTTAAGTGAAGTGCGTGTGTTGTTTTATTCAACATATGTCCGATTTCGCTCGTTCTATGTGAGCCCTCGCGCTGATAACTGATAAAAAGTATAAACCGCAACCTATTGTATAAAGCGAACGTTACTAATATTAATTACCATCAAAAACACACGAACTTTAAAGTTGCATGGGAAACTTAATGTACCCAAACTTAAAATAATATATCAAGGGATGAAAGGCTATTTGATTTGAGCTACATTTTTGCAACTTTACAGGAAAGCCATTTAAAGTTTAAACATTTCGAAAAAATATTATGACAAAAAAAACCTAATTAAATTTCAATTATTTCATTTTTTTATTGCTTATATGGGTGGACGAGGTCACAGCCGACCTGGTGTTAAGTGCTTACTGGAGCTCATAGACATCTACAACGTAAATTCGCCACCCACCTTGAGATATGATCTAAGGTCTCAGTATCAGCTCAGCTGTTGTAAGCTGTCCCAGCCCCTTCGAACCGAAACGCATTACTGCTTCACGGCAGAAATAGGCGGGGTGGTAGCACCTACCCGCGTGGACTCACAAGAGCTCCTACCAGTAATATCATCAAATCAATTAAAAACATTCAACTGTTGATGCTGATACCAAATAAAACGGACCTTTAATTACAAAGATAAATGTCGCGTGTTAAGCGAAATGTCGCTTAAACCAAATAGCCTTTCATCCCTCGATCTTTTTTTATTAATTTTAAAAGTTCCTATGCGACAACCCTAGCGCGTTGCGTCCGTTCGTCCATTAAAAAGTATAATATTCGTTTCATCAATCAACTGTTTAAACTTACCTTAATTTATGGTAAAATTTAAGACTATCGTATTATAATATGTAAATTTGTATATTTTTTTTCCTTCATTTATTTCAGAGTATGCATCCATATTATATTCATTAACAATAACATTTCACATAGAATACAAAAATATAAATAAAAACAATAATAACAATCTCTGACTGTTTTTGAATCTTATATGTATATGTTTTCGTGCGCAATAAAGTACGAGGGCTGCACTAAAAGTATCGGGAATAGAATATTTCCAATGTTCCTGTCATATTAAAATCTTTTTAATTGAAAGCTCCTTGGTTTTAAAAATCGAATACCATTTATTTATATAAAAAAAGATTCTCGGTCTTGTCATGAGGTTTTGTCAAACTTGTTCAGTCGTTGAGAAAATGGAATTGACTCGAGAAAATTCAAGAGCGATGATTTATTATGACTTTCGAAGTGGTTTAACACAAAAACAGTGTGTTGACCGGATGATTTCTGCATTTGGTGATGAAGCCCCATCCAAAACCACAATTTATCGCTGGTTTGCTGAGTTTCAACGTGGACGTGTCAAGCTCAGTGATGATCCCCGTCAAGGTCGTCCAAAAACTGCAGTCACCCAAGAAAACGTTGATGCTGTGCGTAAGCTGATTGAGGAAGACCGACATGTGACATACCGCGAAATTCAGGCAACTTTAGACATTGGCATGAGTCAAATACAAATAATCTTGCATGAACAATTAGGTGTAAAAAAGTTGTTTTCCCGATGGATACCGCATTCGCTCCCCGACTATTCCTCTTGAGGGACAAAGAACGGTTAATGCAGAATGGTATGCTAGCATTTGTTTGCCACAGGTCGTTTCTGAACTCCGTAAAGAGAACTGCAACCGCCGTATCATCCTACATCACGACAATGCAAGTTCTCACACCGCGCACAGAACAAAAGAGTTTTTAGAGCAAGAAAACATAGAATTATTAGACCATCCGCCGTACAGCCCCGACCTAAGCCATAATGATTTCTAAACTTTCCCTAAAATAAAGAATAAATTGCGTGGACAGAGATTTTCATCACCTGAACAAGGTGTGGACGCCTACAAACCGGCCATTTTGGAGACCCCAACTTCCGAATGGAATGGTTGCTTCAATGATTGGTTCCATCGTATGGAAAAATGTGTCATATTTCGCGGAGAATACTTCGAAAAGCAATAAATATATTTTTAAATAGTAATGTTGTGTCACTTCGTTAATTCCCGAAATTTTCAGTGCCGCCTATGTATATTCTCTCTCTATATAAATATATGTAAAAAATATAAAAGAAAAATTCGGTTTGAAGGGTGGGGCAGCCGTTGTAATTATACTGAGATCCTAGAACTTATATCTCAAGGTGGGTGGCGCGTTTACATTGTACATGTCTATGGTCTTCAGTATCCACTTAACACCAGGTGGGCCGTGAGCTCATCCACCGCTCTAAGCAATATAAAAAATAAATAAAAAATAACTTCACATTTAGAGTTTTCATCGTAATTACAGTAGATCACTTACCGAAAGTTCGAGATGCGTATAAATCGGTTCTTCCGTTTTTCTAATGGAAGACATTTCACGCTTTTACAGTGTACAAAGAGAATTTTGCAAACAAGCTCGTACGATGATTGTAAAAAAATTAATGTCGACCGAAAATGCTTTTAAATAATTCCGATGAATTAGATCGAAAATTCTATACACACAACCATTGATACGATATCAAACCCGGAATGTTATTATAGTACAAAGAAAACAAATGTTTATGAAAATCACCACAAAAATGGCGGCAAAGTAAAGTTAGGTTAATTGTCACGAACGTTTTTAAAAGAAAAAGTTTTTTTTTCTTTCTTATTAACGCAAAGGCGTTGCTTTCGGCAAATTCACGACTGCACATTTGAAGTTCGCCTTCGTTAATTTACATATGTAAAAATTGAATTTTGGCGCCGCGCGCAAAACTGGACGACGAAGTAAGCGCTTGAAGCGATGCAGTGGAATGTTCTGGAAGGTTTTTTTTATTTATTTCTGGTATTGTGAGCAGGCGTTTTTTTTTTGTTACTAATGCCAAAACGGGGGACGAGCTCACGGCCCTCCTGGTGATGAGTGGTCATCGGGGTTACGTTAATGTCATAGTTAATGGTGTTCAATCACTTTGAAAACTTCTTACGGTACAGTCGCTATTAGGATGCAATTACTTCACCCTCGTATCTCAAGGTGGACCGGAGGTACGAATTAACTGTTTTTTTCTTAAGTGATCTCTTCCAAGCAAAAGATCCTTTTGCAATTGATATCCAAGGAATCGGTTTACGTCACGCGAGGAGAGAGAAATGTGTCACAAGCCAACGCTTGGGCCGATCGTGCCTCTCTATCGCTTGTTCCGCGCTCTCGCTCGAACGCTCAGGCTTGGACGGAACGTGGCGCTTTTTCGTGCGCGCAGTCGGTCTTCATCGATTGAGCCCTAAGCAACGTCATTACGGATCCTCCCGATACGTTAACGGTGCATTTAGGTACCTCAAGCAACGATCACCGTCCTCGCCGAACCTATCGCTTGGGACGAAGGGCTCGACGAGTAAATTAAGCCACAGACACAGCCCACTGAGTTTCTCGCCAGATCTTCTCAGTGGGTCGTGTTCCCGATCCGGTGGTAGATTCTGCGAAGCCCTGCTCTTGCTACTGCCTCGTGAGCTCATCTACTCGTCCGGTTACGTTGACATAGCCCGTTATCAGCTTAGGGAAAAAAATCGATTGATAAGACGTTATCAAGTCTGTTTTTAAAAAGCGCTTTTTATGCTTTACCGTAAAAGCACACGACGTTTTACAATATTATGTGTAATGCGGTGTGTTATATCGGGGGAAATGATAAGAGACGCAATAAATAATTCCAATATGTTATATTTAAATAACTCGCTTAATATAAGTATATGTAATTTAAACCGCAGAAGTGTATAAATTTCCGTGTGTGCTTTGCAGTGTTTTCTTTTTGTTTCGAATACATTATTATTTATGTAATGTGTATTTATTATGTACTAGAGGTCCCGTAGTAGTCGAAATTCGACTATAATTAATTGGAATTGTAAGTTTGTACACTATTATGATTGTATTTTATACTTCTATAATCACAAATTTCACCAAGGGTACACTATAAAAAAATATTAATAAAGACTTATAATATTTAATCTATTCTCAATTGGACCACAGACGTAAAGAACCAAAGTTTGACAATAAATGGTATGCATGCGTGTGTGCGTCAAATACATGGCATGTAGTGTGTGTAATGTTTTCTTTATTGATTTAATGTGTCTTTTATGCTTTATTTAAAAAAATATTAGCATTGTGCACTTCTTCTCTATATCCACACTTATCTATAAGTGTGGAAAATTTCATACTCCTCCGTCCGCGCAATTTTCGTAAAAAGGGATACAAAGTTTTTGATTCACGTATTAATAAATAGATATTGTGTGTTACAGAAAAGTTTTACAAAATCTTTTCAAGCCATATCCAAGTCTGACTCGGTAATGAAGTGGTTAGCGACCATGACCGCTGGGTCGCGGGTTATGTTCCCTATTCGGGCGAATATTTCTGTGACGCTAAAATTTGTTTGCTCTTTTTCTGTGGGTCTATTTCAAGGTATGTAAGTATGTACGATAGTCAGTCCCGTAGTACGAGGCACCCTGGTTTGAGGTCAGATAACCATGTTTGAGGTCTTCCGTGTTTATTTTATTGATACAAAATAACTCGAAGATTTTTCTCTGAGCACTGAATATTTTCTACTTGATGCCAGTTCTTGAGGATCATAAGTCAGTGGTGCTCAAACTACTGGTCCCCGAACCCTATGGAAGCCACCGTATAATTGGGGGTCGCAAAAAATATTTTTTTCGTTCAATTTCGAATTTCGTCATAAACAACTTCGTCCTGATCTCACCAAATACAGAGTATAACTTTCGAGCCAAGACGATGGCACTTGTTGACCATTGATTTAATGTAGAATTTTTTCTTCTTGGGATTATATTAAAACCAGGCGAGCCGTGAGCTCGTCCACATATAGGCAAATAAAAAAACATATTTGTGGACATTAATCTAGCTAGTATTCCTCAAAAAAAAAAATCTCTCCACCGAACTCGGGTCGTAGTCAAAAGAAACGATACACACCCCTGACTAAGTCACTGTTACACATATTAAAATTCACAATTTCCGGAGAAGCCTTCGAATTCTACACGCTACATTGTTATTTCTGAATAAATTAATTATTAATAAATTCAGTTTTCGCATGCGAATTAACACACAATACGTTTTGGTATAGCATGTTAAAGAATTCTCACCTTTCGAAAATAAAACTTTAATGAGGATCTAATGTTGCAAACACTTTTGCATTAGTTTTGAAAATTAAAAATTCAATCTGTCAACCGAGTGTCAAACAAAATTTGAAACCACAGTACCTACGACCGTGTCGTTTCGAACGCGGGAAAACTTTCATGGCGGACCCACGCGTAACCTCCACAACTGAACGAGAATGTTTTTAAACAGAATCGCTTAGGAAATAATCATTTAGTTTATATTTTAATTAACAATGGAGTTTATAAATATAGTTTATTGTTATTAAATTTAAATCCTAATTGTTTTCTATTCGATTGTATTGAATAGTAGCCAGTGAGTCAGCTCTGACACTGTCAGTATGATTTTTTTTAAATTCCACATCTATATATTAATACATGAAGCAAAAACTTTGTACCCCTTTTTACGAAAATTGCGCGGACGGAAGAGTATGAAATTTTCCACACTTATACAGAATATAGAGAAGGAGTGCACAATGTTGATATTTTTTATTATTATTCTTAAATAATACATTAAATCTTTAAAAAAAGACATTACACATACTAACATGTATTTGACACACACACACGCATGCATACTATTTGTTTATTGTCAAACTTTTCTTATTGCTTATGGTCTGTGGTCAAATTGAGAATAGATTAAATATTGTTTGTCTTTATTAATATTTATCTATAGTGTAGTCTTGGCGAAAGCTGTCATTATAGAAGTATATTAATAGTATTTGACAATAGAATCATAATAGTGTACAAACTTATAATTTCAATTAATTTTAGTCGTATTTCGACTACCAGGGGATCACTAGTACTTGTAAATGGGTAATGAGGATTTATGCCGTAGACATGTCATATCGGAACCTTCCAACCTACTCCCGGTGCTTTTAGGCATTTCAAGCACCGATCAACGCTCTCATCGGATGCGACGAAGAGTTCAACTTAGAACCTAACCCATAGATACAATGCACTAGAGTTTCTGGCTGCATCTCCTCGGTGAATAGCGATTCCGATCCGATGGCAGATTCAGCGAAGCACTGCTCTTGCTAGGGCTAGTGTTAGCGAATTCTCTCAGGTTGAGCGCTGTGAGTTCGGCCATCAGTTAAGGTGAAGCCAGAATAGGCCCCCGATACCATTGGTAGATATGTATGTAGGTAGGCAAAAAAAGAAATACAATTCAGAGAAACTTTCGTAAATTTAAATTATATTAATATTAATATCCATACTATTAAACACCTTTTAATATACATTTTACTGTTTATAAAATATTATATTTTACATTTCTTGTATAATAATACTCGCTTTGGCCATTCCAAACGCGATTCGTTTTTATTGTAGCCTGTATTTAAAGTTGAAGATCGCAAATCTGGTAGCGTCAAACTTGATTTCCAATTTTGTGGGTTATTTACTTTTATTGATATAAAAGTCACAAGTGTGTATTTATGTATGAATTACCTCAAAACGACTGGAATGATACTAATGAAATTTCCAGAAAATCTTTAGACTGTCCTAACAACATTGAAGTTTCCATAGGTTCGGATCAGAGCCATGTCCAAAGTCGACCAGCAAAGCGGGGTCCGGTTTTGAAGGAAAAAAACAGAAATAGAAACGGACTAAATATTTATATTTTATTTGTCCCCTGATGACCTTAGACATCAGGACAACTTAACAAATAAAAAATGTTACATCATCGATCCTCGACACGTTCGCAAATCAAGTTGACTGAAGTCGGTAAGACTTTATTTCAAAGATTCCGTCACATAGATAATACAGGTACAGGACGTGTCGATGGAGGCGGGTTACAGAAAGGGTCCAATGAGCTCTTTGTTATTCTTACCTATGCTGATAGCCTTGAGCGGCTATTTCAGCTTCGCTCTAACATGTAGGTGAGCTCACGGGACTCAAACCGGTGCGTTGCTAGCACTGGCCCTAGCAAGACCAGCGCTTCGCAGAATATACCACCGGATCGGAAACGCGACCCACTGAGATGATCCGGCAAGAAACTCAGTGGGCTGTGTCTATGAGTTAATTCGCTCGTCGAGCCCTTCGTCGCAAGCGACGAGTTCGACGAGGACGGTGACCGGTGCTTGTGGTACCTAAAAGCACCGTTAATGGATCGGGAGGATCCGTAATGACGTGTTATAATATCATTTTCCAGCAACTAAGCAAAACTTTTGTGCGAACCACCTTTAATGACATGTCCTTACGCAATAGCACAGTCCACATATCGCGCCATGGGCTTCAAGGCGACCGCACGAAATACGACGATCATAACTCATGTCGTTCGGTTGAAACAATTAGAAAGGTAGTCATAATACCTTAGACGACCTCGAAGACAATCGGGCTGGCTGTATATTTAAATAATAAGTTATTTATTTATTGCCTTTGTGGGTTGACTATAGGTCCCATTTGGAAGCAGTCGCTGGCCATCGTGGCCATTTCCCTACCTATCCGCTGGTAGTTTGAGGGGCTATTCGAGCTACGCACGGCCGGTTGGTGAGCTCACAGGCTCAACCTGAGAGAATTTACTAACACTAGCCCTAGCAAGAGTAGTGCTTCGCAGAAACTACCAGTGGATCGGAATCGCGACCCACTGAGAAGATCCGGCGAGAAACTTAGTGGGCTTTCATTCTAATTACAATTTAATATTAGGAGTTCATTAAGTATGGAGACCGTAGTAAGAACACGTTAAATGCAGATAAATGCGAAATTTTAAAACTATTACATTTCTATACTAATATTATAAAGAGGAAAGATTTGTTTGTTTGTTTGTTTCGAATAGGCTCCGAAACTACTGGACCGATTTGAATAATTCTTTTTCCATTAGAAGCCGACATTGTCCCTGATGAACATAAGCTACTTTTTATAATTTTTTTTTTTTTTTTTGGTTTCATTTGTGTTTTAATGTTTCCGAAGCGAAGCGAGGGCGGGTCGCTAGTTATTTATAAACATAAACATAACTGATTCGGTAGTTCAGTAATTAACGGCCCTGACTCATGCGCCTAGGGTCGTGGGTTCGATTCCCAAGTCGAGCAAAAATTCGTATGATGAACAAGCTTGTTTGCTCTTTGTCTGGATGTTTATTATCTATATATGTATATATTAAAACGTATATAGATCCGACGAGAAATTCAACGGGTTTGCCGGTAGTACAGCCAAGCCGAAAGATTACAATGACAAACTTAATGCCTAATACAATTGCAGCCAGTCAACCAAGGATATTCTAGACTCTAGAAAATAATACAGCAAGTGCAGCGCTTTGTTGATTTGTAAATAAATATCTATATATTAATACATGAAGCAAAAACTTTGTACTACTTTTTACGAAAATTACGCAGACGCAGAAGTATGATATTGAATAGACTGTGAATATAGTGAATATAAAATAAATAAAACACAATATAGTTAAGAAAGTTTCACTAAGAGACCTTAGATGAAAAGTTTTTAAATGAATAATGGACTAGAAGTTTTTAGATGAATAATGGACTAGACCACATTCTACAATAGTAATGAGAAATTCCTAACACTCAAACACGTCCGCCATCTTGGTTACGCGGGAATTTCGCACCGCCATATTCGATTGTGACGTCACCGACATACAGGGCGTTTGAAAGTTATTTAGAATCTGATTAAAAGCACTTGAGGGCTCTGAGAGCTATTACGAATGCATCGTAGTTAGAATGATAACGAAAGAGACAGAGATAAAGCATTTTAAGTGTATTAGCCGACATCAAAAAAGAAGAGTTCGAATGTTGTATGTTCTTACGTCTTTTCGGTTATTTGTGGGTAGATTTTTTACATCTGTAATCATATTCTCTATATTCTATCGCTATGTTTAAATGATACCGAGGGTTGAAAGGCTATTTGATTTACACGACTTTTATATTTGTAATTAGGGGTACCTTTTATTTGGTATTAGCATCAACAGTTCGATGTTTTTAATTGAACATCAATTTACCCCATCCAAATATCTGAGGAAGTTTTTTTGTTATGAAATTTATCCAAATGGTTAAACTTTAAATGGCTCTCCTGTAAAGTTACTAAAATTTCGCTTAAACCAAATAAATAGCGTTTCACTCCTCGATATAAACAATTACACAAATAATCGGCCCAATACTGTACCTTACTTAATGATATGCATCCACAAAGGGCCCGTCTGCCGCCTCAAATTCATATCACTAATTGACATTCACAGAGAAAAGTGACCTGGATAAGCCAGGGTCTATAATATTGCTGGACGATAAATTCCTCTCATTTCAACACAACCCGGATATTTCATTACGAGAGTATTTCTCTCGCGTCCGCCATATTAGACATGTGACGTCTTCGCTATAAAGGGTGTTTTTTTTAATTAATATATATTTATATTTTATTAATGTTTATTTGGATTCGTGTCGATCCTAGCAATTTTTTTACCATTGATGCGCCATAGAGAAAACTTCGCTTAAACTTTTTATGGCTAATCTCTTGACGGTAAGCGCCTACGTTAGTTTTGGTTATGGCTAGTTACCATAAATCCTTTTTTTTTCCTACCTAAACTGATAGCCTTGAGAGGCTATTTCAGCGTAACCTTAACTAGTAGGTGAGCTCACGGGGCTCAAACCGGAGTGATGCTAATACTGACCCTAGCAAGAGCAGTGCTTCGCAGAATCTACCACCGGATCGGAAACGCAACAAGGCGAAGATCCGGCGAGAAACTCGGTGGGCTGTATCTATGGGTTAAGATAAAACCTAATGGATGGTTATACTCGCTCGGATGGTGATCAAGACTAGTTTACAGTGCCACCTCGCGTTAAATAGTGGTAGATCCCATAGACGTCGTAACATAATCACTCGATATAAGTAAGCTGTGCTTAGTTAAAATTAACTCAAAGGGGAATGCCCACTCTCCATAGTGTGCTGGGCCCAAGCTGGACATCAAATATTACTATAAAAATGGACTGTTTCAAATTCTTAAATGTATTAGATATCTAAAAAATATATTGAAATTCACGCCACTATTATAAAAATTAAATAAAAATAAAAAATTGTTTTGAGGTTAATTTTCTATATAGATGAGTGTCGGATTGTGAGGTTCTTAAAGAACTTTTCTTAATGTTTAATTTATTAATTATGATAAGGGAGATGTTCCTAAGGTATTTCTATCCCGCGTATGGTTTTGAATCTCGGTCAGGTTAAAACGACAATTTTCACACAATGTTTTTCAGTCGTAGTATGAAACGTTATTGATCGGTATCCATAATCGAATGTAGCTGTGATCCTTAACTCCTGAGTCAAAGTCGTTGTTGAAGGAAGGATAAAATCCATAAAACAAGCCAGTAAAATAAATCGAAGAAAAATCAAAACACATCCATTTTGAACGTAAGCACAAGCAGCAAGCGAAGTGTCAGTCAGTCAGATTAAATTCAGTGTTGTCAGTATAACGAAAAATAATTACATTAAATTCATAAATCGATAATTTTTTTAGATAACCGATAGTTGATTTATTTTTCTTAATCTTTTTTTACGAGTACACATTATTTTTTATGTTTTTGTTTTAGTTGTACATATTTAAATAACAATACTAGCGAAGCTTTTTTTTATTCCTTAGATGGGGGTGGACGAGCTCACAGCCAACCTGGTGTTAAGTGGTTACTGGAGCCCGTAGACATCTACAACGTAAATGCGCCACCCACCTTGAGATATAAGTTCTAAGGTCTGAAGTATAGTCACAAGTTAAGGTCAAGTTAAGGTATGTCTTTAATGTTCTTTTATGTGCTTATAATCGATTAAAATGGATTTATTAACTCATTAATATAATATAAAACATATAAATAAAAGATTTTAAGTATGTATTCTCAAATACTGAAAATGTTTTATTTATATGTTTTATTTATATACTTAAAATGTTTACTTAATACGTAAAAGGTTTTCTTGTTGGCAATATTTTTCCCGCAAAAATCAAAAACCTTGTTTTTTCAAATTGAGTTACTTTTTCAAACTACTTATTGTAAACTGTAGTGGCGCTCATTTGGAAGAAAGTAAATGCATATTTATTTAAGACAAAATTAATGCACTAAGTATTTTTTCTCTAATCTATTGTCCGCTTTGGGCCTGAAATGGGCATTCCCCTTTGTATGGAGTTTGAACAGCGCCTTTAGCGGCTAACGTAGGCAAACGTTCCAACTCCGTACTTTGAGTTAACTTTTACGCTACCCAGTACGTTAAAGAACTCAGCACACTGATATGGTGTCCCAGAAAATACTTCCGCCAAACTCCGAGGCCACTCGTCTTGTTCGACATCCCTTAAAAGAGACGGGGCTGACTATTTTGACCGACGCTAAAGAATCAAATTTTAAATAATAATAATTAAAAAAAACTTACCCGATCTCTTCAACGACGTCGAGACGCTGATATTTAATACTGCGCGACATCATGTTGTCACTTTCGCGCACAACACAAGATCAATAGCTTTGTCTCATTCTAAGGTCGATCACATTCACACAGTAACTTTGAATACATAAAAATTATTTGTGTTCTGAATTCAAAATAAAGGACTCTTCTATCTTATACCTTTAAACGAGCAATTCTTGTATATATATAATCCGAATCTCGGAAACGGCTCCAACGATTTTCATAAAATTTAGTATACAGGGGATTTCGGGGGCGATAAATCGATCTACCTACGATTTATTTTCAGAAAATGTTGTTTTATTCGTGTTTTCAATAAACAACTCTTCCCGACATCTATTGGCGAATTATAATACTATTTTTCTATTGAGGGCAACTAACCGCTTTAAAGACACAACAAGATGGCGTTATCAAAAAAAAAAACTGAGTAAAGCTAGGTCATTTTTTTTTATTGCTTAGATGGATGGACGAGCTCACATCCCACCTGATGTTAAGTGGTTACTGGAGCCCATAGACATCTACAACGTAAATGCGCCACCCACCTCGAGACACAAGTTATAAGGTCTCAGTATAGTTACGACGGCTACCCCACCCTTCGAACCGAAACGCATTACTGCTTCACGGCGGAAATAGGCGGGGTGGTGGTACCTACCCGTGCGGACTCACAAGAGGTCCTACCACCAGTGAAATAATTTGAATAATGAACGGACGATTTGAGCATCTTCGTTTCTTGCTAACACTTATTTTGTTCTCGCTTGCTCGAACGACAGCCCGCAATGGCTGGCTTACAAAACGCGGTAATCGACATTCCCTTTATTCAAACTTACTAAGTCGTCGCGGCCTAAAAGATAAGACGCTGCACTTGTATCGGATTATGCGACTGCGCCGGTGTTCGAATACCGCTGAGTTTTTTTTTTAAGTTAAACTTCTTTAGGCGCGTTGAGGGTAAAATTTAACTCGCGATAGATTCGTTACGACTAGAGAGAAAAGATACAATTTAGGACGAGCGAAAGGGAGAAAGTAGTCAGAGCGTCTCACGAAGCAATCGATCGTGGAGAGAGGGAAAAGACAAAGCGAGCTAGGTAGTTTCTTTTATACAGAGCATTCCCTATTACAAGATAATTTTAGTTTAAGGATGAAAAATGTAGATAACCATTTTGGTTAACTACATTTACGGAAATAGCATCGTGTAATAAAACCCAAACCCGCAAAATTATAATTTGCGCAATTACTGGTGGTAGGACCTTTTGGGAGTCCGCACGGGTAGAGGTATCACCATCCTGCCTATTTCTGCCATAAAGCAGTAATGCGTTTCGGTTTAAATGGTGGGACAGCCGTTGTAACTATACTGAGAGCTTAGAACTCTTATCTCAAGGTGGGGGGCGGCATTTACGTTGTATCCACAACGTCTATGGGCTCCGGTAACCACATAACACCGCTGTGAGCTCGTCCACCCATCTATGCAAAAAATAATAATAAGAAATCCTTAATACCTATATATATATATTCACAAACGACTCTAAGTATGAAGGGATAACATCGTGTAATAAAGAACCAAGTCGATTTTTATTTTATTTTATTTGCGTCACGTCTGTTTTGTGGGACGTTATATGAATCTGCCTGATTGCCTAACCCTAAGAGAATCTAATCAAAAGAATCCTAACACGGAGTCGTATAGTACAGAACAATTAGTTTCCACGTAATCACTGTTCTTATCAAATTTAATCCAATCAGATATCGATTCACTACGATCAAGTAACACAATTAACTGTTGAACAAAATTAACACATTGATTGCCTTGTAGGTCACGGGTGCCCTACGCGGTGCACTGAAGTAATTATGTCAATTTCTGTTACTAAGCGCCGAGATTGTCTTTTTTCCTACCTAACCTGACAAGCCTTGAGAGGCTTTGTCAGCGTAACCTAACAAGTAGGTGAACTCACGGGGCTCAAGCCTGACGACGTTGCTAACACTGACCCTAGCAAGAGCTGTGCTTCGCAGAATCTACCACCGGATCGGAAATGCGACCCACTGAGAATATCCGACGAGGAACTCAGTGGGCTCTGTCTGTGAGGGATTGCCTAACTTTGCCTTCTTTTGTTTGTTAACGTATGCTTTAGTCTTATAAGTATTTTAGAAATAGATTCATTTTCAGTATCTTTGTCTTTCCCAGATTCGACTAGACATTCCGGCGCCTTAGTAAAAAGATCGAATAGAGAAATCGACATAATTACTTCAGTGCGCCGCGTAGGGCACCGGTGACCTACACGGCAGTCAAATGGTTAAAGATAAGATTCGCTTCGATAGAGCGCTGGCGAATTAGAAATGACTTATCATTGTCGTGGCTAGGAGCCAGTCACGTGGTTCCACATCGAAGGCGCAATTCATCTAGCATTAATATTATTGTGGCAGGTAGCCATCATAGAACACAAGACAACAGCCAGATGCCTGAATCTCGCTTACGACATTGTTAGGTGACGGTGAAGGAATAACATCGTGTAATAAAAATCAAACCCGCAAAATTATAATTTGCCTAATAACTGGCGGCAGGACGTCTTGCGAGTCCGCACGGGTAGGTACCACCGCCCTGCCTATTTCTGCCGTGAAGCAGTAATGCGTTTCGGTTTGAAGGGCGAGGCAGTCGTTGTAATGTAAAAACTGAGAGCTTAGAACTAATATTTCAAGGTAGGTGGCGCATTTAGATGACTATAGGCTCCGGTAGCCCAATAGGGGTTATAGGGGATTATGGGGACACAACCGGGTCACGAGAATTAAAAAAAGAGTAGAGCTTGCCGTAAAGACGAGTTTTTTTTTCTTTTAAATAAATTATTATATATATTTTTTAATGTTTAGATGGATAGAAGATATACGTACATAATATATATATCGAGGGCTGAAAGGCTATTTTAAGCGACATTTCGCTTAATAATAATAATAATAATAAGCCATTTATTTCTTGATTTTGCAAAGTTTTTAAAAAAATAATAAATATAAATGTTTTCGCTTCATACGCGACATTTATTTTTTTAATTAATGTTCCGTTTTATCAGCGTGCGTGGTATCAGCATCAACAGTTCGATGTTTTTAATCAAATCTTCTATATAGTATACAAAAGAAAGTCGTGTTAGTTACACTATTTATAACTCAGGAACGGCTGAACTGATTTGGCTGAAAATTGGTGAGGAGGTAGCTTAAAACCAAGAGAAGGACATAGGATACTTTTTATCACGTTCCCGTGGGACGCGACATGAAACGTGGTATAACAAAAGGCAACTGATATGGAATAACAAAACGCAGCTGACAGCTAAACGTAATATATTCTATGGTTAATTATAGTAGAATTTTGAAGTTGACCGGTTGATGTGTTTGAAACAAACCGTGCGGCGGAACAAAGTTCGCCGGGTCCACTAATTTCAAATATGTTTACTCCATTCAAATAGCTTGGTTTTTTTTTGTTATGATATTTTTTTCAAATGTTTAAACTCTAAATGGCTCTCCTGTGAAGTTGCAAAAAAGTTCGCTTAAACCAAATGGCCTTTCACCTCTCGATATATAATAAGGTGTGTCGTCACTAAAGCCACATCCGTAGCTAGATCATCGCGTGAGCCGCCATTCGCGATTAAAACGTAACAGAATCGGTAATAATTTAATGGCCATTTCCTTCACAGACGGCCAGCCTTGGTGAAGTAGTGAAAGTGCGTACAAAGCGAGACGCCGATACGCGTTAGAGGAGGACAGCCGATGGGCTTTCTTGTGGTTCGAACGGCTACTTACAAACAATAGGAACCGCGTGGAACTTTTTGCTAAACGAGAAAAAGTTTAATTTCGCGCCAAAAACAGCGAATTTGTATGATGACGTCAACGTTCACGAACGCCAGATAACTTCCACTTTAGAGCTTGTTTGCAGGAAAGAGACAGAATTCATTCGATTTCCACTTTAAGCGCTTATTATTATATGATATAGTTAAAAAAATATCTAGCATAACAAGCCCAATTAAAAGTTACAACACTCGCTTTTTTTATTATTAAAAATCATTCTTGGAATTGAAGTTGATGTCCACGGACCCCTTTATACATGGGGAGAGCCCGAATCCTGGCCCCTGAGTGTTTCCGCTCCCTTCCATACGCTGATGTGGGGATCGGCGGGGGTCGAAGACCACCTAAGAAGATGACGCGTAAGCTATACTCGCGAAAGAGCAATTGGGTACGGATGACTACACTCTTCGATCCGTATTAGTTCTGACCTTAGCGGTCCATCGGGGTCTCTCAGTCGTATGAGGTCCGGTACAGGCCGGGCGGCGGATATATAAAACCCATACGCCTACTTCAACATGCCTCATGTTAATTTGGCTTCATCCAAAGACCACACGCGAGATGTTGACTGACGCGGGATTTTAGCCGATCCAATTCCGACATGCCCGATCTCCCCCGAAACATATACGGAACCACGGCGATTTCCTACCGACCCAAATATAAACATCAAAATGAATCGTCAGCTAATAGAACTGAGATTTCAATAATCGACCTTATTGCAAAGAGAAACGTCACCCGCCTTTGTACGGAATCGCAAATGAGTTCGTTTTAAGCGAATCAGGCGAAAACAAAATAATACCGATAATAATTAATCAATAAAGAACCCTAAACAGTTAATTCGCAGAAATACAATCACCGACAAAGGTGTTTTTTTTATTACAATATTATTATTTTATTTTTTATGAATCTATAAATACTAATTAGTGCTATAACAACTATTGTTTGAATATATACGATAAGACAATTGAATCACACATTTCGAGTGGTTCTTCAACAATGTACACGCATCAATGTGTGGCATACTTCTTTTTGCTAGCGTAGGCAGTCGAACATACTGTCCTTCTGACGGTAAGTGGTTGCCGTCGCTCGTGGGCATCAGCAATGGCACAATGGCCCATCTTCACTACTGAGTACTTTCCACGTGGTTTGAAAAAAGACTTGTCATAGCCCTCGAGAAAAACTTTTGAGGCATGTTGATTTCAAAGACGGATGGGACAGAAAGATCTCTGGAAACGCACTGTCAATGAAATCTGCTCCAGTGGCGGTACCAAGTGTATGCAAGTGATTAAGTAAATTTATACTTAAAATTTATTTATTATTAAAAAAAAAGAACATAATATTCCTAACCTAAAATTAAGTAAATTATGTCTGTTTTTGAAGTTGTTATTTATTTTTCTTCATTTTTTATGAATGCCGGACTGATTTCAAGACACAAGCGCAATACAAGGTGAACTTGAGACAACTTGTGAAGACCCTATGAACCAGCAAGGTATCCTAGGATTACAACAACAACAACTTCATTTACGACTTCTTCAACTTCATTTTTGAAGTCGTCGTGGCCTAAAGGATAAGACGTCCGGTGCATTCGTATATAGCGATGCAACGGTGTTCGAATCCCGCAGGCGGGTACCAAATTTTCTAATGAAATACGTACTTAACAATTGTTCACGATTGACTTCCACGGTGAAGGAATAACATCGTGTAATAAAAATCAAACCCGCAAAATTATAATTTGTGTAATTACTGGTGGTAGGACCTCTTGTGAGTCCGCACGGGTAGGTACCACCACCCCACCTATTTCTGCCGTGAAGCAGTAATGCGTTTCGGTTTGAAGGGTGGGGCAGCCGTTGTAACTATACTGAGACCTTAGAACTTATATCTCAAGGTGTGTGGCGCATTTACGTTGTAGATGTCTATGGGCTCCAGTAACCACTTAACACCAGGTGGGCTGTGAGTTCGTCCACATATCTAGGCAATAAGAAAAAAAACAATACCTACGTCGAAAAGTTTGGTCTCTTTTGTTCTATACCTCTAAATAATGTTTGTAACAGTACACCGTAACGTAAGCACCCTACATATATCCTACTAATATTATAAATGCGAAAATTTGTAAGAATGTATGGATGTATGTTGTTAATTACCCAAAATATAACAATAAGTGTTAAGTAAGTAGGAAAATCTGCGAGCTATTCTGGCGTGCGCCGCAAAAACCGTTGAAGTTACACGTATATAATGTATTATGAAAATGTTTATCTTAAATGGTTCTAGAAAAGAGCACGAGATAGCATATATCTATATTTTATATGTAAGCCATTATCCTCAAAATAGTGCACCATGAATATATATGTATAAGCAGAATTATTTTCTTTGTTACTCTTTTTTTTTCTTTTTTTTTATTGCTAGATGAGTGGACGAGCTCACAGCCCACCTGGTGTTAAGTGGTTACTGGAGCCCATAGACATTTATGACGTAAATGCGCCACCTACCTTGAGATATAAGTTCTAAGGTCTCAAGTATAGTTACAAGTAAGTTCTCAAGTACGTAAGTTCATTCGCGGACGCGTTAATGCAAAAACGAACCAATTCGTGTTACCAACATTCTCATTTGAACAACAAACAAACACCTAAGACACTTATCTGCTAACGTATACGACAAATACAAACAGACAAACATTTATTCATATCGCTTAAAACAAATAGCCTTTCAACCCTCGAATTACAGATAATAAACACCAATCAAACCCGTTCA
This sequence comes from Bombyx mandarina, assembly GCF_030267445.1. Taxonomy (NCBI): domain Eukaryota; kingdom Metazoa; phylum Arthropoda; class Insecta; order Lepidoptera; family Bombycidae; genus Bombyx; species Bombyx mandarina. The sequence continues at coordinate 15,942,146 of NC_143229.1, forward strand.
TCACACGAAGGTTTGCCCAACGAATCAAAGCCACGACCCTCGGCTCAGCCGTTAGGGCTTCTGGCAACCGAGTCAGTCACTAACATAATATTCACTTCAATAAAACACAAAACAGAACAGTTAATCTTATTTAAACGTTCTTAACAATCGTCTAAATTAAATAGAGACGTGGTTTTCAGATAACAATAAAAAAGGATGAACGTAGTGTTAAATGACGTCATAACCGTCTAGTCTCGGTTGTGCGAGCGAGATAGCGAGACGCTCTGGTTTTCGCTTATGTCAATCTCATTATCACTTGTGCGTTAATGTTGTGCATTAACTAATCATCTTTTTGCTCTTTATTACGCGGGGTCGTCACAGCATATCCACTCATCACGCTGCATGGGGACGACCTGCATCTGACGTCATCACTCCCTGGGTTAAACCTCCACTAGTATGTCCATTGCAACGTGCCTTAAGTAAATACTTTCTGTTCCTTCTTTTTATGCTGCTTTTGCTTCATACATTCTTTCGGTTTTATGATTTGAATCTCATTATTACTAAACAATAGAATTTAGATTTTTTAGTACCAATTAATATAATATTGGGATTGTTTTCTTGTTGCATTATCAGCGCATCAGCTAATGTTGATCATGCGCATCAACGAACATGCGAAGTTTACCATTATAAGCTCTTCTTCTTCCTTTTCTATTACCCTCTGCTCAGAGGAAACGAATCAAATTATTCCATTCGCATTCTTCTTGGGCAGTCTGTTCTACCTTCTCCCGCATCATGCCAAAGACACCCACTTCCAGCTTTACTGAGCGACGCAAAGTTGTACTGGGATGGCCTCTTTCTTTTGCCAGACACTTTCCAGGTAAGCTCTCTTGAATAGGCACTTCGATTAATTTCATATTCTGGCCGTTAACAACCCGACGGTCCAAAGCTCATTGCGGATCCTCCCGATCCATTAACGGTGCTTTTAGGTACCTCAAGCACCGGTCACCGTCCTCACCGAACCCGTCGCGACGAAGGGCTCGACGAGTAAATTAACCCATAGACACAGCCCGCTGAGTTTCTCGCCGGATCTTCTCAGCGGGTCACGTTTCCGATCCCGTGGTAGATTCTGCGATGCATTGCTCTAGCTAGGGCTAGTGTTAGCAACACTCCCGTTTTAAGCCCTGTGAGCTCACCTACTAGTTCGGTGAATCTAGAATAATACGTAGAGGTTACTAGAATAAGTATGAAAAAAAGGTCCAAAGCATAGGCGACGATTGCCTATTTGTCAGTTTTATCAGTTTAGTTTTTTTTTACCTACCGACAAACATCCGTAGGTGATGTACACTACCAAGCCATTCCGTTATCGGGCCAAATGTTTACGCAACTTATCAAACGATGTATTTATCGAGCGAGATTACATATTGAAGGATCGAGGTGAACGTTAGTTAGAGACTATACGATATACTTGATATATGCCACGTCGAAAGCTGGTCGCCAATGGTAATAATATCTATGGAGGGTAGAGTTTTTTTTTTGTTTGAGAGATTACTGGTGGCCCGGAGGCCTTTCCAGTTTTACCAGGGCAGGTGGGCGTGCAAGGGCTAGCTAGGAGGGTGGGTAGAGGTAAGAAGCACCATCTTGTATAGGGGACAAGTTTAACGAGTGTCCATCTGTACACAGCAAGTTGTTGTTGGAAGACTCATCGAAATAGCGAAATAGTTTATGGCGCTGTTTTTAAAATCCTTCCACTTGCTACTGTGGCGCCACCTAAATAGGCTCCCTTCCAGCGGATACTTTTCAATACACAGAGATGGTGCTTCTTACTTCTACCCTCCACAATAATCTCTTAGGAAAGTGAACAGAGATAATGTATTGAAAATACGCGATACGCAAAACGCAATCGTTAATCGAATAGTAAACGTCTGTCTCCTTCTAGTGTCACTTTCTAGTTTCGTCGAACTTTAAATCGCAACCGGTGATAATAGTATTGGATGTGCTAATTTATACCCGCGGCAAAAACTCGTCACGTGTTATAGGATAGAAGAGATAGATAATTATCGTGGAAATCATTCGTGAAGATGTTAGCTATTTTTTTTCCTGCCTATTCGCTGGTAGCCTAAGAGGCTATTCCAGCTAGGCGCGGGTAGGTGATCTAACGGGCTTAATCTGAGAGAATTTGCTAACACCAGCCCTAACAAGAGCAGTGCTTCTTAGAATCTACCACCGGATCGGAATCGCGACCCACTGAGAAGATCCGGCGAGAAACTCATTGGGCTTAAAGTAGCTGTCTGCGGGATTCGAACTCCGGAACAGTCGCATCGGTCGACTCAAGTTTAAACTGATTCGCTACGTGATGGTGGCTACCTCTTTGTCTATTTCATGTCATGATTAATAACATGTCACGATTACCGACTAAAAGATAATCTCAACTATAATCCAAACAACAATGAGACGTTTAAAAATATATTTACGTGCTTTATGATATTGTATTGTTTTTTCATGTTTTTTATTTTTTTTTTTTATTTGTCATTGGTGTAACGCTACTTCGATGGCACTGTAAAGTTATTTCTGGTACCGTCAGAGTAGCATGAAACAAATATGGGTGAATCTAATTTAAATAACTACATATATACATACAAATATATACATATATAAAAAGTGACCGAAGTTAGATATTAATTTATAAAAAAAAATACTTTTCATGCAAACAATTTTGTTATTAACTGTATTAAAAGTTCCGTAACAAAAAAAAATGCACACATATTTTTTTTCGATTTCGAAACGAGTTTTCGTCCAGAGGTGAACTGAACAATCTTGATATTTATTCGATTTAAATTACATTTTTAAATTTCGACCACGCCTAAATATCTGGGTTTTTCTTTTTAGGTTCTATTAAAATAAAAGCAAAAGGAACGTGAATTAAAATTACCTGGTGCGATATGATAAAGCCCGCAAGTATTGGTGATACCACCATACTCCCTATTACCCACTGAGTCTCTAAGGTGTCCTCAGTTATTCGCGATTCTGATCTGTTGGTAGAGGTTCAGCGAAGCACTGCTCTTACTTGAACAGATTTTCAACTTCAGGCTGAGCGCCGTGAGCTGGCCCCCGAAGTCAGAATACTCCTCAAGTCGAATAAAAATAAACACCCCCTATTTCTGCCGGGAAGCAATTACGTAAGCCGATCTCAAAGATGTAACATCTGTATCAGATTGAGATCATACCCTCGTGTCTCCAGATGGGTAATCACGTTGACCTGCCTATGGACACCGCTAACAATTCAACGCGATATGGCTTGAGACATTTTACTTATATCTCGAACAAAAACCATGACCTAGTATGTATTTGTGCACGTATCACACGTCTTGTGACTTAAAAACGTTCAAAATTAATCTAAATCTTCACTATCAACTACATATTTGATAAGACTTACATTCTAGAATTTAGATTATTTTTAGTGTGAGTCGACAATTGTTTTTAAGCTGGTCGTTGAGGCCAGGAAAGCCGATACGTGTATCCGAGACATAATTATCAATAATCTCTTCTTATTATTACACGATGCTAATATTAAATTGGTGTTATAGTCTAGAAAGGGTGGACGGTAAAAAACCTTAGCGGACGTCTCTTGTGTGGTGGACTGAGTAAGTCATGTTGAACTGGGAGGTTCATAACGAGAGCAGCAGTCTGGCCTCTAGCAGGGAAAAATATCGGGACATCGCCAGCGGCTTCAAATATGCCCCTTCCAATACTACAAGACGACAAAACGACTCTATCGAAAGCAAACCGACTACAATAAAGAAAAAAAAATTCCCGGCAGATCGTAACAATATCTGTTACACAGTAAAATACATTTACGATGATGAACAAACACAATCTACGTGATCTTTGAGTAACATTCAAGTAAGCTGTATACAAAAAAAATAAGGATTTTTTTTTAAAAATCAACACGTTACAAATGGTGGAGCCGTTTAACTATAGAATTGAGACTTTGAACTTATGTCACAAGGAATTTACGTTGTTGATATTTATGAACTCTGGTAACCACTCATCACCGGGAGAGGCGGAAGCTCATTTATCCGTAAAACCAGAATAAAACATTCTGATATGACTTTATTGTTACATCATTACATCCAATCCAGCCGCTGCATTAATCGAATGAAAGCATAGCTGAACCAAACTACCACATCTACTGCTAAGCATCAAAACTCCTGGTGCTTAATCAAAATCGAAATTCCCAACATCATGTTAAACACATACTTAAATGTCAATTTTAACTTTATCGTCGGCTCTTTGGTGCTTTAAGGTACCACAAGCACCGATCACCGTTCTCGTCAAACCCGTTGCGACAAAGGTCTCGGCAGTAAATTAATCTATAGACACAGCCCATCGAGTTTCTCGCCGGATCATCTCAGTGGGTCTCGTTTCCGATCCGATAGTAGATTCTGCGAAGCACTGCTCTTGCTAGGGTTAGTATTAGCAACGTCTTCAGGTTAGAGCCCCGTGAGCTCACCTACTCGCCCAGTTACGTAACCATCTAGGTCACAAAAAACAGCCACAGTCCCTAAATGAAACAGCGACATAAACTCAGCGAGATTGTCGGTTTCTGTTTAAAGCGTTTATTATAATTTTCCATTAGTCGTAGTTACTTCTAGTATGAGCCAGAAAACGAAAGAGATGGAGATCGTGTGAGAGAAAGTAATATATTACGGTGGTCACCCTCAGCATTGTAGATTATCGACGCAAGGGGGAGGATTCAGACTTGATATTTGACGCACTATTCAAATGATACTTCATCTTTAAGGAGCCAACAGAAAATCACTGATAAGGGGTAAAACTGTTCACTATTCCTTGTATAGCTGTTTAATTACAAGGAAACTCGCTCGAAAATAATATGTTTAAAGTTCAGAAAAAGGACATCTCGCAGCTCTCGATTGGGGAAAGACCGAGACGCAATCAATTTGTCTATTATTTGGTTTTTCCGAAGCAGTACAACGTTTATGCATACATTGAATGTAATGAATTCGCCTTTTTTCCTACGTATTCTAGTAATCTCGATATACTAGATTCTCCGGACGAACAGGTGAGCTCACGGGGCTAAAACCTGACGACGTTACTATCACTAACTCTAGCAAGGGTAGTTAGTGCTTCGCAGAATCTATCACCGGATCGGACACGCGACCCATGCATCCGTTTCGGCGAGAAACTCAGTGGGCTGTGTTTGTGGATTAATTTACTAGCCGAGCCCTTCGTTCGCTAGCTACGGGTTCGACGAGATAAAATATAAACCTATAAACGTTCCCTGTACTGTTTTATTACCGAGCAAAAGTATTTGTTTAAAGTCCAAGACTGAGATGACAGATTTTCCAACAAAAAAAAAATGTATATGTATATTTATTTATTTTCTTTGGTCTAATTAATAACATGCACTTCTAGAATTACGAAAAACAGTATTAAGTTTACATTTAATACAAATTTATAATAAAAAAATTCAAGTGTCAAGATTGTTTCGTCGTAAGCACGTCAAATTGGAACGTTCGAATTTTGAAACGAGAACGTCGTGTCCAAATTATCAGGAAAACATTATCGAATCGACAACATACAAATATGAAAATTGTCATCGTAAATGCAAACAATCAAAACATTCGTGTCTTGATTGATTGTTGTGTGAAGTTTTAAAAAGCTTGATAAAGTTTTTACATTGAATTTCGAATACTAACAATCCAACTTTAAAACTTAAAAGAAGTTTACACGATTATTCTCTCTTAAACGATTTCCGCAGAATTCCAAAAAAAAATCTCATGCAATAAAAGGAACAATTTAAATTCAGAACACCAATGCGAGTAAATTAAGTGAAAGGTTGTCACCGAAAAAATTCAAACCGTCGCGTTTATTACGTAAAAAAAATAAAATTCGAATTACAAACTGCACATTTTTAGTCCATAATAAATAAAGATTTCAAAATATTGTACATAACCGATGATTTGTTATTAGAAAAACACGGGAGGCAAATTCTAGTATGATTGTTTTTTTTTTATTTTGAACTATAATAATATTACATAATTACATTTTGAATTCAGAACACAAACGAAATCTATCAAGGGTAAGGCTGCAGACGAATAAACAAAAGTGACATTAGAACGTTGAAGAATCAAATTTTCGAATTAAGAACACAAATGCAATCTCAAACCAAAGTTAGTGGCTGGCACAAATAAAAAAAAACAACACTGATTGTTTACAAAACAAAAATTCAAAACACAAACTCGTTGAACTTCGAACCGAATTAGAACAATTTCGAATTTGGAAAGTTCTTATTATATTCGTGTGTTTACGTCTCGGTGGGCGGCTTTCGTTCGAAACGCGTCCACTCCGCGTGGCGTAATCACGGATACTGGTTCATTTATTGAATTGAATCGACGCTTATGATTCCAAGGCGAAGGGGTTCTAGTGATGTGCATAATCGATAAATTAGGTAAAAATTAAGGTAAAAAATATTTATTACTTTCATACGCATAATAATAATTTAATTTAAAATAATTAAATGATGACATTTAGAGAATGGAAATAGTAGTGCAATGTAAAGGGGGAAGAGGTCGACCGAAGAAGACATGGATGGAGTGTGTGAATGACGATATGAGAGAGAGAGAGAGAGGAGTGAGTGTTGAGTTGACGGCTGATAGAAGAGGATGGAATAGAAAAATTCGCTGTGCCGACCCCGCCTAGTGGGTTAAGATGGAGACAAAGAAGAATATTTCTTTCGGCTTCACATTAATCTCAGACAGAAAATAATTCTAAGCATAGCTGGTTTGTGTTAAATAGCTCTTATACCCTTCTATTTTTATGCTATTTCTTCAAAGTACAGACACCGGATTCTACAGGCTTATTTTATGAATAAATAATGCGATGTAATTTTATAAATATCGTTAGCGCGATCCAAGTTTTGTGACAGCTTTCTTCCAAATTATAATAACTACTGCTAATAAAACACCATACATTCATATTAAATTTTATCGATATAACACACATCACTAAACGAATTGTTCATTCGATTCATTAGGACTGCTTCAGACACTCGAGATGAATGACTTTGAATCTTATCTGTTCGACATAAAACTTATTAAAAACAAAAAATATTATAATCTGTGTACATTTTTACAACAAAATCAGTGGCTAGAATCAAAGCGATTTGCATCTTGGCGACCAGCGAACAGAGTTGATATTTAAATACACGTAATTGGGCACGTACTTACAAACATTAGGATGAGTAAATGCCGGCGCGCAGGGAAAATACCATTAATAAAATAATTGTTTTTTTTATGAATCATTCGGACAAAAATATTCAAACGCCTACTGAAAATATCTTAGCAAAAAAAATTATTCAGATATTGGATAATGTAAGTTGCGTTGTTTTAAAAATGAGAGTAAAATTAAATTATAGAAATGTGTGGTGTTATATAAAGTTATTTGTAAATAAATAACTGGGAACAAATCACGCACTGGCATCCGGCACCAAATTAGGATTCCTTATGGGTATCTATCTGGTAATCTATTTTCAGTTTCACCACAGATCCATAAACAATAAGAAAAGTTTGACAATAAACAAATAGTATGCATGCGTGCGTGTGTGTCAAATACATGGTAGTGTGTGTAATGTTTATTTAATTGATTTAATGTATTTTCTATGCGTAATTTATAATATATTAACATTCTGCACTCCTTCTCTATATCTATACTAATATTATAAAGAGGAAAGATTTGTTTGTTTGTTTGTTTCGAATAGGCTCCGAAACTACTGGACCGATTTGAAAATTTATTTTTCCATTAGAAGCCGACATTGTCCCTGATGAACATAGGCTACTTTTTTAAATTTTTTTTTTATTTTTTTTTTGGTTTCATGTGTGTTTTAATGTTCGCTCGGGGCGCTAGTTCTTTATAAGTGTGGGAAATTTCATACTCCTCCGTCCGCGCAATTTTCAAAAAATGGGGTAAAAAGTTTTTGCTTCACGTATTGATAGACACAATATATATGTCGCAGGCAATTTGTATGATTCCGCCGTTTACAAACGGCGTCGTCATTATAAAAACGCTCGCCGTTATGTAAAATGCCGAAGGCAAAATGTAAACTGCCGTGTCACTTTATAATATGCCACAACATAGCATCGAAAATTCAAACGCCGTTTTCATAATGCCGCGGCAAATTGAAATGCTTAGTTCAATTTTTTACCACGCGCGCCACTGTTGATCAAAATAATAACAACCACGTCAAAAAATAACTGAAAACAGTGCAAATATATCGTGTGGAGGAGACATTTTAGGATAGAATTCTGATTTTAAAGGTATATTTTTGAATCATACAAATTGCCTGCGACATATAGATAATAAACACTCAGACGAAGACCAAACGAACTTGTTCGTCCGAAAGTTTGCACGACGCGGGAATTGAACCCTGGACCCTCGGCGCAACAGTCACGACCGGTATCCACTGGACCACCGAGCTGGTCTTTACTCTACGTCAAAATTTTATCTAACTAAACAAGTCTAACCATATATGTTTTTTTCCTACTTATGCTGATGGCCTTGAGAGGCTATATCAGCTTCTCCTTGACGTTTAGTTGAGCTCACGGGGCTCAAACCGGAGGCGTTGCTAACACTGGCCCTAGCAAGAGCAGTGCTTCGCAGAATCTACCGCCGGACCGGAAACGCGACCACTTGAGAAGATCCGACGAGAAACTGATTTTACTGGTGGTAGGACCTCTTAGGAGTCCGCACGGGTAGGTACCACCACCCCGCCTATTTCCGCTGTGAAGCAGTAATGCGTTTCGGTTCGAAGGGTGGGGTAGCCGTTGTAACTATACTGAGATCTTAGAACTTATATCTCGAGGTGGGTGGCGCATTTACGTTGTAGATGTCTATGGGCTCCAGTAACCACTTAACACCAGTCGGGCTGTGAGCTCGTCTACCCATTGAAGCAATAAAAAAATAATCAGTGGGCTGTGTCTGTGGGTGTCTATCCACATGAGGTGATGTTCCATTACTACATTTAAACAAAATTTTATAACTATCCGACTTATGATCAGTGATGGATTTACGCATAGACCCTTGAGGTACGGCCTCATGTTTTGAGTGGGGTGGCAAAACTTTTCAACTTTATTTTAAAGATTAAAGTCACTGCCATCAGCGCCATCTATCCGGCATTAACGTAATTAAGTTCGTCCGTATTAGTATTTTTCCACATAATCTGGTAACCTAGTCTTGTGTATACCAAAATTTCAGAGACGAAAAAAATAGAAATCAAAGACAATCTGCTCTGAAAATGAGTTCAGATTAATTTCAAAAAATATATTTACAGTTATTTTATAGATTAGTCATTGCCATCAGCGCCATCTATCCATCATGAACTTAATTACGTTCGTAAGTATTATTCTTTTTCTACATTATCTGGTAACCTAGAGTCTAATATCAACGGAACCGGGCGAGGGTTCTTCGGAGATGTCGCCTTTTATACGTGTAAAAGGGTTACTTAAGCTAGTGTTAGCAAATTCTCTCGGATTGAGCCGGAGGTCAGTATGAAGTTGGAACAGCGCCCCTAGTGGCAAGCGTAGGCAAACGTTCCAACTCTATACAAATTAGAGTTAACTTTTACGTTATCGAGTACGTCAAAGATGTGGCACTAAGCACACTGATTGTCTGGGTCCGTTGACCCCGAAGCCTAGATAGGCAATGAAACTAATACTTTCGCTATAATAATATGCAGGGCAGTATTGCCTATGTGTGTACAAGCTCACAGGACTTCCCGTCGCCAGCGACCCGAGCACCCTTCCATTCCAAGGGCTCGATGAGCAAACTAACCCACAGACACAGCCCACTAACTTTCTCGCCGGATCTTCTCAGTGAGTCGCGTTTCCGATCCGGTGGTAGATTCTGCGAAGCACGGCTCTTGCCAGAGCCAATGTTAGCAACACTACCGGTTTGAGCCCCGTGAGCTCACTTACTAGCTCGGTGAATCTAGAATAACCCCTCGAGGTCATTAGCATAGGTACAAGCATAGGCATACAAAAGAAAGCCTTCCGATCACGCGACTAACTAATTAATAACTTACCGGTTGACGTTCTCCAGCATCTCCGTCGATTCTTCTGAAACCAAACAGGACTTAGGTTTAACACAAACACATCTGGTGGAAAATTGTGTGATAGTTCTTAAATATTTACTGGTAAAATTTTTACTGGTGGTAGGACCTCTTGTGAGTTCGCGCGGGTAGGTACCACTACGCTGCCTATTTCTGCCGTGAAGCAGTAATGCGTTTCGGTTTGAAAGGTGGGGCAGCCGTTGTAACTATACTGAGACCTTAGAACTTGTATCTCAAGGTGGGTGGCGGCATTTACGTTGTAGATGTCTATGAGCTCCAGTAACCACTTAACACCAGGTGGGCTGTGAGCTCGTCCACCCATCTAAGCAATAAAAAAAATACACAAAATTTATCTACCCAGTCGCTGGTAGCCTAAGGAGCTATCCCAGCTACGTGGAGGTAAGTAATTTCCTAACACTGACCGTAGCAAGAGTATTGCCTCAATGAATTTACCACCGGATCGGAATCGCGACCCACTGAGCAGATCCGGCGTGAAACTCAGCGGGCTGTGTCTATGGGTTAGTTCGCTCGTCAGAGAAAAAGACCCGAAAGACCTTGAAGAGCCTAAAAGCGTCGAGAATGGATGTGGGGGATCCGATAGTTGCAACGGGTACCAGTACATAAAGTTTTTTTTTATTGCTTACATGCGTGGACGAGCTCACAGCCCACCTGGTGTTAAGTTGTTACTGGAGCCCATAGACGTCTACGACGTAAATGCGCTACCCACCTTGAGATATAAGTTCTAAGGTCTCAAGTATAGTTACAACGGCTGCCCCACCCTTCAAACCGAAACGCATTACTGCTTCACGGCAGAAATAGGCGGGGTGGTGGTACCTACCCACGCGGACTCACAAGAGGTCCTACCACCAGTAATGCCAGTACCAGCAACTTCTTGTGTAGTCGGGCTTCGATAATCACTCTGACCAGGACGTTTTGGCGAGAACGCTGATGGGAGCGAAGCTGCATAAATTGTTTTATTTTTTTAATTTACTGTCTGCTCAGGTTTAAACGTGTAATAGCCGTGTTTTTATTTAAGCCTGTAAGCTCACGTACCCGTCATTCAGCGAGAAGCTTTAATAGCCCCTCAGACTACCAGCAAATAGGTAGTGAAAAAAAAAGCAACTAATACACTCGTTTAAAAGTCTAAATAAATAATAATTTTAAATAGATATGCTTTAACAAAAACCGACTTCAAATAGAAAAAAAAAGATATTCCAAAACAAATTATAATAATAATAATATACACTAAAAACAATAATCATCGAAATCGGTTGGCGTGATATTGAGTTATTGAGTTATTCATCTATTTGTCGCGCAGGTACTTAATGCAAATTTAAGACTTGCTTTCTAATAAAAAAAAAGAATCATCAAAACGATTCACCCAGTCAAAAGGTATGAGGTAACAAAATGAAGTCGATTAAAAATTCACGCCTGGCAACTGCGACACTAACTTGAAAAAAAGATCTTATCATTTTATTGCAGCGGATCATTCTATAGAAACTACTTACCTTTGTCAACCATTTCACAGATATGATACCGCCTGCCTTAGCACGATAGTGCGTTAATTTTTCATTTTTCTTTCAAGGCTCCCTCTGAAAAGAAATTAAATAAAAATCAAAATCACTAGAACGCCAAAGCGTTTCAACACGCTTTAATAAGCTCATCCTGTAATTTTAGATCTATATGACAAAATTTTTGAACGTCATTCTCATAACGTCCGATCAACTTGACAATTCGCACGCTCGTCAAGGACCAATGATGATACAATAATCTTTTTTTTTTGTATTGCTTAGATGTGACGACGAGTTCACGGCCCACCTGCCGTTAAGTGGTTACCGGAGCCCGTAGACATCTACAACGTAAATGCCGCCAGCCACCTCGACACATGAGTTCTAAGGTCTCACTTTTCAACAGCGCAACGGCTGCCCCGCCCTTCAAAACCGAAACGCATTACTGCTTCACGGCAGAAATAGGCAGGGTGCTGGTACCTACCCGTGCGGACTCACAAGACGTCCTACCACCAAGTATAACTTCGCTATAATATCGAGACCGATATCTTTTCCAACCCGTGTCCACCCAATGCTGAGTATAGATCTCTTCATATGCACCCCATTCTTTTCGCGTCCAGTCTCTACCAACTATTTTGACCAGCATCAAAGCTATTACGCTATCGAGAACGTTAAAAAACTCGCACTAAGCACACTGGTTGTTGGTCCAGTACATGGTCTCCAGTACTTTTGAGCCCTATGCACCGATATAAAAAGTTAAATAATGTATATTAATCATTAGTTCAGTTTGCTGTTTAAAATTGGTTTATAACGGGCGTTTAGTTTATTTTGAACAACATACGTAATTTTAACTGTAAAATTGACTTGAACGAATCTGAATTTAGAGGACAAACGAAAACACATTAATATTTAAAGAATATCACACCAAATCAAATCAAAAACGCGTCAAACAGGATCTTCGAACTTCCTAAAAACTAATTATCAGCGATGAGTAGTAGTCATTCACAGGAGGTTGATCAACGCAAACAAACAAATAACTATGCCTTTCTGTATCAAATAACAATGACTATAGTGGACACATCTGTATGTAACATTATACGCAGATAGAAAACAATACAAATGTGTGTTACTATAATATATGTGGTTTAAGAACAACAAAAAAACATTCTCAAATAACAAAAGCCAACTAACAATTAATTCCATCTTCTTTCTTATCCTGTCTATACCGGTCAAAATATTAGGATGAAGTTATAAACTTAACTACACCTACCAAGCTTCATCTCTGCACTCCCCTAAGGTAGACTGTTAGAGAATGCCTATGGCATTAAGTCCGCCTTTATACTTTCTAGTATAAGAAGTTATAAATAAAAATAAAAATAAAATAAGATTATTGTATCATTTTGAAGTCGGTGAAAATAATTTTCAAAAATTCAATTACATAAATTTATTAGTTACATGTCAAACTGATAGAAGTGTGTTAATAATACACTTGATATGGTGCGTGGGTATACATGCAATATAATGATAGGATGTTCGGTTCAATTAAAACTTCTTAAACCAGGTATGTATTAATTTGTTTTCTGATTGCCTATTGTGGGCACATTCACCCAAACAAACCTTTTCAATGAACAAAGTAAAGATCCCACATCAAAAGACTTGAAATTTAGGATTATTCAATGAAAAGTTACAGTTTAATCTCAAGTTTTTTTTATCACTGTTATATTGTTTAAGATATTATTTTCAATCCTTGCAATTTTTTTAAAAACTATAATAATAATGATATTATTGACAGAATTGTGTCAGTTTAGTATTAGCCTTCGGAAGAGCTGGAGTCTGGACTAGATTTAAACACTCGTATTACAAATGTCCACGCTCCCCCCTTTTTTTTAGGTGACCGTTTACTTTAAGAGCAGATGCCACAACATAATGTTGATAGACCAGTGAGTGCTAAGTCTTTTAAATGCTGCCTATGTCTATCCAATTGACAATTTGCATGTTGTAAAGCCGTTTCAATTGTTTTCAATCACAGCATTGCAATTTTCGAAACCACAAAACAAGCACCATTTTTGTGCTTGCTTTCGGAAAACGAAAAAATAACTAACATCTAAGCGAAATAAAAAAAAAACTCAGCCTGGATTTGTTCCAATACATCACAGCCTGATATTGTAACAGCCAAGTGCGTTCAATAGAGATTAAATTATTTATGAGCATCAAGAGAAAACAGATGAGTAAGTAAGTAGTACAAAAACAATTTAATGCAAATATTATTTCGGAATGAATATACTTATTAATCATAGTTTTTCTTTGTTTATTTTTATTGATTTTGAGATTGATTTCTTTAAGATTTGCAGTGCTGTCATAATGTATTCAACATCTCAGAGGGCAGTTTATGGTGCATCACTCAGAGGACATATTTTTATTTACATAATGTATAACCTTGTAGTATAATTGTTGATAGCTACAATAGGTTTTTTTATTATATTGCTTAAGTGGGTGGACGAGCTCAGGCCCACCTGATGTTAAGTGATAGGTAGGTGGCTGGAAATTGATAGTCAATAAATGAAATCCAAACATAAGGGATTTAAATTAGAAATACATTGATTACACATCATTAAGATTCAAAGCATATTATTTCAGTAATTTTAGATTAGTAAATGTTTTCTTTGTTAAAAAGCAAACTTTATTAGAAAGCTAATTGGAATCAAGCTTTATTATGATCATGTGTGTTCATGTTTTAGTGAGTAATGACAAAAAAAAGTTTTTTTATTTTAACTTTTATCAAATAAGTCTTACTGTGTCTATGGTTGTTACAAAATATTTTAAACTCGCTTAAAGTCATAAATATGAATATAACACGACCTCGAAACGCAGAAGCGAGAATGAAAGTAGCATTATGGCTAATATAATGTACACTTTTAAAATCAAATTTAAAACATAAATAATTGACTTCATTCGAAAATCTAATACTTACAGAATTGTTTAAGCACTCGGATAAGTTCTTGACCCCAATATAGGACACCTAAACGCACAAAGTACTGCAGTTTTACAATGATAAAATTCAAACTTGTATCTACACCTTATTTAACGCTTTTAACTTAGAATAAAATAATTTGGACCGCGTAAAAAGTATTTTAGATCAAATTTCGGTTGTGACTTCAGTTCGCAATTTCGATTTTAAGTTATATTAAATGAGTTTTGTTTTGTTAATTAAAAAATTGTATTCTTTGTAAAGTTGTACAATAGAAATTATGATTTTGTAATTTACAAATAAATGTCAATTATTTGTGACTTCTGACAGATCTTGGACTCTTGACATTTCACATAAAATCAGCTGTGTTTTAAAATTAAATTAAAACACATTTTGTTAGGAAATGTTCTGAAATGCCCTAGTGACATTTCGGATTACTCTTAAAATTTTATTATATTCTGACTTTACTGGTAGTTTTCCAATTACAGAGCATAATGCGACTCAATGACGCACAATGCCGAATTATGCTGAAGCTTAATTGGAACGTGAATTAGTTTTCAAATGCATCAGCAGAGTGCGCTAAGTTAGCACAGTTTTAATTAACATTGATTATTTCTAAGAAACTACGACGAAACGACAGCCTTACAGTTTTTTTCAACATAAAATAATATTACTAACGATAATATAAACAAAATTTCGATCAATGCCAACTTAAAGAAAAAACACTTGTCAATTTTCTGTTACTGAGTCGGTATCGATTGCGAGTATCACGCGAGAGCTGTACTTTTGAGAGTGCTCGATTGTGCGAAATATGTTGGAACATTCAACGTTGAGCATTATGCCGCATAATGCGCTCTTGTGCTGTAATAGGAAAACTACCACTATTTCATTTCATTTTAAAGTTTGTCTATAAGACTGTTTCGTCTTTTAAAACGTAAGACTACGTTTAATTTCAAATTTTAAAAGGTAACTACAACGTGGTCATTCCCTTTGCCAGTCCAATTGGACGAAGCAAAAACAAACAAAAAAAACAATGAAAATTGACATTTGACAATACGCGACCGTACGTAGAGACGTAAACAAGCGACGGATGTTGTATATTTTTTGTGATTACTATTCATTATTGATACCATTAAATATTCCGATAATGTCAGCACAAAACGTAAACGTCTGTGATATTGGTGACGATGTAAAGGAAGTCCTGAAAAAGTTTCGTTTCCAGAAACACACTTCCAATTCTGCTCTTATTTTAAAGGTAATTTAACTAATTTATCTTCCCATAGTTCTACTATTAATAAAGATATGGTTTCTTCATCTATAATCTAAAGTAGTTTTTTTATTTATTTATGTGCTTAGTAGCTGGTTAATTTCGATAAAAAAGAAAAAAAAACCTTTTCCGGCCATACACCATGAATCATTTGCGCAATGAAGCGTATCGCCGGACCTAATCATTTTGCGTCATTGAACAATTGTGTAGGTACTGCGAAAACTTACGCCACACCCACAGATATTTTTATGAAATAACTAAAACTGCGATATTTGGTACAACTAGAGAGAGAGAGAGAGAGAGAGAGGGAAAGAGAGAGAGAATATAATTTATTGCACACCATAACACAATAAAAAAAAAATCCACAAGCAAGTGTATTTGTGCGATAGAAACTACTAAGAAAATGAATTATTGTTTAGCTTTAATTATTTTTTTTGTTTCAATGAACAAACATATATTTTATTGAATCATCCGATTATGCCAGGTTTCAAAGCATGTAGGCATACTAATTTTTCTTAATAATTAAAGTGTTTACCTGATGTTCTCGTAAGAATTCCTAAATGATGGTCTCATTAATAAAAATAAAAGAAAGGATTGCAGTTGATCATGTTCTGAGCTACTGCTCTGACTTCTGTCGTGGTTTACGTCATGACACAGATAGTTATGTATATCTACTACATAGTGTCTTTGCTTGATCTATGAACTAGTAATTTAACAATTTTTTTAAATTTAATAATTTAATAACTAGTGATTTAATGACCAGAGAGTGACACCAGAAACATTTTTACCCAGGATAATCCTACAACATGTTTCATTTGTTTTCAATTACAAAGTGCATTGTTTTGTTCTTTTATAATGATCTGTGCTGGTGCATAGCTGGTATAGATAGCCCTTTAGGCCACCACAAATAAGTGAGGAAACAAAAAAAAATACAAGTATTCGAAAATACCAAAACATTGGTTAAATTTAATCAGGAATCCTTTTCATGATAATGTCAGGTTGCGAAGCAATCTATCGGGTGTTCTCATTTAAACAACATGAATGAAGAGTATGATGAAGAAGATAATAATGCATTTCCAGGTGAATAGAGAAAAACAAGTCCTAGAAGTTGATGAGGAGCTGGAGAGTGTTGAGCTTGAAGAACTACAGGATATTCTGCCATCCCATCAGCCGAGATTCATAGTTTACAGGTAATATGAATGGAAAATGGATACTCTTAATATTAAAGTACATAAACATATATATTTCTTTAGGCCAGTGCTTCCCAACCTTTTTTCAATCTCTAACCATTCAATAAAACTTTTCATTTACGAGTAGCCTTCTCCTCTTAACTCTCTGCTTACGTCTAAAATTGTGTTTCGTTTCTCTTAAGGTCTATATTAGTCAGACAATTTCTATTAAGAAAGTTATAAGGTCCATTTTGACCTACAAATCTGTATATATAATATTACTTTATAAAATATCTTTCATACAATCAAACATAGCTAATAAAAACGGGTTAAAAACGAAATCCGTCAGACACACGTCTTACAGGTGGTAGGACTTTTTGAATCCGCACCACGCAGGTATCACCACCCTGCCCATTTCTGCCGTGAAGCAGCATTGCATTTCGGTATGTAGGGTGGGGCAGCCGTTGTACTGTTAAAAACTTACAACTCATGTCTCGAGATGGATGGCCGCATTTACTTTGAAGATGTCTACGGGCTCCGGTAACCATTTATCACCAGATTGGCCGTGAGCTTGTCTACCCACCTAAGCAATAAAAAAGCTTGGGGCCATCAACCACATCCTATTTCTGACAAGACTAGTGGGCGAACCAGTTGACAGATGAATCAAATATGTAACGGATTGCTGAACCCTTTGCGCTGTGTGTTACTCATAGAAGATGAGTAACACGATTCG
The DNA here is from genome assembly GCF_030267445.1 of Bombyx mandarina. Classification (NCBI taxonomy): domain Eukaryota; kingdom Metazoa; phylum Arthropoda; class Insecta; order Lepidoptera; family Bombycidae; genus Bombyx; species Bombyx mandarina. The sequence goes on from NC_143229.1 coordinate 15,959,893, forward strand.
GATGGTAGATCAGCGAACCAATGCTCTTGCTAGGGCATATCTCACGTTCAGTGAAGCTACACGTCATTACGGATCCTCCCGATCCATTAACGGTGCTTTTAGGTACCTCAAGCACTGGTCATCGTCCTCGCCGAACCCGCCGCTTGCGACAGAGGGCTCGGCGAGTAAATTAACCCATAGACACAGCCTACTGAGTTTCTCTTCGGATGTTCTCTGTGGGTCGCGTTTTCGATCCGGTGATAGATTCTGCGAAGCACTGCTCTTGCTAGGGCCAGGGTTAGTAACACCTCTGGTTTGTGCCCCGATAGCTCATCTGCACGCTAGGGTAACGCCGACATAGCCTCTCAAGGCTACCAGCATAGGTAGGAGAGAAAAAAAGTGAATCTAGTATAACCTCACAAGGTTACTAAGAGATCGACAGGCAAACCAAAAAGATGAAAATTGACATTGACAATAACGGTCACGTTCTCGTTCTTCCAGCTACAAAATGGAGCACAGTGACGGTCGAACGTCATTTCCGATGTGTTTTATATTCTACACACCCAGAGACGCACATATGGAGCTGCAAGTAAGTTATGTGTTGGAGAATGGAGAGTCTGCAGCAGATGAGTACTGAAGGGACGTTTGTTTCTTGAGCTAAGCTCGGGTAGGTACCACCGCCCTGCCTATTTCTGCCGTGAAGCAGTAATGCGTTTCGGTTTGAAGGGTGGGGCAGCCGTTGTAACTATAGAACTGGAGTTCAGAACTGATATCTTAAGATGAGTGGCCGCCTATACCAGTGTTTCCCAGCCTTTTTTGTGCCATGTGCCTGGGCCATGTAGATTTTCTTTATTAATTCACTGCGATTGCCCCCCTTAATTTTCAAATTGCCCCCCTGTGGGGCGTGGGCCCCACATTGGGAAACACTGGCCTATACGGTAATAACTTAACACCAGGTTATGCGTCAGACTTGATGTCTCTATATCTCAATTGTATATGTAACTTGTACGTTAATTATTATTTTTATTAGTGTTATATTGATCAAGTAAGTTATTTGTGTTTTAGTGATAATAAATATATATTTAAATAGAAAAGCTATTTATCCGTCTGCGGAATTCGAACATCGGTCCAGTCGCATCAGTCAATATGAGTGCAACGTCTTATCCTTTAAGCCACGACGACTTTTATATTTGTAATGTTAATTTGCCTTCAGGTTATGTACGCGGGCACACAGAGGGCGCTGGCGGCCACCGTCGGAGCCCCGAGACTGCTCGAAGTCCGGGAGATAGACGAGCTGACCTCGGAATGGCTCGAAGAGAAACTGAGAAAATAATTACTAATAATTAAAACAAATTAAAGCGTGTCCGCCCGCCGACGTGGACAAAGCTCGGCGAAAACTTAGTATTTAGGTTTTTGACTGAAACAGGGAAGATTCATTAGTAAGGCATTTTGATAGCTCACAGAAAATATTACAAGTTATTCATACATTGGGTAGGTACCACCGCCCTGCCTGTTTTTGCCGTGAAGCAGTAGTGTGTTTCGGTTTGAAGGGCGGGGCAGCCGTTGTGACTATACTGAGACCTTGGAACTTATGTCTCAGGATAGGTGGCGCATTTGCGTTGTAGGCGTATATGAGCTCCAGTAACTAGTTAACACCAGGTGGGCTGTGAGCTCGTCAACCCATCTAAGCAATAAAAAAAAATATACCGTGGCGGGTAGCCATCATACAACACAAGATATTTGACGGATGCCTGAATCTCGCTTACGACATTTTCAAGATAAGCGTACATATATACAAGTTCCGAACAACAACATTTGAAACGTCGGTCTGCCGAGCAATATCACCCGTTCGGTGGAAGATCTTCCCTTTGTCGTGAGATAAATGAGAACGATACATTTGAAATAGCAATGCAAATAATCTAACTTAATTTTATATTTGTTAAATCCGAAGCGAGCTACAACGTATGACGTCATACGTGGCTAATCACTGTCTATTCGTTTATAATCTGTGCATGGTTGGCTTCGAGTGACATCACACGCGGTGCATCCGTTTAAGTTTGCAAAGCTCACGAAGCTGTCGTAATACAAACGATCGGTGTGCTTAAATAAAAACTGTATATAGTTTGTAAATTTGTGTGCAGTTGGAACAGCGCCCCTAGCGGCAGTGAGATTGTCGCTAGGGGCGCTGAGATATTTCATCCCATATCATCTCATTTCATTTCATACCAATTGATTAATGTTTCAAATTAATCAACTTCAACTTCGTACCACACCTGTTGTCATATTTCTTAAAAAAATTATATTAAAGATAAGCTGTATGGTATGATACCTTTGCCTTTTCAGTTGGAAGAATAGAACTATTATGTACTCAGTAAATGCTATTTAAATTTTTTACTATCTTTTACGAACAATGCAGATTATTCTGGCGGTAATAATTTTTTGTAATATTTTCGTAATTCTAGAAAATCGTATCGTATATCGTAAAAGAAAAGCGAATATTTCGAGGCTACCTCCAAGTGTTGATTAATGTAACCTCGAATGAGTGGAGGTCGAGGTATACTTGAGGTGATAACTCGAAATCTCTCTTGTAAACGATGACATATGAAGCCTTTACTAATGTGTTCCGTATGGCACGCAATGTAATTAAAAAAAAACCATGACGGGTCAATGACCTCGAGTCACGTTTGCGTTGCACTGCGCATTCGCGTGTGTGTAATAAAAACGCAACTGTGTGTGTGGCGATGATAAAGTGGTGTATGCAAACTTATCATATTATATCTTATTACTTGACTTACTTATAACTTATTGCTAATTATACTCTTTCCACACCCTGTATCACGTTTAAAATCAATTGGTTATCTGTAAAGTTGGTTTACGGTCGACAGTCTTATGTGTAACGTCAGTAGCAGAACTACTTGAACTGCTAAGTCTGACGTCACGCGAGCAGAGAGATAAATGTGTCACAAGCCAACGCTTGGGCGTATCGTGCATCTCTATCGCTTGTTCCGCGCTCTCGCTCGCACGCTCAGACTCGGGCGGAACGTGACACTTTTTCGTGTGTGCAGCCCGGTGTCCATCGATTTACAAAAAGTTATCACGTCAAAATAAAATTCTGTGATTACAAAAACTATTTAGGTAAGATTGAATGCTTGTGAAAGACATTAGTTATTCTAATTCGGTATTTTTTGATTCTCTTTTTTTACGAGCCATTAGAATTGAAGTGTCTTAAATAAAACAAAAATTAAGCAAAATTATTCTTTATACTTCGAACAACTTATTTAGTTTTATTAAAATTAAACATACTCTTTTAGTGTAGAAAAAGGACACGTACTTTTTCCTTCGCTTTCAAATTAAAGTGTTGAAATCGAAAAAAATTGTTAAGAAATTATAATTCTTTGGCGTTTACCAAAAAATAAGAATTTGGGAGCCCACTGAGTTTCTCGCCGGATCTTCTCAGTGAGTCGCGTTTCCCATCCGGTGGTAGATTCTGCGAAGCACTGCTCTTGCTAGGGCCAGTGTTAGCAACACTCCGGTTTGAGCTCCGTGAGCTCACCTACACGTTAAGGTGAAGCTGAAATAGCATCTCAAGGAATCAGCATAGGCTTAAAAAAAAAGAATTTGGGTTTAAGCCACTTCAACACTAAAGGTGCGATGTGGTCATTGTTGCCGATGGGCACTAGTAATCCGGCATCGATTATTTGATATCGAACAAATGTGATTTATTCCCGCCCAAAAAAAATTGTATCCATACATTTTTCTTATCTGCCATAAAAAAAATGTGATCACTATCCAATTTTGTGTGTTTATCTCTAATGCCATATTTGTAACTATTTTAAAGGATTTCTTATTGTATATTTTGTAATAAAAAGACGTATTATTGTTAAGCGTTTAGTTATTAAGATTTCGGTGACGAAAGTGTAATTGAAAAAAAATAACTGCTGCCATATTTGAAAGAGAAAAAAATTATAATTAAGAAGTTATTTTGGCTAGCGTGTCTCATGCATTTATTGATTTTAAATGTGTATTTGAATTTATAATAATAAACGGACATATTTATATTGGTAATGTTTTATTGGATCCTTTTAGGGAGTTTACTCCTCTTGGAGTATTTTAGTGCAATTTAATGAAAATCTAGAATTTAGATGGCGCTGCTGTAGTGAGATTTCTTGAAATACGAACTCTGTTAATTGTAGAGGTTAGAGGCGAAAGATGTTTTATGTAGGGGACAAGCAGACCGTGAATGGCGTGATATGAACAGAAGCAGTTGTAGACTGGGCGAAGGGTTCCGAGTTGAATTTGATATAACAACTTTTGACGCCATCTTGGAAATTACATCAGTCACTACGTAGTCGCCGCACTGAGCGGTCTTTAATTCAAAATTTCACATCAAAACTTAAAACCCATTTACCTGCCTACTGAAATCAAATCAAAACAATTTTATTCAACATAAATGAAAATACATACTTGTTGAACGTCAAAAGAACTACCGCTGAAATAAATCTACCCACTAATTTAATTGTGTAATTTTAGTATGCCAATTGCTTTTACTTCCATAATCCAAGCACGAAACCCCTTACAAGAGATAGGGCGTGTTCACAGTTCGCGCGGGTAGGTACCACTTGCCTATTTCTGCCGTGAAGCAGTAATGCATTTTGGTTTGAAAGCTGGCGCAACTGAGACTAAACTCTTGTCTAGGGTTACTGTTAGCAGATTCTCTCGGATCGAGCCCTTGAGCAGGAATCAAGCGACCAGCGAATAGGCAGTGGAAAGTAAAAAAACGTGAGGATTATTAAATTCTTTATTAAAATAATAATTTTTTTTGTGCGTGCATGTTTTGTACTTAAATGAAATAAATTCCTAATACGCGTTATTGTTGTTTTTTGAATCGAGTGCCCATTAGTTTTGCTCTGTCTGTGGTGCATTCAGTCAAATTTATTCCGAATTGTAACATGTCTGAGTATTTTAGTTCCGCTAAAGTCTCGTAGCCACACTTCGCTGCCAGGACTTGGGACGTGGTGGCCGTGAAGACGGTAGCAGTCGCTTCTATGCCAAGAGCGTTTCCCAGGGGCTCTCTGTTGAAAATGCCGTTGTATCAACGAATTGTAAAGAAAAAAAAAGAGGCAATGTAAAGCGATGTGTTGTCAAGTACTGTGTACTTATTGCGAGTTTTTAACGTTCTCGATCGCGTAAAAGTGAACTCTAATTTTCATGAAGTCGGAACAGCGCCCCTAGCGGCAAATGCAGGCAATCTTCCAAGCAATTGGAGAGGCCTACACCTATGTCCAGCAGTGGACTGTTATAGGCTGATGATGATGAGTTAAAAAAAGTGAAAATTAGATAAAGTAATGTATCAGAGCAGTTTTACCTCGGAGGCGCCAGTCTCGGCAATGTTAATGACCCTGCCACATTCGTACCTATTTCATTTTGCCCGTGCACTCACTAGAGGGCGCTAGAGCGACGCTTGCACGCGGGTGCTATATGAGCTAGACAAGCCTTTGAATTTATGACAATAAAAAAACGCGATATTACAGCGTTTTGTTAAAAACGTTTTGTTAGCGACAGTACCTGGCCGCGAAGAGTCTGGCTCCGATGTTTTGACCTCGGTGCTCGGGCAGCACCGTGAGCCCACTCGAGGTCAAGTACTTGTCCACGCCGTAGTATTTGAATACGTTGCACAAATTCTCCGCTTCTATCAGTGTCCTAAGCAGCTTCTTCCAGGATTCCCCTTTTACCTGCAATTGCAGAAGGGTTCTCTAGTCGACGGCATTGACCACTCACCAGAAAGGTACCCTAATGCCTGTTTCGGCAGTAAATCAGTCAGGTATCTCAAGGAATTTCAGGCGCCATGTGCCCCCGATAATGGCAATTTGGTAGGCAGCAGCTTGGCTCTGCCCCTAGCATTGCTGAAGTTCATGGGCGACGGTAATCACTCACCATTAGTTGGGCCGTGTGCTCGTCTACCTACAAGGGCAATAAAAAAATCCTTTTACTCCTGCAAGGATATTTAAGTGACAAATCAAAAGCTCTCATTAGTAGTGGAACCACTTGTGCGAATGTCCCCTCTTTTTTAGAAGGTCAATTGGAGCTGTTAACTTCGCCGCGTTTTTCTTTTTTTGCATAGATGTGTTGACGAGCTTATAGCCCACCTGGTGTTAAGTGGTTACCGGAGCTTATAGACATTTACAACGCAAATGCCTCCAACCACCTTGAGATATGAGCTCTAAGGTCTCAGTATAGTTACAACGGCTGCCCCGCCCTTCAAACCGAAACGCATTACTGCTTCACGGCAGAAATAGGAAGGGCAGTGGTACCTACCCATTCGGACTAACTTGAGGTCCTACCACCAGTAAAGCGTTACAGAGATGAGGTCAGCAGGCGAGCAGTACAAGCTCTATGTAAATATTGAAGCAACATCCATGGAGGCTGTCTTGTTGGAAAATCGTTCTTATTGTTCTAAATCGTCTCCAGCCAACCAACCCACCACCGTCACCATAGTCACCAGCCACTAACGCATTCTCGTGGGTTTCAACAGGTGGTCCGTCTGCCTCGTTTCTGGTGGGTAGACCACCATAAGAACTCATATTTATAGCTTGATTATCATACGACCTTATACCTTCTTTATAGAAGGCGTTCGTAAACACGTGTTACGTACGTAGCTTCTTAGAACTATTGATGCCTGTCTATGGGATTTGAATGACGGCACGGCCGCGTCCTTCGATAGGGGCACTCCTAGCCTAACATCTACAGGAAGTTCTGACCAAACTGACGCCAGCAGTGCTGTACCGTATCTAAATCCTCGTCTATATCGTCGATGCTCTTCACCAGGACTATGTTGAAGCCGACCAGCTCGTCAGGTTCCCCGTCTACCTCGGTGTAACAAGCCAGACTGACGTTCTGCGTTACGTATTCCTCCCAGTTTTTCACTATAGTCTCAATTGAAACGGGATCCCTGTTGATTTCTGAATAGAAACATTTGTTTTCTTTAACACACCTTCATAAGCTAGACTTTGTATCTCATACAAAGGTACATACTCGATCCTGTGGACCGAATGGTAAACAGTCGACGTCGACCTAAGCACGTCATTTCGGATCCTCCCGAACCATTATCGGTGCTTTTAGGTACCTCAAGCACCGTTCATCGCCCTTGCCGAACCCGTCGCTTGCGACAAAGGACTCGGCGAGTAAATTAACCCACAGACACAGCCCACTGAGTTTCTCGCCGGATCTTCTCAGAGGGTCGCGTTTCCGATCCGGTAGTAGATTCTGCGAAGTACTGCTTTTGCTGGAGTCAGTGCTGGCAACACTCCCGGTTTGAGCCCCGTGAGCTCACCTACACGTTAGGGCGAAGCTTAAATAGCGTCTCAAGGCTATCAGCATAGGTAGGGGAAAAATACCTGCTACGGCAGAAATAGGCAGGATTGTGGTACTTACCCGTGCGGACCCACAAGACGTCCTACCACCAGTAAATTATTAATAAATGAAGTTCAATTAAAAACATCTAACTGTTGATTATAATAACAAATAAAACAGACTTTTAATTACAAAGATAAATGTCTCAGCCTTTCACCCCTCGATGTACTGGGCTTGGTATGAAGTTTTAGCTGGAGATGGCAGTTAGTAACATGTATAGCTACTCATCATTCAAATTAGGACTCAAGACTACCTTTGATCGTTTAGAATGAAATCATCATCAGCCTTTATCTGCCCACTACTGGACATAGGCCTTCCCCAATGCTTTCCACATAATGCGGTCCTTCGCTTTCCGCATCCAACGACTTTCCGCCGTGCGCACTAAGTCGTCGGTCCACCTGGTTGGAAGACGCCCCACGCTCCTGGTACTCATCCATTCGAGGACTTTCCTCCCCCACCTGGCCTCAACAGATGTGACCAGCCCATTGCCACTTTAGCCTGCTAACTTTGAGAGCTACGTCGTCGACTTTGGTTCTCCGTCGAATTTCTTCGTTCCGGATTTTGTCCCTTAGAGAAATACCGAGCATAGCTCTCTCCATCGCCCGCTGTGCGACTCTCAACACGTTCGCGTGAGCACTCTCATTTCTGAATATTGCGACTGTGGCGTATCTTTTTCCCATTTAAAGTTTAGCAACGCCTAAAAACGTCCCGCCGTAATACGTTCATCTTATGATGATTTTTTGTTGTAGGAAACGCGGCGGTGTAGGCTATGAAAATCGAATGTGTTGCGGCGCTAAGTAGATGCGCCATAGGAATTTGCCCATAAAATAGACGTCCAAAGACATTCGGACAAAATAAATATGATAATCTAAAGGCCGTCATATGACGTTGCGCCATTTCACAACGTTGCTCACGCGAGCGTGTTAACTTATGGGCCAGCCCCGCCGTCAGTGTCCACTGTGCTTAGTGCGAGTTTTATAACGTTCTCGATAGCGTAAAAGTTAACCCAATTTTGTATGCAGTTGGAACAGCGCCCATAACGGCAAACGTAGGCAAACGATCCCATTCCATACAAATATGAGCTAACTTTTACGCTATCGAGAACGTTAATAAACTCGCACTAATCACACAGGTTTCCGCTCCGTAGGTCATCGCGGGGAGAACGCACTGATTAAAGACTTTTGTCTTCAGGCATTGAGGAATTTACGAGGTTATATATATTGCACGGAATTTCATGAAATGAAATAGCTTTCCCTGAAAACCACATTCATTAAGCTTGACTTCGATAAATTAGCTCTCAGCACAACCGCTGTGAAGTCATCAGCGGTCCACGGGCTCTGTCGAAACTTACCTAATACATCACAAAGCGGCTCGTCTTTCAAAAAAGTACTCTTCATTAACTCTAAGCATTTCTCTTTCGCGTCGTCCATGTCCCTTATTTGGTACCTTGAAGACAAATAGAGTTTTGAACAAGGCCCAGATTAGTTGGGACGATGTTGATTGCGTGCATCACACAATACAATTGTTGGACCAAACGACGCAATGTAATCAATTCTAGAGTCATTTAATCAGACGACGCGATCCCATCAATGTAGAAGCCTGGTAGTTACGGGAAACAGACATAGTCCGAAATTACTATTGAACTTAGGTGTGAAATGAAACGTATTAGTTGAGGATATTTTTAAGCTATTGCATAGCTTTTATCGCGGGCTTTGAGCGCGGCGACCGAATCAAGAAATTCCGTAACGAAAATAAAACCTAACAATCCCCACTCTCCGCCTACCATGTAGCCCGCGTTCAACACATTCACTCGTTGCGCTTGTGTAGTGTTTGTGAATAAGCGCGTGGCGTGACGTCGCACTGAATGCGCATCATGACTAGTCTGCCCATCTCTCTCTCGCGTGGTCGAGCTTATGTGTGTGAAGGGGACGGTTAATATTTTGCGTTTGTTAATGTTTATAAATAGAGTGTGGTTTTATTTTATTATTGTTATAATATTAAATTGTTATTGCCTAATTATTATCGCACAAGTTGATAAAAATGCTATGGCAATAACTTTACCGCGGCATTCCCCGAGTGCCACAGGTGTTTTTCTTTTTTTTTTCAAATTAGACGATAGTATGAAATATATTGAAATCGACGGGTAAAAAGCTATTTCGTTTAAGCGACATATTTGTAACTTCACAGGACAGGGATTTAAAGTTTGGAACATTTGGAAAAAATATAATGACAAAAAAAACTTCTTCAGCTATTTGAATGTGGTAATTTAATTTGTGATAATAAATAAAGTTCAGTTAAAACCATCGAATTTTTTATCCTTATTAATACAAAATAAAACGGACCTTTAATTACAAAGATAAATGTCGCTTAAACCAAATAACCCTTCAAAATGTCTATTGTTGTTTGTCCAAGGCAAGCTACCTACTTATTTTAGATGTAATTTAGAATAGTTTATCACTGACATCTTAGCTGGTTTTCCATCCCTCTCTTTGCCTTTAAAACGACTCCATACCTGCCCGATGGGAACACTGGCGGGCCTCTGAAATGGCATTTTCTGAAAAGGAATTCACTCGAGTCAATTCATATAGAACAGCAGTCATTATCGCCGACTGATTGGCTCAAAGCACAAAAAAAAACGGTAGGCAGCGAGTTGGCTCTGCCCCTGGCATTGCTGAAGTCCATGGGCGACGCTAACTACTCACCATCAGGCGGGCCGTATACTCGTCTGCCTACAAGGGCAATAAAAAAAGGTGAGCGCGAAGAAGTGTCGCTGCGGAGGGTAGATACATTCTCGATTTAAATCAGATTGATCAAACAGCGGGTAATCTTAAATAATCACACAAGCTCACGTTTGAATATCTAAAATACTAAACAGTAACTGATATTGATCGCAAATGTTTCAGTCGAAAAATTTGCTATAAATTTTATTAATATTATCATTTCTATTTATTAATCATTGGAAAACAGATCTTTCTCGAATTTAGAACTTAGTTTTGTGTTAACATAATGAACAATAATGCATACATACTTTAATAAATGTAATGTGATTTGTTTTTTAACGATTTTTTACGTTTGAATTATGAATACATTTATTCAAACAAATGAGCCACTACGTCGATTGGCAATTTTATTGGGAGATCTTAATATTTCAGCTTTTTAAGGCTTAAATATATTTACCGTTTGAGGCGAGAGCTAACAGACACATTAGGTTGTTTATAAAAAAAACAATAAACAAAAAGTTCATTATTATTCAACACATTATCGTTGTTTTTCTGCGAAATTGCCAGTTGTATTCGAAAACTAGCTAAAACTAGTTTCCGTAAACTTGTTTACAATTCATCTTCAATTATAAACACTGCATTTAATATTAATACAACATTATACTATTGAAAAACTGTCGAACGTGTGAAATTTAAACTCTTTGATGCAAATAGTTTGAGGCAAACTTACGTATTTTTAATTTTTGTGCGTTCAATATGAGATACGAAACACAAATGCCAATAGATTATACACTTAATATTTCAGACAAATGCGGATACGTCGGGTAAATTATCGTAATGCACAAGCGATCGATTGAATGATAAACGAAAAAAAACTTTAATCCTTGGAGATAAAGCCTTATCGGGTTAGCGCTGGGAATAGGTTTGTGTGTAACGAGACTTGTATGTGTGCGTTCGAGTGTGCCAGTTTCCATTGTTTTGCAAAACGATTTTTTTTATTTTATTTTTGTTGAATCGTCACTAGTCGTAATCTTGATTCACTTTAAATAATAATGTTTGTTAGACGATTCAAAGCATTTTTCTCATCATTGTAACCTGACTTCCTTTATCCAGATGTCCAAATCGCAAAGCGTAATTACACAATACAGTATTGAAATAAAATTAAAATAAAATTGTTCTAGAAGTCTATGAAGAGAATTTTATAATAGTATTACAAGTAATACAATTTTCTTGCTTATATTATTATGCTTATTATATGCAATATAAATTGTACCTAAATGTTTATTTTCATACGCATCATATAGTGGAGTAACTATATTGTTGTATATGGATAAAACATACTTGTATTTATTTTATGTTTTACTGAAGATGCATATTACTACTAGTGGTAGGACGTCTTATGAGTTCACACGGGTACCACCACCCGGTCTATTTCTGCCGTGAAGCAGTAATGCGTTTTGGTATGAAGGGTGGGGCAGCCCTTGTACTGTAAGAACTGAGACCTTAGAACTTATAATAATATCTCAAGGTGGGTGGCGCATTTACGTCGTAGATGTCTATGGGCTCCAGTAACCACTTAATACCAGGTGGGCTGTGAGCTCGTCCACACACCTAAGCAATAAAAAACAAATAATTAAAAAATACTATTTTGTACTGGGTATAAAGGGAATAAACGAATGCTTCAAGAAACCTATCTAATTATCATAGTACAAAACTTATCTTTATCAAAATTCCTATTAATCAAAATTCCGCGGTAGAAGGTCGTGAACACGAAATGTTTTTCACCATTATTTTTTTTAATGCAACAACGTTTTTCTCGTCGTACATTGGAAACGTACTATTTACGTGGTGACGATGATGTAATTCGCGACCAGTGCGCCGGAGTTCGCAACAGGAAATACCTTAACTTAGCACTTGATTCATTAGTTTATAATACGACTTTTTTTTCGTATTCACCAACGTAGGTATTGTTTCTAAAGACTTTGGTTTTTCTGTGACATAGAACCGCAAAAAACTTTGCATATGTTTCTGAGAAAACAGCGTCTTGTAATTATTTTACGCGCGAAAATCGTCCGTCACAAATAAATTCAACCACTAACAGTGTTGCCAGCCAGCATTTTTGTCAGAATTTTGAGACGATGCCCTTACAATGGACACAAGTAAATTGTAGAAGTAACGTTAATTTTAATAATAAGCAAATAAAACAATTCATCTGTTACAGATTACACACGGTCAACTACCACTAAGGATTCCTTTTTTTTAAGGGATTTTATGACCTGGTAACTGAAACCTTTAAGTCATGTCTTATTTTAATTTATGTTCATATTTTTGTGAAAAATGATATTATGGAGTGAAATGAAATGAAGATGATTAATTTGAGACACTAATCAACTGGGATGAAATTAAATGAAATGAATTGAGATGATATGGAATGAAATATAATCTCAGCAAAATGGTGGTCATTTACTAAGATTTTTTCAGTGGACTTTTTGGAGGATCCCGAGAAGCTACGTCCAGCGGCTTTGTTTCATTTTCCCACATTTGTGCACTTTCACAGATATTAAACAGTTAATAAACCACCATTATTACACATTTAAACCCGAAGAAACACTAAATAGACAAAATAAAAGAAATCACACAACTTCACTCCTCGCGTTCCCGCCAAAAAGTCACTAAGGATTCCCTGTACTATGGGAACACAGACTCATACATATACACGTAACCTCTATATGATTTATGATATAAATCTTAAAGAGGTTATAATAAGTAATGCAGGTGACATAAATTGTATTTTGAAACATTAGAAGAAGAAACAGAAAACATTGAAACATTTTGAATATTGAAACATATGAAACATAAGAACTGGTGAAGCAATAGCTTTAAATGTTGTATCTCTTTATAGAGTAACTTTCCTGAGCTAATCTTTCTTTTACGGTGAATAAAATAAATCTACATTATATACACATACTTACATACGTTTATATAAACAGATATATGGATATTTAACACCTGAACAAAGTTAAGAGCTAATTTTTTCCCCGACTTATTCGCTTGGTTGTCTAAAAAACTACTTCAGCTACAACCAGACCGGTAGGTGAGTTCACTTGATCTGGAAGTATTTGCCTACACTAGCCCTAGCAAAAGCAGTGCTTGAATTTACCACCGGATTGGAATCGCGACACACTGAGTAGATCCGGCGAGAAACTCAGTGGGCTGTGTGTGTCTACGGCACGGAAAGAGGTGATGTGGTGCTATTCGAGGACCCTAACTGTGAGGAAATGCACGGTTTCGTTTTCTAGTGGATCGAGTTTTTTATTGTCCCTATAGGCAGACCAGCATATGGCTCGTTTAATTTACAGTCGCTTAAGGACGTCAGCGATGCCAGCACCGCAAAGACTGAATCTACCACCGGGTTGGAATCACAACCCACTGAGAAGATCCGGCGAGAAACTCAGTGGGCTGTGTCTATGGGTTATAAGAGTTAACAAACTAGATTATAACACGAATTTTACTCCGATCTGGGAATTAAGCGACTCACGACCAAAGGAGTTCTAATTATGCCGCAAAAATGTGTTTATCTAAAACTCAATTTTCATTAGGTTTCAAATATGTATATACAAGGACCAATTTCGTGTGTAGTCTCGATATTCACAACCTCCGATCTGGCAACCCTAAGTAGTACGTATCTGAACTGCTTCGACCGTGGCCTAATAGAATTGATAAACATCTATTTTTAAACGGGCAAAGATAAAACGGCCCAATATAATTTCCCCTTTCCCAGTAGAGCGTAAAATGACCAATTTCAAGAACTGGTTGAGTTCGGTATTGGTAATAGGGTACAGCAGAATCCGTATTTCATAGAATACCATAATTATTTAAAAGCAAGTCTTTGTTGGATAATTTTATTCACTTGATTATGTCAGAGTCTTAATACTCAAGTCGAAGTCCAATGGCTTAATTTAAAACAAAATACGTCTAAAAGTTTCTTGGGGCTTTATAAAATTCGTTGCATCCAGAGAACGAAGCCTGCAGGCTCTGATCTCCGACGCAGTCGCATCCCATCTCTAAGTACTCGCCTACATCTCCAAAACGCCATACGAATTACCAGTCCCGTATCCAAAATTTATATTTCTGGCATCATGCCCCGAAAAAAACTATCATAAATAACAATTCGGCAATAACAGTCAATCAATTCATGATTTAAAGTATTTTGCTTCAACTCGTGTTTATGTATCTGAAACGCAAAGCGCCTTTAGAAGGTAGTCCATCATATCACGACACAAAAACCATTTGTTTTGACATGCCTTGACTTGTCACATAGCTCTTCAAGTGGCGAATATTTTGCCAGGCCTAGAAAAGCGATACCACGTCTCATACCACCACTAACGCTTAGCCCAAGGTCCGGCAGTATCCTCCAGCCTTAAAAAGCCCTTCACAATACGAATATCGTGACATCTTGAGACATAAGACCTAGCCACAGTCGTCATAGTGTCATATCTTCAATGTGATGGGACCCTAGACTATAAAATACTCGCTATAAAATACTGCTAATCAAAATTTTGGATAACCTTCCTACTCTCCACCCTGCCCATTTCTGTAGGGAAAAAAGAAGCGGACACGTAAAATTCATGTCTCTGAAGTGGGTGATGACAATTCCATAGTTGCATTTACGTATAAGGTACGGGTTCGTGTAACTGGGCGACCAAAGGCTCAGCAAGGTTGGGAGGGATTTGCTAACAGCTACCCGAGCGTCTCCAAAGGAGACCTAACTACTCACGAGTAGCTGCTTCGCGAATGAATCTACTATTGAATCGGAATCGCGACCCGGGGTATAAGCTTAATTTACGCATTTACGCATTTTTTAAAAATTTTTTATTACTTAGATGGGTGGACGAGCTCACAGCCCACCTGGTGTTAAGTAGTTATTGGAGTCCATAGACATCTACAACGTAAATGCGCCACCCATCTTGAGATATAACTTTTAAGGTCTCAAGTATAGTTACAACGGCTGCCCAACCCTTCAAACCGAAACGCATTACTGCTTCACGACAGAAATAGGCAGGGTGGTGGTACCTACCCGCGCGGACTTACAATAGGTCCTACCACCAGTAATTATGTCAATTATAATTTTGCGGGTTTGATTTTTATTACACGATGTTATTCCTTCACGGCGGAAGTCAATCGTGAACATTTTGTTGAGTGGGTACGTATTTCATTAGAAAAATTGGCACCCGCTTGGGATTCAAACACCGGTGCATCACTCAATACGAATGCACCGGACGTCTTATCCTTTAGGCCACGACGACTTACACAATACAATACAAAAATCACGAAAAAAGCTTTCAAACCAGATGTCCCACCATGATCCCTTACCGAAAACTTGTGGCGCGTTTCCTTCTAAGCGCTGAATCATCTGAAATGATAAACACGTTAGAACTGAATAAAATTTATTTTAAAACCCAAACGAAAAGTATATAAACGTTAACGGAATAAACAATTGGGTTTCTTGGAATGGTTCTGCGGCCAGGTGCCACGGGGCTCGAGGGAGGCGCTGTGTCGATATTAATAGCTGTACGATGATGGTAATTTCGGCAGCAATGTGGCGTAGATAGTGAAGAATGACATATATTTCACGCTTATACGACAATCCATGTTTTTACCATCGCACCGCCCGCCACTGGAGTAGAGTTCATCCATACTACCTGGAGCCACTGCGTTCATCCACAATGCGTTTCCACAGATTTTGTTTGCCACGTGCCATCCGGCTTTGGAATGAGCTCCACGGTGTTTTCCGAGCGCTATGACATGTCCTTCTTCAAACGAGGCTTGTGGAGAGTACTTAACGGTAGGCAGTGACTTGACTCTGCCCCTGGCGTTACTAAAGTCCATAAGCGACAGGTGCCCCAATTGAGCATTTCGAAAACTCTTTTTGTGGTCGCCTCAAGTTACATACCTAGAGGAGGCAATGGATGCCAACACTTCCCCCTAACATGTCTTTCTGGACCCTCCCGATACACACTAGGAGCCCTTGAGGTAAACACCTAACCCACTAAGCTTGTCGGCGAATCTTCCGTCAGCTCAGCCGGTCGGCCGAGAACGTCAATAGTTTTATCGACCAAGTCATTATTCCCGTCACTAGTAACAGCGTAAATTTATCCAGATTCTCTTTAGCGGCATCGTAAAGGGAGAAACGTTTCAGAGTGCGCATGGGAGTCGGTCGGAGCGCGCGTGCCAATGTCCGACCGCGCGCCCCGCGCTTAATATAAAAGCATCCAATCCAAAAATATAAATAATAATTAAACAGAAACCGAAGTCAGGCTCAAAGGAACAAAGAACAAATTCGAATAACAAAACGGAACTCGATAGTAACAAAATGAAGTCGTTCGAAATCCGAACTTAGCGCCATATTTGAACGTTTTGGCGAAATTTTCAAATTTTCGATTCTGGATTCGCGTTCCGTTACGCGCTTGTTTCTTGTTTTTTTTTTTTTGAACAGTGAAGTTTTATTTTTGTGCTTTGGAATATTCTTTTTTCTGTTTTTTTTTTGTTATATTTCGGTTCAAACGCACCACGGACATGTTGTTGAACTGGTAAGTGAGTATTCTATTCACAAATTTTATTGTATTAGTGTCGTGTGGAAGATCGAGGTGGGCGCGAACCGGCAGAGAATAAAACTGTAGTAGCTTACGTCGTTCGAAAACTAACAGCTCATTTGGTTTCACGCAAAGTACTTTTCAATGTTAATTTCAATGGAATTATCTCTATCAATCTGATTACTTTAAACATTTAAAAAAAATATATATAAAAATAATAATTGCGACCGAATTAATCTGAAGATATCGTGCGCACCTTTAGAATTGAAGTATCTAGAATCTAGCCTAACTAAAAATTTTAAGAAAATGAGTTTTAATTTGTACGACTTAAAACATGTACTCAGTATGACTCAGTACGACTTAAAATATGTACTCACTCACATGTATCAGTTTATAAAATTAAACAGTCTCTTTTTGTATAGATAAGAACAAACGTACTCTTTTTGTCTCTTTTAAATGAAGCGCACACTTTAAAGTATTAAAATCGATTTTTTTGGCATTTACATAAAAAAACAATAAATTCGAATTAAAGCACTTCAATTGTATAGTTGCGGTATGATTACCGTCTCTAATGATTACAATTCTTTATATACAAATATCTTGTTCTCATCTTGTAAGCCTAAGCTAAATCAGGAGATTGGTTTTTGCCAGTTATCATCACCATATATACCACAATAAGACGGTGTATGAACAAAGAAACTCCACCCGGATAATAATCGTATTCACGTCAATACGGATTCATCAGATCCTATAACCTTTGCATTAGACGCCTTCAGCTCTAACTCTAGGAGCAGGCTTAGCGACCCCGGTAACCGTACTCGTCGAACTCGACAAAGAGGTCGACGTGCAACGTAACACATGCATCAGCCCGCTGAGTTTTTCGCTGGATCTTCTCAGCGGGTCGCGATTCCGATCCGGTAGTAGATTCTGCGAAGCACTGCTCTTGAGCTGTTAGGTCTCCTTCGGAGGCGCTCGGCCAGCTGTTAGCAAATCCCACCCCTCCTTGCTGAGCATTTGCTCGCCTACCTGTCCTGGTGAAACTGGAAAGGCCTCTGGCCCCTAGTAATGCTACATTCTTAAAAATAAAAAATCGTATTAAAAACAAGCTAATTATGTAACACTTGTATTTTGTTCAGTTTTCGTGGATCATAGACCTAATAAATAAAATATTGACTGCTAATAGAAGTGAAAACTTATCTATATCTATACTAATATTATAAAGAGGAAAGATTTGTTTGTTTGTTTGTATTGAATAGGCTCCGAAACTACTGGACCGATTTGAAAAATTATTTCACTGTTTGGAAGCTACACTATTCCCGAGTGACAAAGGCTATAATCTTTTTTTAAAAAAATTAGGGATCCTTACTAAA
This sequence comes from Bombyx mandarina, assembly GCF_030267445.1. Taxonomy (NCBI): domain Eukaryota; kingdom Metazoa; phylum Arthropoda; class Insecta; order Lepidoptera; family Bombycidae; genus Bombyx; species Bombyx mandarina. The sequence goes on from NC_143229.1 coordinate 15,977,965, forward strand.
ACTCCAATAATGTAACCCAAGGTGTAAAAAAAATGCCTAAAATATTCTTTACATCGCGTGCGCTGCCAAAACTATTGATGATAGAATAAAATAATGTACTACGACTTTGTAGAACACATTATTATTTACAAAAAGTGTCGCGACGGTACATGTCTAACTATTATAGTTATGCCGCAATAAGTGTTCTTTTATTTAAAAAAATAAACCAACGTGAAATATTGTTGAAATTTTTGTTAAAGACCCGAGCGGAGCCGGAGCGGGCCTCTATAACTTATAATTTTAGTATTAAGATTTAAAAATCCATAATGTTTAAATTAAAATTAAAAACATCAATCTAAGTTTTCAAATCTATTGACATCCCGAGTAACAAATATATACATGACATACATGTTTATTTTATTATTATAAATATATTAAGGTCTGCACAAAATCATGACAAAATATAAATATACAATTTAATGGAAACAACAATTATATATACAAACACTTTATACTAAATCCATCCAATTTTATTTGTAAATATATACTCAGCACTAATGCAGCACGATACGTCATCTATATAACTACAAATATACTGCTATTACGCATGTCGGTGACGCGCACTCACAAGACTTTACTGGTGGTAGGACCTCTTGTGAGTCCGCACGGGTAGGTACCACCACCCCGCCTATTTCAGCCGTGAAGCAGTAATGCGTTTCGGTTTGAAGGGTAGGGCAGCCGTTGCAACTATACTGAGACCTTAGAACTTATATCTCAAGGTGGGTGGCGCATTTACGTTGTAGATGGCTATGGGCTCCAGTAACCACTTAACACTAGGTGGGCTGTGAGCTCGTCCACCCATCAAAGCAATAAAAAAAAAAGAAATGAAATGAGATGCTATGTGATCAAATATAGTCTCAGTAAAATGGTGGTAAGTTACTGAGACTTTCTGAGTGGACTTTTTGGAGGATCCCGAGAAGTTACGTCCAGCGGCTTTGTTTCATTTTCTCACATTTGTGCACTTTCACAGATACTAAACAGTTAATAAACCACCGTTATTACGTATTTAAACCTTAAAAAAACACTAAATAGACAAAATAAAACAAATCACACAACTTCACTCCTGGCGTTCCCGTCAAAAAGTCAAGTATTGTGTTAATTACCGTCTAGACCGGTCATCGTTCGGCGAGTAAATTAACCCACAGACACAGCCCACTGAGTTTCTCGCCGGATCTTCTCAGTGGGTGGCGTTTCCGATCCGGTGGTAGATTCTACGAAGCACTGCTTTTGGTAGGGTTAGTGCTAGCAACGTCGTCAGGTTTGAGCCCCGTGAGCTCACCTACTAGTTAAGTTTAGGCTGAAATGGTCTCTCAAGACCATCAGCTCAGATAGGGATAAAAAAACCGTCTAGTTTTCTTTATACAAAAATTTAATAAAAGAACAAACTGAAGTCACTATTGAGGATCTAATTGTGATATATTATTACAATGTTTGTGTTTCAAAATAATCTTTCTTTTGTTTTTTTTTTTGTGTCATGAGCGTTCGCAAAATAGTAATTCTCACGAATCGTGTCGTTTGCGTAATGCGCGTAATATTTACAGGCGATCGCTTATTTATTTGCAAACAAATGTTGGAGATAGACATGCATTCCGCGCTCTAATAGCAATAATAATACACGGCAACAAAGCACACGCGGTCGTTCGACTCTAAACTTAGATTCTATCTATTATTGGAGCCGGTGACTGAATTGATATTCAGTATACTTAACCCATTGAGTTTCTCGCCGGACCTTCTCTGTGGGTCGCGTTTCGGATCCGGTGATAGATTCAGCGAAGCATTGCTCTTGCTAAAGCGAGTGTTAGCAAATCTTCTAGAACTGAGACTTAGAACTCATATATCAAGGTCGGTAGAGGCATTAATACAGTTGATCTCCACGGGCCCTGATAGCCGCTTAACTACAGGACAGCCTCGAGTTCAAGCATCCACTTAAGAGACCAAAAAAAAGTCTCACTAAAGAGCGGGCCTTGAAAATGAAAATCGCCATAACTAAATTTTCGCGACCAAACTTTGTACGGACCACATGACTCTGATTGTCATTTGAACACTGAACGTCATTCCTATTGTATTTAGGGTAAGATCGAGATGTTCTAGGGTAATTTTAGTCCTGTAATTCTCCATGCAACGTTAGCCCCGTAATATCAAAGCGTGTATGAATCTCGCGTGGGCTTTAATCATACGTTTAAGATGTAAACGTCTTTTTGTCGTGACTATTATTAGAGCGAAGCCGTGTGGACGAGACAACTTGGATGTTAAGGAATTCGCCCCGCCCCTCGCCGGAGTAGAGCTCTTCCGCGCTACTCAGAGCCGCTGCGTTCATCCAGAGTGCGTTACCAGGGATCTTTTCTGCCGCGTACCATTCGACTTGGCAATGAATATCCTACACGGTGTTTCCCGAGCGCTGTTTCACGTGTGCTTCTTCAAACGATGCTTGAATAGAGTACTCAGTAGGCTTGAATGTGCCGACATACATGAGCAATTTACTGGTGGTAGGACCTAGTGTGAGTCCGCACGAGTAGGTACCATCACTCTGCCTATTTCTGCCCTGAAGCAGTAATGCGTTTCGGTTTGAAGAGTGGGGCAGCCGTTGTAACCATATTGAGACCTTAGAATTTATATCTCAAGGAGGGAGGTACATTTACGTTTTAGATGTCTATGGGCTCCAGTAACCACTTAGCATCAGGTGGGCTGTGAGCTCGTCCACCCATCTAAGCAATAAAAAAACATGATTTTTGTAGCTCTATTTCTCGAAAAAGAAATATACATTAAAGTGTTGCTGTCCAATTCTTCAAAACAAACGAAATCAGGCTGTCTCTTTCACACTAACGGACAAGCGAACGACACCAGATGCATCCTACGCTCGTGTCATTAACATGTTTATAACCAGCAGTCTGCCAACAGCAGACGTAAACAAACTTCAAGCTACGTGCGTCTTGAAGGAAAATTGGAAACACTTTTGTATCTCTATGTACATTATTGTCTTCTATTAAGAGAGTATATTAAACAGACTTAGACGCACTCTGTGAAAGAGGCAATGGGAGAGAAGGGTGTGAGTGCAAAGATGACGTATGAAAGGCATGTATGGAAAAGGACTTCTTGCGGCTACTACAGGTTATGGGCGAGAAGAAGTAGTCTCTAGTGAAGAATTTCTTACTCTTTAAATTAACATGAGAAGCTTTCTAAGTTGGTCTCCGAGGCACAGAAATATCATTTATGAACTTTTTAATTATTTTTTTATTGTTTAGATGGGTGGATGAGCTCACAGCCCACCTGGTGTTAAGTGGTTACCGGAGCCAATAGACATCTACAACGTAAAAGCTGCCACTCACCTTGAGTCAAGAGTTCTAAAGTCTCAGTTGTAACAGTACAACGGCTGTCCCAACCTTCAAATCGAAACGCATTATTCCTTCACGGCAGAAATAGGCAGAGTGGTGTTACCTACCCGTACAAACTGACAACACGTCCTACCACTAGTAATCGAGCAAATTATAATTGGACTCACTATAATTGTTTGGACTTCAGCGAAAGACCTTTACCGACTTCGACAACCTAAAAAGGGATATCGAAAACATAATCGAAGTCAATTAAAATATGCATCATTAAGGATAACTTAAAAACGATTACTCAGATCTTGATAAATCCTAAATGGGACCATACGAAAACCAGTAGCTTTTAAATAAAAATAATCATCCGAATCGGTTCACCTAGAAGAAATTCTGATGATTCTGATTCTAACCTAAAATAAAATACTATGGAATTGAGAATCTCCTCATTTTTTAAGTCGGTTAAAAATCATGTCACTTACCAGTCTATTTGAGCCGCCGTGTAAGTCAAAGACTCTCATAAAAATTATTAATTTAGCACGACATTATTAATGTAATGAGGTGATAGATAGTATGAACGTGTCGATCCTCCAAGAACTCCAGATAAAGACGAGGCTTTCTACCATCTACCTACGTAGAGCTCTGGAATATTTTGGCAACATTGCAAGAAATGATTGCAGCTTGGAGAAGCTAATGGTGACTGGCAAGGTGGACGAATGAAGACCACGAGGTAGAGGCCCGACACGTTGGACTGACCAGATCCGCACTACCCTCGACACCACAGTTCACGATGCTCTCCACTCGGCGGCAGATAAGAGTAAATGGCATGGAATCCGGAATAAACTCTTGTTGCGAGGAGGTGGTCATGACCCTCAGTATTGAGGTAGCCGAAGCGAGCGACTAATCTATTCGTGCCCTTGGAAAAGAAATCGGTGCACGCCGTGGCAGAAACAAGCGCACCGATGCTGCCGAACCGCGCTAAATTCTCCCTATGTCCCCTTCGTTAATATTACGTACACTAATGAGATATAATCAAATGAATTTTGTGTGTTTTTGCCAAATTCTCTGTGACGCTGTACCTATTAATTTGGATGTTACTGCGTTTGTAGTTTTCGCTTTTCTTACACGTCCGTTTGATGTGAATCTATTTAAAAACATATATTTTGATGTATTCAAGAGTTTATTAGACAAGATGAGCGGGCGGTCTAAAATAATCGCCCACCAATATCAAACAAAAGGTCGAAGTAGCAGTTATTTTAGCGTTTTGGGATAGACTGGAACACGGTTTAACTTAATGGGTAATTAAGAGACTGAGGAGCCGTAAGCGCAAACGCTATCTTCTAATCATACGCATAAAATAGATCTAAATAAATAAACAACGTAGCGTGAACTCCTGTCGAGAGAGACGAGCACGAATGACTATTGTAGGAGGCTGAACAACAAAGGGAAGATCTTCCACCGAGCGGGTGTATATTTGCTCGGTAGACCGACGGTCCGAATGTTGTTGTTCGGAACTTATATATATGCGGTTTATCTTGAAAATGTCGTAAGCGAGATTCAGGCATCTGTCAATCTCTTCAATCTTGCGTTGTATGATGGTTACCCGCCACACTATCGAAAAAGAATTCGTATCGGTCATAGACCTATATAGTAGGGACACGACATATTGTTCTATACGTACAATTGCTTATATAAATAGCACCCATTTTGAAGGCACACACATAAACATATATCTATCTCGTTCTTACTCAGCACTTTAACTCGCAGGAAAACAATATAACAGTATTTCAGTGCGTACATAAAATGAAACATGAATATACGTAAATGTCTCCGTCTCCGTCTAATGAGGCCGAAAATCCGCCATGTTTAGCGCGCCAAATGTCATTGTCACGTCAGTTCGGCCGTCTGTTTTGGGTTGTACATTATTTATTGACTTTGATATCGATTTAATATGATTGCTAATATAAAATTTGTAATTTTATCATGCTTAAAACATACAAAAATAATAATTAAAACATATTTTATAGGATCTCAAGAAAGTCGATGCCCCAAAACTATTATCTATATATATTTAAATTCATTATGGAGCCCTCATCCGAAACATAGATTATACACTTAATATATTTGAATCCGAAATATCGGACACCATTTTTCGGTCGGAATCTATTCATCATGACACTAATAATAAATACCTCTTTAAAATATGTCATCAAAACATATTTAGACATTCTGTTTAGATATTTCGGGAAAAAGGCTACCGACAAAATCTCTTCGGAACTATTTAAATAAAATAGTTTTATTCCGCAGTGAGTAAAACACAATTGTAAATTCGTTAAATATTTATTAATTAAGTGATTTTAGAGAGGAAGTCACAAGGAATGACGTTTGTAATTTCATTAACGAATAAATGTTCTGTAGGTGTTTTTTTTTATCAGGCGGTCTCTTGATAAGTTTAAAATTTGCGTGCGGTGCGGTAGTGCGGTGCACCTTCCTTGAGGAGCGCTCCGATAGTGTGTTACGGACTTTAGAGTCAGCAAAACAATTAAAATAGATTGTAATAGTCTAAGAAAAGCACGTACTCAAAATACGATAACATTCAGCATGCTAGAAATGGGCTGATGGCATTGTACTATGCCATATCTTTATGTTTTGCGGCAAACGACAACTTTATAAAATCAGTGTAGCAAATTTTAAAAATCGTCATATCCTTTACTTGGAAAATTTTAAGCACGAACTCGTCTTAGATTTCACATAATATCTAAATCACATCATCTTTGCACATAACAATATACTTACTTCCTATTAAAGTATAAATTCTACAAATACATTAATACTCAACAATATTTAAAATAAAATAAGCCAAGAACGTTTATCGATAAAACCTACTAACATTAAAATCTTCTGGGCAGCACTAAAGCCGCCATGTTTTGTGGCCAGATGACGTCACAGTGGCACGAATTTTTTGTTGACGTTTCATTTCCATTAGTTTCCTACTTCAGTGGTATCGGTATCGAGAAAAAATGCATAGGACTTAAGTAACGCCCCTACCGTCCGTAAAAAGAATTAATTTCAGGAGCGCTAATAAATTTACTTACTTTCGTTTCGCAATCGAATCATCACGTTCTCGAAATTCGAAATTTATACTCTTAATCGAGACCACGAAAATTGTTTTGACATGCGGTAACATAAATCTCAAAGGCTGGTTATCGAGTAGTATATTGTCGCTGCGCGTGCGAATCCGCGTAAGAGCAACTTGTAAAGACCGCGTATTTGCTTTTTTATAATTTTACAGGAGGAAGAAAAAACTTAATATCTCAGCCATTTCAATTCTTATTACCAACTGAACTTAACAGATAATTCTTTACACCTATCTTTATTGGAAAATAAAGAAAATTTATTCGTAGTTACCTTAGATTTTATGTAGTCACTTACGCGGTTTTGTTTTAATTACAAAATAAGTGCACTTTTATTAAAGGTACGCGGTTTTGAAATAAAGCAATTGAGTAAAGGGTTGTTGTATATTATATACCATGTAATATAATGATCCGTTTTCGTATCGACGACTCGACACATTTACATTACGAATTCGATAGATTTTCGTGCTTGACGTTCAGTGTGCTTAGTGCGAGTTTTGTAACCGCCTGGATAGCGTAAAAGGTAACTAGAATTTGTATGCAGTTGGAACAGCGCCCCAAGCGGCAAATTTACGCAAACGTTCCAACTCGATACAAATTTGAATAACGTTTACGCTATCGAGAACGTTAAAAAACTCGCACTAAGCACACAGTATGTCAATACGAGCAGACATCCGCTCGGAGGAATATCTCTCAAGCACAACCCGGTGTGTTTAATATTTAAAATCGTTTTAATACGTTTGTTTTCGCTAAAAATCAATTGATTTCATGAAAATGTTTATTTTGCCTGCATTACGTTCGGCTGCAAATAATGCATGTTCTGTTTCAATTTGACGTGTTCGAGCCAGCGTCTTATTAATTTCATTTGAATAATTCGTAAATGTTTGTGAGAATTTATATAAGTTAAAATTAGAAAAGAAAAAAAAAACGTAATTACTACAGCTTTTTCTGAAAATCATGCTGTGTTGCTCACAGGTTAATTGTGAAACTTACCTTAGAAGATTTCGGACTAAGGAAATCTTTGGCTCTGAATATAGGTGAAGCTTAATAAACAAACTCCAATTAATGCAATAATATCTTGTATATGACGAATAGGGCACGCTGCTACCTGTGACATTTCGGGTTAGAACAGCATCAGCCCCGTGGATGTCGTAAGGCAACTGAGAGATAAAACTGCTGGCCGTCAACCAAACGAGCCAAAAATAGATAAAAACAATTGAAATTTATTCGCAGAGCCATTTTTTAACGTCACTTCTTCGTCTGAGTCGATGTCTTTATTGCTGAAGGACGTGACCAACTTGGAGTGTTGATCGATGTACTATCCTTCTCCACGTCCTCCTGTCATTGGCGGTCTTTATAACCTCGATTATTGACAGCTCGATGAGCATCCAGACCTGACCAGCGCGTAGGTGAGCGTCCGCGTATGTTTAAAATATAATATTATTAGGCTTGTGTGTTCAGAAATGTTTACTCGTCTCTTCTAAGGCAAGATGATAAGTATTATTCCATGCCTAAACTAAACATTTCGCGGAATTGAGACCTTAGAACTTATATCTCAAGGTTGGTGGCGCATTTACGTTGTAGATGTCCATGGGCTCCGGTAACCACTTAATACCAGGTGGGCTGTGTGCCCGCCCACCCATCTAAGCAATAAAAAAAAAGAGCCGTTACTGAGGAGTTAGAGGCGCGGTTTTCCGACCACTCGATTAAGCGGCTAATGGGCAATAAATACCTCTGAGTATTTAAGCAGCATACTGCGTTCGCCAAATAGTTTCACGTCGTTTCGGATCCTCCCGATCCAGTAACGGTGCTTTGGTACCACAAGCACTAGTCACCGTCCTCGCCGAACCCATCGCTTGCGACGAAGGGCTCAGCGAGTAAATTAACTCACAGACACAGCCCACTGAGTTTCTCGCCGGATGTTTTTAGTGGGTCGCGTTTCCGATACAGTGGTAGATTCAGCGAAGCACGGCTCTTGCTAGGGTTCGTGTTAGCAATATCGTCAGGTTTGAGCCCCGTGAGCTCACCTACTAGTTAAGGTTATGCTGATATGGTCTCTCTAGGCCATCAGCTTAGGTAGGGAATAAAGAAAAAAATACGCCAAATAGCATTGACTAGTAGTGTACACACGGGTAGGTACCACCCTGCTTATTTCGACGATTCCGTATAGAACGGGTACCGATGGTTGAAGTTAACACGTTAACTGCGTTATGCAGCTTAAAAAGTCCTACGCGACTGTCCAGTAGTGAGGCAGTCAAAACCGCGTTCTTTCGCTCATTGCGGAAGACGACTATGACCACATTTCTATGGGTATATTCAATAACCGTCCTTTATGAGGACTATCTACTGTTGGTAGGAGCACTTGTGAGTCCGCACGGGTAAGCACCGCCACCCCGACTATTTCTGCCGTGAAGCAGTAAAGCGTTTTCGAAGGAAGCCTATAAGGAAGCTATACTGAGACCTTAGAACTCATATCTCAAGGTGGGTGGCGGCATATACGTTGTAGATGTCTATGGGCCCCAGTAACACAGCTAACATCAGGTTGGCTGTGAGCTAGAGCTAAGCAATAAAAAAATAAAAAAGCGGCCTATCTGGTCTCATAGGCACTGTAAACAAATCCTCATAAAAACCTCATTCATACGCACCGGCTCGAAGTCCCTTAAAAATGGTCCAGCAGTCAACATGCTAGCAATAAAAGCGATAATTCACCAACATAATATTAAACTACAATTACTCCCGATTGGTAATGCAGGTCATTGTGTCAGGTATCAATTGCGAATTTATTAAATTGAGGTCATGTTCGGACGTTGTCCAGAGTTTCTGGATTAACGCTCCAACTAACTGGGACAAAGTATTAACATTGGGCATTAATAATTTTAGATTGATGATATTATGATATTTTTACACATATTGATGACACTTGATATTTTCGATTTCTCTGCCTTATTCCTGTTATTGGTAATTAGACGCGTTGTGATGAAGTATGGCTGGTGAGGCTGGTGGGGCTGGTACCACCGACCGAAGGAATTATGTGCTATTAAGGTCGGAATTAAAGTATTTCTCTTATTTTTAATGCAAGTGAAATATCGATCTGGAATTTTAAGATTGCCACCGTGGGTTTTTAATTTTTTATCATCTCAATTTCAGTAAAAAAGATACATTTTGTTAGTTTTACTTAGAATCTATATCAGTAATTTGAAAACCTAACATATTAGTATCTGACTATTTACTATTTTTTTTGAGTCTTTCACCAAGTGCCTGATGCAAAGGTTTATTAATCAGAATTGTCTTTACAATGCTGTTCTACGGATCTAAGCAAAAAATTGTGAATCAGGAATGTTTTATTTTAATTAGTTTAAGTGAATAGACGCGAGTATAAATAGATTCGACGGATATTATGAAATTTATCCGTACATTCTTCGAGAACAACGTCTGATTCTATCTAAATTTCGTAGTTTTCTCGCGAAAATTAAACAAGCTGTCAAACAATCGTTTGTTTAATCGCTGAAAATAATTGGCAAAGGCATCTACAGTTCGCGCGACACAAAACGTTCAATGCTAAGGGCGTTTATTTACTGCCAAAACTGAAAGCGCCTTGTCTCATGATGATGGATCAGACGGTATGCAGCAAGATCATTATCCATTACCTTTAAAAATAAAGAGTATTTTACCTCGTTTAGTTAAGGTAACTGATAATCAAAGTTAGAAAATAATCCTATTTTTAGTAATCACTAGCTGATCCGGCAGACTTCGTAGTGCCTCAAACGATAAATAAAATACTTATGCTTTTATATAAAATAAACTTAAAACAAACAAAAGGAATCCGTCCGACGGGGGACACATCAGAGGAAAAACTATTTTTATTTAAATCCGAGAATGTTCATATTTATCTACCTTTTAAACCTTCTCTGGACTTTATATAAGATAGATAGAGAGAATAGAAGATATAAGATAGATAGATTTACACCGTGATTTCCGCGATGTAGATGCGTGGCTGTGTACCTAAATGAAATGATTACATATCAAACTGATCAGAGACCAACAGAGCTCATTTAAGGTAAGCGCGAATGCTAAAGAGAACTTTATAATAAGGGGGCATTTGTTTGTCTTACTGATGTCGCGATAGTTTTCCTAACCACATTATGATCTTAAAAAAAAGTTATCCAACTGAATACCGCGAAATACAAAAACGGTCTTGTCAAGTTTGAATCACCGCAGAGGTCAACAGCCCAGTTCCTTGAAAACATACAAACGTATTTTCCGGGCTATTTTCAGGTGTTTCGAGACAAAATGACACAAAAACGGTCATCGTTCTAAATGAAAATAATTCACAAAATGTTTTTGTAAAATCAGGGCTACCGGCTTAAGAATTTTGTTACCATAATGGTAGTTTTTCAAAGCAATTGTGATTTATGAAGGAAGTTGTGCACGTAAAATTCGATAGTCCATTTAAGTCAGTTATTCGGAGTAGTCTATTTACACATGTCCAATTACATATAGCTATTAGAGACTTAAATATAGTCAGGTACAGGTATATTCAGGACTTAGGTATAGTAGATACACTTAGATATAATCATTAACAACCGCTCGGGTTGTGATATCACTGTTTTTTTTTGTTGCTTAGATGGGTGGACGAGCTCACAGTCCACCTGGTGTTAAGTGGTTATTGGAGCCCATAGACATCTACAACGTAAATGCGCCACCCACCTTGAAATATAAGTTCTAAGGTCTCAAGTATAGTTACAACGGCTGCCCCACCCTTCAAATCGAAACGCATTACTGCTTCACGGCAGAAATGGGCAGGGTGGTGGTACCTACCCGCGCGGACTCACAAGAGGTCCACCCATATAAGCAATAAAAAAAACATAAAATATACAGGTATTTGGTAGGTAATATTGGTATAAATTATGTAGTACTTACACATCTTTTGGTCCAATGGAAGGAAATGAAATAGCTGGTAATATTTAAATCTTTATGAATCTAAAAACGATAGCCGATAGCTTGAGTTAAACGACACATCCGGCGAAGCACATATTCTTCTTCATCGTTCTCTCATTACTGAGGATCGTGACCACACGTAGGTCTTCCTATCGATCCGCTGCGAGGTGGACCGCTATTGGATGCTGCCTCCAAAAGTCCAACGAACAATAAAAACCACATTTAAAAAAATAATAATTCCATGATGACGGACTAGCGTCGAGTAATCAAACAAGCAAATTCGCAAAAAAAAATATAATTTGCGTAATTACTGTACAATTCAGACGCAGAAGCACCAAAGTGAGTGGCGGCCATCACGTTGTTGTCTATGGGCCCCGGTAGCCGCTTAACATCACGTGAGCGCTTAGCTCGTTCGCTCATCTTAACCAGAAAAAGAGAATAAAAACTTTAGTTGATGAATTTAATGTTTGAAATGTAATTTTTTTTATTGCTTGTGAGTGGTTACCGTCGCCCATGGACTTCAGCAATGCCAGGGGCAGAGCCAAGCCGCTGCCTACCGTTAAGTACTCTCCACAAGCCTCATTTGAAGAAGGATATGTCATAGCGCTCGGGAAACACCGTGGAGGGGAGTTCATTCCAAAGCCGGATGGTATGTGGCAAAAAATATCTCTGGAAACGCACTGTGGATTTAACTAACAAATTAAAGAGCGGACGGTTAGCGTGGTACGGACATGTGATGCGTAGAGAGAAGATGCATGTGATTAGGAGATGTATGGAAATGGTAGTGCAAGGTAGAAGGGGGAAGAGGTCGACCAAAGAAGACATGGATGGAGTGTGTGAATGACGATATGAGAGAGTGAGGAGTGAGTGTTGAGATGACGGCTGATAGAAGAGAATGGAATGGAAAAATTCGCTGTCCCGACCCTACCTAGTGGGACAAGGTAGAGACAAAAAAAAGAATGAATGTCTAAAAAATTTGGTTTTCATTTTCTTAAAATTATATGTGAAAGACTCACTTCCTTTTTTTCTATTTTAAGGGTACCTACATTTTGATCTCACATGTTTATTGAATTTGTTTAAAAGACAAAATAAAACTTACTTTTGTAGGTGAACGATACGATTGGCATTCGTCCAAAACGTATGCGACTTCCTTAATGACTCTGCATTTTGTGGAAAGCGACATTGTTGGACTAAATCATAACTAACGTGTATGTTTAAATACGTCTTTTTGCCTAATTTCTGCTTTTAAGTGAACATTTCGGAATAACGAATTCATTTTGGAGTCATTAAGGTACAGTGTGATTTATGCGAGTTTTTTAACTTCGCAATCGCTTAAGTAGACTCTTAGTAGGGGCGTTGTTCCAACTCCATACAAATACAGAAGAAATCCAAATATTGAAGGGCAGGGCAGCCGTTGTAACTATACTGAGATCTTAGAACTAATGTCTCAAGGTGGGTGGCGCATTTACGTTGTAGATGTCTATGGGCTCCAGTAACCACTTAACACTAAACTAAAGTAAACTTAAAATACTCGCACTAAGCACACAGGTGCCATTTTCGATGCATAGCTTTTAATCTAAAGCGTGCAATATTATTTGTTTTTACTTTTATCTTCCCTTTCCCGCATACATTGTCCCTTTTTGTAACATCATATTTCGTATTTTACACATTCTAAACACACACGAACCATTGAAACATACGCTAAGTAAACACAGTTCAGAGTTATGCCAAAAATAAATCAACTACACTATTTAAATTCACGTAAATACCAAGATTTTTAAATACGTTATATAAACACTTTTATGTCAAAACCATAGAATAGTAAAAAATGCGCGAAAATAACTCCCGCCTTCTGCGCACAACAAAATATTTGCGAAAAAACTCCAAATGTTTTACTATTTTGACGTAATACTATGTTGGAATGAACATTTTATAATTCGACGGCTTTGATTTAAGCGACATTCTTGCGACTTTACAGCAGAGCCATTTAAAGTTTAAACATTTGGAACAAATATGACGAAAAAACTTCTTCTGCTATGTGAATGTGATAAACATATTTGAAGTTCAATTAAGACACCGAATCTTTGAAGCACAGATTTATACTATACAGTCGAAGCATTATAAATCCTAAGAATTAGAACTAGCTTATTTGTTTTTCGGCAACAAATGCAAGGATTGCACCCTCTTGAGTAATCATACCTTACTATATTATTATTTTACACTCTGAACATAATCTAACCTTAGGTTATATATAATCTTACTCTATGATCTAACCTTTCTGGATTTTGTTTAAACGATTCCTTTCCATTTTGTGTTCACGCTTTTCGACGTTTATTACGATAACGATAAGGTAAGAGAAAGTTTTTTTTTAAGGGATTTTATGACCTGGTAACTAAGACTTTTAAGTCATATCTTATTTTAATTTATTTTCTTATTTATATGAAAAATGATGAAATGAAATGAAGATGATTGATTTGAGTCATTAATCAACTCGGATGAAATCAAATGAAATGAGATGAGATGATATGGGATGAAATATAATCTCAGTAAAATGGTGGTCATCTACTGAGATTTTTTCATTGGACTATTTGGAGGATCCCGAGAAGTGACGTCCAGCGGCTTTGTTTCATTTTCCCACATTTGTGCACTTTTACAGATATTAAACAGTTAATAAACCACCGTTATTACACATTTAAACCCGAAAAAACACTAAATAGACAAAATAAAACAAATCACACAACTTCACTCCTCGCGTTCCCGCCAAAAAGTCCGTAAGGGAAAGAAAACAGAAAATGTACCAATAACTTCGAATGGTACTACTAAAAGTGAATTGAATGCTAAAATTATTCTCGGATAGCAGGCACGTCACTATATATTTCAGCACGCCGATTTTTTTTTGTTTTTTCGCTAAACATTGCTGACATTGACTTTGGGTTGGGCGGTTTATTTTTAACATTGTTTCGGAAAATCTACAACTGACCAGAGCTCTGAAACTGCGATACTTTAAGACAAATATTTTTTATGTATGGAAACTAGCGACATCTTGTAGTGGCTGCCCCTAAACTTTTATGTTGTTAAAGTTAAGGCATTTAATTATGGTATAACTGAAAATTAAAAAATAATAAATCATACAGTCTTTAATTGCTATAGACAAATAGATTAAATTTTATCAATTAGTGATGTGTGAAAATTTACAAAATCCTTCATTAAAAATAAAATATAGGATAGGTAATATGTTACTGCCATTTACAGGGGCAATGAGAAACTAATCGAAGCGAAGCCATCTAGTGGCCGTAAACATTTTTGTTGAGGGCTTGAGTTGCTTATCTATAACTAATTTATGTGTATTATCTGTGCAACTGACGCCTGACGGTCGAGTTTGTAGCCTACATTAAAAGGCACAAGTTTGATTATCAGTAAGCCAAATGGTTTTATACCAATTACTGTGGGCAACGTTTGAAAAACTATTTCGTTAAAATGACTCTTATTTTTATAACGCTAAACATTATAATGTTAGGCCATTTATCGTAGGTTCAGCCAGGAGGTGTGGGATTTGCTAGCAGCTGCTTTCAAATAAGAGCAGTTGCCTCACAAATGAATCTACTACCGGATCGGAATTACGACCCGCCGAGAAGATCAAACATTATGTCCACTTATACCTGAACAAACTAATGCACAATTACACCAATGCAATAAATGATAACTTTAATCTTAGTTATACTAGTGGTCTTGCGTCTTCTGAGTCCGCAAGGATGGGTACTCTCTGCCTATTTCTGTTGCGAAGCAATAATGCCTTTCGACTCGGGCTGCTGTTGTATTTTAAAGCTGGACTTAGAATTGTTGTCTCAAGGTGGGTGACGGTTATTACGTTGTTGATGTCTATGAGTTTCGCGAGACATCTAACTACAGGCGAGCCGTGTGTGTGCCTGTTCACCACCACCACCAATAACAACAAGTCAAGGTCAACAAGTTTGTATACCCCATAATCATAATTATCTCAGAGCAAAGAATAAATATTTTAGAATAGTTTAGCATATGGACTCTAAAAAAAGCTGACCGAAGTCGGGTCGACGTGCTTGAGATGTGGTGCTATAGGAAAATGCTGCCGGATTCCCTGGACGGCACATCGGACTAACTCATCAATCCTGGAAGAGCGAGGCGTCCGTACCGTACGTAGGATTGTGAGTTTTTCGGTCACGTTGCGAGGAAAAAGAGTGACAATCTCGAAAGACTACTCATGACCGGAAAGTGGAAGGAAAGAGACCTAGGAGGCGTGGCCCTATGCGCTGGTCCGACCAGGTTAAGATGACTTTGGGCTCCAGCATCAATGTCGCTATCCGGTGCGCTAAGGACAGGAAGGAATGGAGGAACATAGTCCTAACAAAGTAAAGGTCACGACCCTCAGCACTGAGGAACACGCCGCACGGAGGAGCACATATTATCTATTGCTAGTGTCTTTTTTATCGGTCAAGCCCGGCAAGCTCTTTGTTTTTTTTATTGGTTAGACCTGATGTTAAGTGGTTACCGAAACTAACATACATCAACAACTTAAACGCCACTACCAACCTTGCGACGTGAGTTCAAAATCTCAGTTAAATAGTACAATGGTTACCTTCCAACCTACCCACCCTCCGGAACGGAAACACACCGATTTATCAAAAGTTTTTTTTCCTTTCTTCCCTACCTATTCGCTGGAAGCCTAAGAGGCTATTCCGGCCACGCCTGGATGGGTAGGTTAACTCACAGGCTCAACCTGAATTTGCTAACACCAGCCCTAGCAAGAGCAGTGCTTCGTTGAATCTATCACCGGATCGCAATCGCGACCTACTGAGAAGATCCGGCGAGAAACTCAGTGGGATGTGTCTATGGCACGGAAAAATATGAAGTACCTAGTGCTATTCTAGGACCCTAGCTGTGAGTAAATGCACGGTCTCGGTTGATTGTGGATCGAACTTTTTTTTATTGCCCCTATAGGCAGACTAGTATGTGACCCGCGTAATGTTACAGTCACATCAGCAATGCCAACACCGCAGAGCCAATGTTTTCCGCTGAGTTTCCACAAACCCCGTTTGAAGAAAAACGGGTTACAGCGGTCTGGAAATCCTGGTAGGGATGTTCATTCGCAGCCGGATGGTATGCGGCAGAAAATATCCCTGGAAATGCATTGTAGATAAATATAACGGTTCTAGGTAGAACCTAGTAGTATTTAGTAAAAAAGAGCTCTGCTCCGGCGACAGGCGGTGCGATGGTAAAGTCGAGATCATCTCAATTATTCTTCAGAGCACTACATGTCTGGTAAACTATGCTTTGGAAAACGAATTGGTAGGTCGCAAGATATCCAGAATTAAACTTAAACTTAAAATAAGCAGAAGTTTTTTTTTTTTTTCAAATTAATTTGCGAACATTCGTCGTGGCTATGAAATCCACATCGCAAACGAAAGTGGCATTTCCTCCGCTTACATTCGTCGCCATATTGGAATGGCGCCAAATATTAAAATGGCGGTCGATTTCGTTCGTAATTTATAAGTTTGTTGTCATAATAACATTATTATTGGCCATTTAGATAAGTTTCGCAGTTTAAATTTACATAATCGAAATTAGTTTTAGATTAATAGGAGCAAGGTTAAGGTCGTAATATGGACTTTTTGGTTGCAAACTTCCTGTAAACAAAACTGGCACCACCTTAAATGATGTTCTATAATAGAGTCAAATGTTCAGTGGTCAATTGTCAAAACAAATCAATGCTTTTCAATTTTCCATTTACCAATTCAGTCTTATGTCTTATTATTCATAAAATACTCATTAAAGTATAATGCATAGTAACAACGATCTTTATAAAAACATTCACAAAGTCGAAAGCCAAAGAATTCACGTGAGATTAAATCGACAATTTATTGCATAAGTGGGTACTTATTCTTTGTGATTACAATTATTTGTAACATTTGGTGGAGCATTAAACAATTTGTAGATATCATGAACTGTTTAAAAATTTGATCTTTTGAATACGAAATAATTTTGAGAAATCATTTTATATGTAGCTCGTTTGAAAATGAAGTGTGTGATTTTGTATCAGTTATTTTACTTTAAAAATGAGACTAAAAATCCCGAGGTGGGGCTCCGGAAGCCGCTTGTTACCTTGGCTAATTACATCAATTAAAATAGTTTCCTCAAATACTGTCGTAGCGTCTTCTTTAATGTCCATATAAAGATTTAATTTTTTTTTGAGAACTGTAATATTATTTCTCATCAGTTGCCCACTGAGTTTCTCGCCGGATCTTCTCAGTAGGTCGCGTTTCCGATCCGGTGGTAGATTCTGCAAAGCACTGCTCTTGCTAGGGCCAGAGTGCTAGCAACACTTCCGGTTCGAGCCCCGTGAGCTCACCTACATGTTAGAGTGAAGCTGAAATAGCCTCTCAAGGCTATCAGCATCATCATCATCATCATCATCATTCTTTCCTATTACCCTTTGCTGGGGTGTAGGGCTCGAATCAAATTTTTCCATTTACATCGGTCTTGGGCAGTCTGTTCTAGCTCCTCCCACGTCATTAGGCAGCGGCTTGGCTCTGCCCCTAGCACTGCTGACGTCCATGAGCGACGGTGACCACTTACCATCAGGTGGGCCGTATGCTCGTCTGCCTACAAAGGCAATAAAAAAAAGACCCCTAGTTCCTGCTCCACCGAGCGACGCCAAGTTGTTTTGGGGCGGCCTCTCTTCCAGAATAGGTAGGAAAAAAAATTAATAGTTCTAATAATTTTGTGGTACAGATTAGATAAGAATGCGGCCTTTTTAGTCACGAATAACGAAAAACCTTTGAGTCTATTAGAAATTTATTTGATAGATAAACGGTAGGCAGCGGCTTGGGTCTGCCCCTGGCATTGCTGAAGTCCATGGGCGACGGTAACCACTCACCATCAGGTGGGCCGTATGCTCGTCAGCCTACAAGGTCAATAAAAAAAAAAGATAGAAACCGTGGAATTGACTGAATTTTTCTCGTAAGCGTTTTTTTTTTACTGATTCTTAATTCGCCACAGTAGTATTTTTGTATTAAACGATTACACGAACACAGCATATCTACGATTTTATTATATCTATGGACGGTGTATGTAAAATGGCGTCCGATTTTATATTGTTTCCGGGTTTTCATTCCAAAAATCATCGAATATAGGTCTGTAGTGTTTCCTAGTTACTTTCTGTGACTGAAAATAAGTATTTTTTTCTGACGTAGGTGGGTACGGAATGTTCTAGCGTCCTACGATTGAGTAAAAGTTTGAAAAGGTCACGAAGGGTCAAACACTGAATTCGCGCCATGTTGGATTAGATTCGTTTTATTTATGGAGGGCATCGATATATTACCACTCGATGATGGAGGGTAAAAATAAGAAGCGCCATATTGTATAGGGGACAAATTGAAAGAGTGTCCACATGTAAACAACAAGTTGTTGTTGGAAGACTTACCGAAATAGTGCTAATGTAGGAAGTGGAAATTATACTAATAAAGCAGCTTTTAACAGAGTGAAACGTACTGGGTTGAAGTGAGGTGTTGTAGTTTATGACGCTGTCTATAAAATCCTTCCACTTGCTACTGTGGCGCCATCTTAATTCGCTCCTTTTCAGCGGGCACTTTTTAAAACACCGAGATGGCGCTTCTTACTTTTACCCTCATCGTTTCGCAGGTATTCGACTTATGGAGTCATGGACAACACAGATTACCCAGCTTGAGGCATGAGGTCTAATTCCGGTTGTATTGTAATAACAATTATGACACCGTGAAGAGAAAAAATGTAAATATATAAATAATAAGTTTTTTTTTGTTGAGGCTTTTTATTGATTTTTTGCAGTCAAAAATATATTTTTTTTACTGCTACATGTTTGGACGAGCTCACAGCTCATCTGGTGTTAAGTGGTTACTGGAGTCCATAGACATCTACAACGTAAATGCCCCACCCACCTTGAGATATAAGTTCTAAAGTCTCAGTATAGATACAACGGCTGCCCCATCTTTCAAGCCCAAACGCATTACTACTTCACGGCAGAAATAGGCAGGGTGGTGGTACCTACCCGCGCGGACTCACATGAGGTCCTACCACCAGTAATATCACAATTTTGCATATAACATGATATTAGATTTAATTTATTCCTTTCCAATTTACGAGTTTGGCCAATTGTTGATCTGCAAGATGCTTTGTTTTATTTTTTACAAGCGTATTTATTGATTTCGTGCGTGAATCATCAGTACATAATAAAACTTATCCGCCTCAGTTTGCAAAGAAAAGTTCGTGTAAACAATTCTATTTGAAGGTAACATATCGCGTTTATTGTACTCGAAATACTCTCTGGTGCGCGCATTGTCAATGTCATGTCCGAATTCTTAGGAGCGCGCGCGGGTAGGTGCCACCGCCCTGCCTATTTCTGCCGCGAAGCAGTAATGCGTTTTGGTTTGAAGGGCTGGGCAGCCGTTGTAACTATACTGAGACATTAGAACTTATATCTCAAGGTGGGTGGCGCATTTACGTTGTAGATGTCAATGGGCTCCAGTAACTACTCAACACCAGGTGGGCTATGAGCTTGTCCACTCGTCTAAGCAATAAAAAAATAGCAAACCTGAGACCCCATGAACTCATGTCTCAAGGTAGGTGGCGGCATTTACGTTGTCGATGTCTATGGGCTCCGGTAACCACTAAACAGCAGGTGGGCCGTGAGCTCGTCCTAGCTAAGCAATAAAAAATATATTTTTTTGGAGGTAATTTAAAAAAAAGTACTTGGAGAGAGCATAATCCGAATCGAAGGATCAAACAATGCTGGCGTGCGAACATGAATTTATAGTTATTCTAACAGCTATTCTTTTAAGAACGAGAAACTAAACAAAATCCTAGGGTTTTGCAGAGCAAAAATATGCGGAAACATGCATTAAAATAATGCGAAAACTTCTTAGATCTTTCCACATTGGTGGTGGTTAGAGAAACGTACATAAAATTATTTGTAGATCGAGAATTAAGCCCCAAGTAGCTCAGTCAATACCACCCACCGCATTTCTAAATAAGAATGTTGTTAAATCTATGATTTATTATTTACTATTCAAACCCGGCCCGCTTTCCACACCCTGATCTGATAGCTTCCAAGCTTCTAAGCACAGGATCATCTCTACAACAATCTGAAGATTTCCTTTAGTGTTTATTTGCAATCAGCTCTGCCATTTCGAAGTCTACAGGGCACGCACACCCAAATGTGTTTAGTTTCTGAGATCATTATGTTATATACAAACTTGCAAATATTGTTGTTTTTATATAAATATGCGGATATATAATATTAAACACTTAATTGGCGGGTCAACGAGATTATCCGGCAGTTCCATCGTTTTGCGCTCAAGAAACGTGATCGACTCGTCAACGATTCGTCATTGAAGTCAATGTAATCAGGTCATTGTGTGAATATTTAGGTCGTCGGTCGCTCCACGATGTGGTCCGTCGTTGTATTTCTGTTACCCCTGGCTCAGGTGACGCCTACGTCAAACCGAAATAGTTTCACGTCAAAATACAAGAACTTCACAACGGTTCACACGACGGAGTGCGTTGTATTTTTGTTATTATTTTAAATAAGCGCTTTGTTTTGAGCTGATACTTGTGTTGGAGCGTCGGGCCACGGGTAGGTACCTCCATGTTGGATGATTTGTGCCACGAAGGAGTTTTCACTTGCAATTGTCAACCTCATGTGTCAAGGTGAGTGCATTCTTACTGTAATGCTCGTGCAGTCGGACTGTAATCTGGTCGCTTTATCTCTAAACTTCGGGAAACGTTTATTAGGACTCTTGTTGAATATGAATATCAGGCGTGGCGCACTCACAGGGACTATGTGTGTTGTCTATGACTAAATGTTTATTTATTCACTGTTTCACTTCATGTAAAATTTACATTGTCGGACTTAATGCCTAAGGCATTCTCTACCAGTCAACCAAAATTAGTGGAGAGTGGATAGTGGTAGGTGCAATGAAATTTATATTAAGTTACAAAAAGTATATACATACATACATACATAATATATACATACGTATATACATACATTCATAATAATATATACATACGTATATACATACATACATACATACATACACACATGCATACATACATATAATAGTTTATATAGTATTAAAAGGTTAGGGTTTCTTCAAATTGAAATGTGTAATAGCGGTGCTTAATTAACTGTTTGGCATATACGACAGTGAACAAATGTGGGAAAATTGAAATAAAGACGCTGGATGTAGCTTTTTAGGTTTTTCCAAAAAGTCCACTGAAAAAGTTTTCGTAAATAACCACCATTTTACTGATACTACATTTTCATCTCAGGTCATCTTGTTTCATTTAATTATATCCCAATTGGTTAACGTCTCAAATTCATTAGCATCATCACATTCTCTTCATACCATATTTCATTTTATAACAAACTAGCGACCCGCCCTCGCTTCGCTTCGGAAACATTAAAACACACATGAAACCAAAAAAATAAAAATAAAAAAAAAATAAAAAAAAGTAGCCTATGTTCGTTCATCAGGGACAATGTCGGCTTCTAATGGAAAAATAATTTTTCAAATCGGTCCAGTAGTTTCGGAGCCTATTCGAAACAAACAAACAAACAAATCTTTCCTCTTTATAATATTAGTATAGATATAGATGTAAAAGAATATAAGGCTTGGCTTAAAGGTCTCGTTACTAAGCCATAAAATCTTCAAAAAAAGGATACATTTATCATGAGTTTTGCAACGTAGACAGTGGCTGTAACGTGCATACATTTAAATACTATTAGAAGTAATTAGAGCTTTGAAAACTTAAAAGCGAATCATTTCTATTATTACATCGGTGTTACACTACTGCCCCACGCTGTGCGAGGCCATTGACCTCACGCGTGAGTTGATTTTTAGTTAGTGTTCCATTGAGCGCGCGGTGTGAAAAACATTTGTTTAACATGACGATTCTGGCAACTCGTTTCAACATAGTTACTAAATATACTAATTTATTTAGCATTAACATAGTTTTGCTTCTAAGAATACTTCTGCATTTGAAAGAGAACACGCAATAATAACCGTTTTTTATAGCAATCAGACATAATTATTATTTTTTGGAAAACCAAGATAAATCATTGTATAAAAATTATGATATAAAAGTGAACAATCTGAATGGATGATATTAAAATTGAACGATAAAGTTTAAATATAATAATTTTAAATATACGCCTCCAAAAATATTTACGAAAATACGAAGTTCATCAAACTTTATAAAAATACAATGAGATGCGTGAACAAAGAGATTTTTCTGTGATTAACTATGATTTATTGTTTGACGTATGATATTACGGACGGAAATATTATTTTAACTATAGGCGCAGCGCATTGAACCCGTATAGTTGGGATTCATTTGACAGTTAAAATGGCGGGTTTTTCTTTACGTATTACCACAATTGCTAACACACATTTTTGATTTATACTATGACTGGTTTTGTTTTAGACATTTAAAAACAAACCTTTTTTACTAATTGCACGAAAGCGTAAATGTACTTACTACACAAAAAAATGCTTGACAAGCTGAGAACGAAATGGTATTTAAATGCCCTTTTTGTCTGCTTTAATATAAAGATTTAGTTTATTTTCCATATATATACATAATATTAAAAAAATTCGCTATTGATAATCGCCTCATTGGCGAAGTAGTTAGTGATACTGATTGTTGTTTAACGGCGTTTGACGATTCGGCGATTCAGTCAGATTGGAGTCAGTAGTGTTACAAATATTTGATAGTCAAAGTCTGTTGTCTTTTTTCTTGTTACATATTTGTTCGCGTATATAAAAAAAACGAAAAAAAGAGAAACATAGCTTGGGAGGTGACTTGAGTTTAGATATTAAAATAAAATCGTTTATTAAACATGCTTCACTAATGCTAAATCATCCGTTACATACTTTGCTTGCATGTATACGTCTGGCAAGGGCGGGAAAAATTTGACAGTTTTCGTAATTATCGAAAATCAATAAATTACTCAAATCTAAAAAAAAACTATTGGTTTTAGCAGAGTATTATTTAATTTTTAGGAGGCCTAAAGAAAACCGCGTTTAAAACATTTCTTTCACAGACCATATAGAGAGTAAAAAGATTATTCTCTAATTTAAATAAGATAGATATAAGATTTAAAATTATCAGCTGATTTTTAACGAAGAAAATCAGCTTGGCCCCAATAATATTAATTATTATATTTGAGACAGCGCAAAATTTTCAATGGTTTATATTTTCCACTTTACAGGTACATATAAAAATGGCTGATTTAAACAATTGCACCACAAAAGCCTAGCGCATTAGAAAAAGATAGCAGCACACGACAACTTCATAAAAGAGCGCCAAAGAACAGGACACAAGATGTCGCTGGTGGCGCCGAGGAGAGTTCAGCTGGACTGGACAAATGCCATACCTTGGTAAGATAAATATACAGATGTTTTAAGTGAAAAATGTCCGTACGAGATGATCGGTGCTAAAAGTGACTAGTAATATGTTTGATCACGCAATTAAGAAATTAAAATGTACTAGGATTTCAATGCAATAATAACATAGACAATATTTTATGAACACAATGGCCGCCGTCGGAGCAAAATTCTTCCATTATAACTAGAACCGTTGCGTTCTTTCACAGTCCTGCGAGAGCTTAGGATAAGCTGGTCGTGAACTTTTATGAAATCTAATGTTCTTAGTATCTACCTACTATGACTATTAACTAATCTAACTATTTTATGAAATCTCATTCGGTTCGTGTTATTAATCTCAATTAAGCTTTGCGATCTTTTTTATTATTTCTTAGATAGGTGGACGAGCTCACAGCCCACCTGGTGTTAAGTGGTTACTGGAGACCATAGACATCTACAACGTAAATGCGCCACCCACCTTGATAAGTTCTAAGGTCTCAGTATAGTTAGTTACAATGGCTGCCCCGCCCTTCAAACCGAAACGCATTACTGCTTCACAGCAGAAATAAGCAGGGTGGTGGTACCTACCCGTGCGGTTTCAGGTTTTTTTTTATTGCCCGAGCAGGCAGACGAGCTTGCGGCTCACCTAGTGGTAAGTGGCTACCGTCGCTCATGGACGTCAGCAATGTCAGGGTCAGAGCCAAGCCGCTGTCTACAGGTTTTCAGATTTGATATTTTAACCGCCTAATACCCGCAAATATATAGAGAGAGAGAGAAGAGAGAATACACTTTATTGCACACCAACACAATGTACATTAAAAAAAACAGTCAAAAAGCAGATACATTTGTACAATAGGCGGTCTTATCGCTAAAAGCGATCTCTTCCAGACAACCGTTTAATTTACAGAAATTCTGGAAAATATAAAAATATAGCAGGTATGTTGCGGTGTACCATAGACAATACATTATTATAGAAAATATACACATACAATAAACAGATACCGTTTACATATAATAAATACCAATATACATACTTACATACAATACATACTAATATACTTACACACACATAATAACTCAACAGTATGGAAATGATAAATGATAATGATGCAAACGAACAGCACTAAGCAGATAAGTAGTGTTCCTTCACCATTCTTTTAAAACAGTTTAAAGTTGGAGTACTAGTAATCTGGCATGTTCAAAAGCTAGCTAAATAATCGCCAATTGTATTGAGCTTCGCGATCATCTATCTCTCGGGGAATTGTCTAGTAGTTAAGAAAGAGGGCGGGTCAAAGGACATGAAGCATGAAGCGTCATTAAGCAAATTAAGACTGACTCATTTTAAGCTTCATCACCAAATTCTCGTCATTTATAACTAGGGCATCATGTTCGAAGTGGGCATTTGCAGTGTGACGGAACCAAGATGTTATATATTTTTTTATTGCCCGTGTGGGCAGACTAGCATACGGCCCACCTGATGGTGAGTGGTTACCGTCGCCCATGGACTTCAGCAATGCCAGGGGCAGAGCCAAGCCGCTGCCTACCCGTGCGGACTCACAAGAATCTTGCACTTTTTCACCATTAAACTTCAATCTCGCGGTCTTTGTCTATGGCCCCTGCAGTCTTTGAATCTATCTCTAGGCACATTAGAGCTTAAGTCACAGGACTGCTTATGGAAAATAGAGTTTAAAATTGGAATACTAAAAAACACAACACGAGACATCTGTTTTTCATATTTGATAAATATACCTTTTTAGTTCCTGAAAACTTTACAAGATGTCACTACACGCTCATGTTTTCATCATCAATCGAAATATTTACATGCATTTCGACTGAATTACTGAAATAATTATTTACTTTTTTCAAATAAACTTAACAAATACAAAAGATGAAAAGAAATTGTTATTTTTTTGCATTCAAGTAAAGTTCATTGAACTATTTGAATCCACAGTTAACTTCACTGCGATTACAGAAAAGTCGTCCGTCAGCTGAGCGACTATGCGCAACTTCATTAAGTTGAAAATGTATCTGTCATGGCTGATCGCGATCGATGTGGGTCCGAGTTGAAAAATCATAGAAAAATATTTAAAAAAAATGTCGTGTCTATTGATGGTGTGCACCTATTACGTTTTTAGTTTGTTTTAAACGTGAATTTAGTTTGAATAATACTTAGTAATTGTGCTTACTGTGGAAATTCTGAACGTATCTAAATTCGTTCCTCGTCTAAAACTAGACTACAATTTTATCGGTGAGTTACAAACATATTATATATTGAACATAGAGCAGAATCCTATATAGAATATAAAATCACGTTATTTTATACAAAGTATTTTTCTGATTAGAAATATTCGTGTTGTAGTAAAATCGATTATTAGTAGGTGGGTTTGCCGTATTATGTTTGTCTCGCTCTGATTATTAGCCGGCCGCATGTTGTGGTGACGTAATACTGCGGCGTTACTCTGTGGTAACCAGAATTTTATTTGGTCTGGTTACCATATACACTTCTTTTTCACCCAATTGAAGTATGTATTACTTTGTATTTGGTTATTTTAAGTCAATAAATTTACTTTTCTATGTGAAATTGTATTTAAAAAGTACTTCAGATTATTTTTAATTATATTTTTTACCAGTAACCATTACATTCAATAACTAAAAAACATTACTTTGAGTAAAAATCAATAAAATCAGGAGTCCTTAATGAGTAGGTATAGAAATGATTTATCACAGACAATAATATTTTTTATAGCCAAGCAGTAACGATCATTTTACTTTGAATACTTTGATGGAGCGATGTCAAGGAATTTTTAATTTATTAGAGCGAAAATTAGACATTTTTCTTGGCACCCACCTATATATTTCGTGGTAACGAGTAATATTTGAAAAAACATGCAGATCTAGTAAATTTTAAATCTGGAAAATGTTATTCCGCGAATTTCAATTTTGACGACATACCTATGCATACAATTTAGGTAAATCGACAATAATAAGTATATTTTGTGTGCTTTTTAAACTTTAGATACTATGAGATCACTACTTATGTACTGACACACACTACAGACTACGCACTATCACTCCTTTCGTAGAATATAGTTCATTAGGAAGTACAGATAATTTCACTAAAATCTATCTAAATTGGGTGCCTGTTTAAGAATATAACTAGAATGAATAAATATAAACACAGACAAACAAAACGAAAATCCATTAAGATGTACATATGATAACTTTAACAATAATACTTGTATATATTCTGAATCTACAACTCGTTCATGGCTTTCACAGTTTTATGGGACATACACAAAAACATTTGAATAGTCAACAATAAGCAATTAGGCTGTCCATACACTGTAAATTTAGGTAAATTATTTTATTCTTTTATTGCATTCAAATCTGATGATGTAGGTGACTTCAAACCAACTGACGGTAAACGGTTATTGCCATTCATGTTTCTGTAGGCAGCTTGGCTAATGCCTGCCACCGGGGAATATTTGAACATTGCTTTAGAATGAACATGTTCTAGAGCTCATTGAAAACTGGAAAACAAAATCAGCAGCCTTGTCTTGTGTGTGTTTTTTTTAAAATGAACAACAAATCGAAAGTCAGTCACTTGTGATATGTTAAATACAGCGGTTTCAAGGATCATATCGACGCTTGAAAGGCAAACGTGACTAAGCGACAATAACTGCTTTGTACATAAATGATAGGCAATAACCATATTCAATGCTCAAAAAAATGTATTTCTAGGTCTATTAAAATAATTTCAATCCTACAGCTACTAGCAAGATTCTACTACAGCTAGATTCGTTAAAATAAATTTTGTTTTCACGTATTTCACCTTTAAATTAGTCTACTGTAGAGTTCACGCATTGTCGCTTAGTCATGTTTGCCTTTCAAGCGTCGATATTTAAAATATTTCAATATCAATCAATAATATATATTTTTTTAAACCAATAATGGTTCTCTTACATGATTAGAATCGTATATGTTTGATGGTACGGATGAAATAAAGCCATAAGTACAATACGAAAAACTAAAATTTTTGTAAAGTTTTTGTACTTACGGACTATCAAAATTTATAATAAAACAAATTAGTCTGGATTGAACTTTCTATTTCTACAATGTTTTAACTCATCATCAAAAAGAAGAATAGAGGAATCTGACACAAACCTGAGTCACTCTAACAGTAATTTTTCACTGGTGGTAGGACCTCTTGTGAGTCCGCATGGGTAGGTACCAATTTCAAAGTGCTTTGTGTGTTTATAAGTAAATATATATGTAAAAATAACAAGAATCACAATACAAGCAGTGCGATTATGGAATTCTCTCCCTCAACCTATTCATGCTAGTTCCTCTCTAGAAGTTTTTAAGAGTCAAATTAAGAAACATTTGTCACTTTAATTGTATTTAATATTTAATTTAATTTAATTGTATTTAAGTTATTGTTTTATGTATGTTTATTTATATGTATTTTTCATTTTATATTAGTTTTTTTTTTTCAAAGCTTGATTTATCTTTTATTCTTTAATACCTTTTATATTGTACACTTTTTCCCTCTTATACATCGTATTTCTCTCTGCTAATGATTTGCTGGAAGAAAACTCATGAATGAGTTAAGCTCGCCTTTGTACATCGTATTTAGACATTCTTTAAATCTGTTTTTATTGTATTGTCTTTTTGTGTACAATAAGTATAAAATAAGGATCAATCAATCAAAAAATAAATCGAGATATATCTTAAAAAACAAAAAAATATATTTCATTGCTTTATATGAGCAGGGAAACAAAGTCATGGCCCGGTATTGAGCGGGCACCACTACTGATAGACGTCTCAAAAATATTAATTAAGACCGAACTGCAACGTGACATCTAATCTTCGGTTATTATGTGTTATCAAATGCACTGGCGCTTCATATCTATTCTCTGTGATAAATTATTTACAATAGGGATATAAATGACATCACTTGTTAAGACTTTTCGTTTTAAGCACAACCGTTTGTTGAATGCGGTTTGAGTTTAGATCAGATCAATGACGTCACTATGTGAATGTCACATAAGTCTTAGTTGTATTTTGTAATGCCTGGACCACATATTACACCGGAGCTAATGTTTCCTTCGTGATAAAAATAAGCAGTCTGGAATGGCTCCTTCGCTGATTGAGCATAGTTTCTGCATACCAGGGCTTCCAAAGTGAAGAGCAGCGATGGTCATGAACCATCCACCACCAGTGGTTCCGAAGTAACTCTTTTAAAATCTCATTGTCTCTCACTTACTGTAATGGTAGAAATTCTTCAATAAAATACAACGACATCATTTTTTATGTATTATGTACATAGTATGTATTGTATCTATAGGAATATATAGTATATAGAAGTGGATGTGTGTATATATCCTATAGATTCCGAAAGGCTCGACCGATTCCAATGAAAAAGGTTACATGTTTGTTAAATTGACCATTTTTTCATGATGAAAATCTTTTCTCACCTTTCTTCACACAAAATACCTTTTGATATATTTATCATTGTTAGGGAAAAAGGCTGATGTCTGACCAAGCGGAAACTCAGGGTCTCAACATCAAACCGACCGTGTCCTGGCGTTACAGACTTTACATGCTATTTACGTATTTCTTTATTATCCCGGATAGTTAGCGGAGTCTGATGGTCTGATGTTGGGTAAGCACCGAAGCGCATTAAGGTGATTTTTTTTATTGCTTAGATGGCTGGACGAGCTCACAGCCCACCTTGTGTCAAGCGGTTACTGGAGCCTATAGACATCTACGACGTAAATGCGCCACCCGCCTTGAGATATAAGTTCTAAGGTCTCAGTATAGTTACAACGGCTGCCCCACCCTTCAAACCGAAACGCAATACTGCTTCACGGCAGAAATAGGCAGGGCGGTGGTACCTACCAGCGCGGACTCACAAGAGGTCCTACCACCAGTAAAAAACTTCCTTACTTGACACTTATCGTTATATTTTGGGTAAATCACACTATACCTATATTTATAAACTATAGCCTATGTGTTATTCGGATGTGTAAGCTACATTATTGTAGTTTCATCAAAATCCATCCAGTAGTTTTTGCATAAAAGTGTATTAAACATACATTTAAGTCGTCGTGGCCTAACGGATAAGACGTCCGGTGCATTCGTGTTGAGCGATGCACCGGTGTTCGAATCCCGCAGGCGGGTACCAATTTTTCTAATGAAATACGTACTCAACAAATGTTCACGATTGATTTCCACGGTGAAGGAATAACATCGTGTAATAAAAATGAAACCCGCAAAATTATAATTTGCGTAATTACTGGTGGTAGAACCTCTTGTGAGTCCGCACGGGTAGGTACCACCACCCTGCCTATTTCTGCCGTGAAGCAGTAATGCGTTTCGGTTTGAAGGGTGGGGCAGCCGTTGTAATTATAATTGAGACCTTAGAACTTATATATCAAGGTGGGTGGCGCATTTACGTTGTAGATGTCTATGGACTCCAGTAACCACTTAACACCAGGTGGGCTGTGAGCTCGTCCACTCATCTAAGCAATAAAAAAAATTAAAAAAACTACAAAATTTTCGCGTTTATAATATTAGTAGGATTGTCTTCAAATTTGGTACACAGGGACTTAGCTTTCCATTGCTGGCATTCACCAGTGACGCTAGTCACTCGTCATTAAATGGGCTGTATACTCGTCTGCACTGGCAATAAGAATCGGCTGCTGCTAGATTATTTTAAACTAAATAATACACATTGTATGCGAACAAAGAGACGCAAGGAGTCCGCAATATACGACGTGTCTGCATCTTAGGACCTATAGATAACCTCTTGGTCCCTTTTATAATCGTGAGGCGTTGGGAGCTGGTCCCCGCCAGTCGTGATGCACAGATCCGACAGTTTATACTCAAGTGAGTTTTATTATTAGGATCGGTTCTGGCGGATTGTGGACGTAATTTTGAGGTGTTTTTTTTTTTCTTCGGTGGGTGGACGAACTCACAGCCCACCTGATGTTAAGTGGTTACTGGAGACCATAGGCATCTACAACGTAAATGCGCTACCCACCTTGAGATATAAGTTCTAAGGTCTCAAGTATAGTTACAAGTGAATAGTGTGAAAGGTTAGTTGGTTTGGCGATCATTTGTAATTAAAGGTGCGTTTCATTTGGTATCAGCATCAAAGGTTCGATGTTTTTAAGTGAACTTCAATTAAGTTTACTCCGTTCGAATAGCTGAAGAAGTATTTTTTTTGTAATGATATATTTTTTCTAAATATTTAAACTTTAAATGGCTCTCTTGTAAAGTTGCAAAAATGTCGCTTCAACCAAATAGCCTTTCACCCCTTCGACTTAGAGCCACTTTTATCGTTAGTAGGCGCGTTTTTTTAATACGCTTTTATTAGCTTCAGACGTATGTACGTTAGTATGTAACGGAATCTTTGAACATGATTTTGACCCCCTTCAAAACGTCCGATTAACTTGAAATTTGCCATACATATTAAGGACCGATGACAATTTTTTAAAAAAATATGAAAAAATTGAAATTTAACTAAAAAATGAAAAATAAATAATAGTTTAAAAAAACTTGATATTATCAAAATAACCCTTCTACTCATATCTGTTCATAAAATATTTATAACTACTGATACCGTGCACCCCACGCTTTTTTAACAATAACATCATTGTTTCTTACCCTATTTTTAATTTAAACTTTTTAAAAAAAAATATTCTTAGTTGGATTTTCAATAAATGCGTATTTTTTAAGTTTTTTTAAACTATTTTTTTTTTCATTTTTTAGTTAAATTTAAATTTTTTAATTTTTTTTAAATATTGATATATTTTTCATGAGCGACCGTGATCACTATGATCAGATGCCCCGTGCTTGCGTACAAAGGGCATAAAAAGAAAAGTAACTGCCTTTATGTTTGAATTTTAAAATCCCTTGTCGATTTCTAGATTATTGAGCTTTTCGTTGTTAAGTAACTAATTAGGGTGCTATTTAATAGGTCTAGATTCGGATTGGGTCACGATAAGCTTGGTATTTAGGAATTCTATAAAGATTCCATTGTTCTGGGATTGCGTGTGCGGCCACGAGTAGGGCGATTCCATACTGGCGGACTATCGAGGGCTCCACGTGGATAACCAATGAATTTCATTGTAAAATCCAAAAGGTATTGTTAGGTTAGGTTCAGTGACGGATTTGCAGTTTCGGCCGCTCTAGGCCCCAAGCCATCAGCCGCCCCTTTCTCAGCATCCACCATATAGACTACATAATGAAATTACTTTATTGCCAACTTTTATCTAAATAGAACTAGAAATTTAGAAAAAAAAAATAGTTTTATTTCGCAAGAATATGGTACATAAGTTGTTACAACTAGTTATTTGCTCTAATATACTCTGCCAACTTGGCATACTTGGTTATGATAACTTTTACACGATTGTTATGAACTTTCAACACTTAATTGCGAGTTAAATATTTGAATATCTAATTAAACACAATTAATTTGTACGAAGCTATTTGTTATCGCAAGTGCGGGTGGGAAGTGTGGGTAAAAGTATAAGTTTTTTGACACGATTGGGGCCGCCATAGGCCCGGGCCTGCCGGGCCTTAAGGTAAATTCACCACTGGTTAGGTTATGGTGGGTCATATTCTAAAGCCCAAGTAGATAACGTAGTTTCTTCTGTTTCTGCCGCGACACAGCCGTTATTGAACACATCCAGATATCAACCCTCGCTTCGGATGATTGGCTTCATCTTCACGATACGAGATTCTGATGATTAAGCGTCCTGTGACCACGGCAATTGAATTTTCTAGGTCATATTAAGGATCCATTAAGCAAAATCGGTAGATAACTTTCGATGCCTCGATGAACTTCGAGCTGGTTGATTAAGGCACTCTCTTCTACTGGAGGTCGTCTGTCGTTACAGTTCTCCTTATGTTGGAAGCCGCTGCACGGAAGAGGAATCCATGTCGCCATCCATCCACAGTTCAACCATTCAAAGTTCAACAATCGCCAACATACATGTTGAACTGTAGATGGCAATTATTAACGCCACCGTCCACGTTTTTTATTTTTTTATTGCTTAGAAGGGTCGACGAGCTCACAGCCCGCCTGGTGTTAAGTGGTTACTGGAGCTCATAGATTTCTACAACGTAAATGCCGCCACCTACCTTGAGATATAAGTTCTAAGGTCTCAGTATAGTTAAACGACTGCCCCGCCCTTTAAACCGAAACGCATTACTGCTTCACGGCAGAAATAGGCAGGGTGGTGGCCCTTAGCCGTGGAAGTCAATCGTGAACAATTGTTAAGTACATATTTCATAAGAAAAATAGGTACCCGCCTGCGGGATTCGAACATCGGTGCATCGCTACATACGAATGCACCGTACATCTTATCCTTGAGGCCACGACGTCGTTGACCACAGAATCGAATCCACAATCACCAATTAATTAATGTTCGTAATATATCCATTATCTATCGACAAATAAACATATCGTCTTGTATTATCTAATTGGAGTTTATTGGTTGATATCGATATTAAATTGTGACATTTGTAGAGATAACGACACACACACGGTGCCATACATTCATTATTTGGTGTATAGTCAGTGATGGATTTACGCTTGATGCAGCCCTGTGTTAGATTTATCGCGTCGTTCTTAATGTTCGAATAAATTTTATTATTTTTAATCCAATATTTTTATTTGAAAATTTAAAATAACTTTATAATTTTTTTGTTCGCGGAAGTCATTCGTGAACAGGAGTATTTTATTCGTAAAATTGGTACTTGCCTGCGGGATTCGGGCACCAGCAAAGTCGCATCTCTCGATACGAGCAAGAGTCGTTAGGGCAGCTGTTAGACCACACCCTTCTCCGTTGAGAGGAGCTCGCACATTTATCCTGGTGGAAAAAAAAATGAGTACACAAGCCGTCTTTACCTCACCTCGAAGGCTCCGTCAGCCGGGCGTCCTTAGCTGTGTGTCTGGTTGCAATGTTTACAGCGGACACTCCCAGCCCACTGAGTTTCTCGCCGAATCTTCTCAGTGGGTCGCGTTTCCGATCCGGTGGTAGATTCTGCGAAGCACGGCTCTTGCTAGGGTTCGTGTTAGCAACGTCGTCAGGTTTGAGCCCCGTGAGCTCACCTACTAGTTAAGGCTACGCTGAAATAGCATCTCAAGGCTCTCACTTTATGTAGAAAAAAAAGGACACTTCCTTACCCCGCTCGGGTTCTGACCTCGGGGGGACCGGGCGCTTGGGCAGGAGTACAGGACAGTAGTTTAATGGGTAAAGCCCTAAAAGTCAGCCTTGATCCGCTCTCAACATTTGCGAATCGTTCAGTCCCACATACCCAAGTGCCCTATAGGCGCGGGGACCTCGTAGGAGGCTCATACCACGACCCAGAAAAAATTAAATGCAATCATAACCTTCACACTTCAACGATTTAATAAATACTTCGTTTAATATACTTCGTGAGCGAAATGTGTCTACATGTTTGCGAATTCTGAACACAGGCATTCTCGCATCGCTTGAGACGAGAGCACAACGCGTTATACCTCAATGACTCCAGTCTCCATACCGCCAACGCTCAAGATTGAATAAGCATTTTGTAGTTGTAATGACGTTTTTTTTTACAGGGAACAGGAACCTTGCGAGAGGCAGTCTTCCTTCAAAGAGAAAGCGCCTCACCAATCTGATAATAGATCTGGTGAGTGTTTCTATTTTTTTTTATTGTTTAGATGGGTGGACGAGCTCACAGCCCACCTGGTGTTAAGTGGTTACTGGAGCCCATAGACATCTACAACGTAAATGCGCCACCCACCTTGAGATATACGTTCTAAGGTCTCAATTATAGTTACAACGGCTGCCCCACCCTTCATACCGAAAAGCATGACTGCTTCACGGCAGAAATAGGCAGGGTTGTGTTACCTACCCGCGCGGACTTACAAGAGGTCCTACCACCAGTAGGTAGTATTTATTCTTGAGGTGGAATAGAATGGCACCACCTCATCTTTGGGTGTTGTGAAACGGTCTTTATACGAGGATACTGCGATAACGGACTTTTAGTTGGTGGTAGAAGGAATTCTTAAACTAATGGTGTGTGCAAGCCCTTATTTAGTAAATTCGGAAGCTCATGTCCCAATTTGGATGGAGGGAATCAAGCTGTTGAATCTATAGATTCCGATAACTGAAATTAAATAGGCTCATTTAGTTTTAAAGTAAATCGTAAAGCTTTAAGGTAAATGGAATGCATCCCATGTACCCAATAAAAAAAACCCCATCTGATTGATAATTAAAATGTTATGAGATATTCGAAATTACTTTTACGGTTTCTTCTAGTGTTTTTATTTTTAATATATCATGAGATGAAAGGGTATTTGGTTTAAGCAACATTTTTGCAACAAGGAGAGCAGGAAGTGGTAAATTTGAAAAAAATATCATAATACAAAAAAAATATTCCGCTATTTGATTTGTGTAAACTTAATTGAAGTTCAATTAAAAACATCGAATTGTTGATGCTGATCATACCAAATAAAACGCGCCTTTGACAAGACAAGATAAATTCGATGCCTCCAATGAACACTACTCTAACTCCAAATTCGTAGGTTTACAGGAGGAGAGCTTAAACGAAAAAAGTTAATAAATATATCTGCAATAATAAAGATTTTATGGTTTTTTCTTGTGTAACTAGCTGATTTACTCTTGCTTCGAACCTCATTAATAATGAATTTGTAATACTTTTAAAATAGTGAAGCGATTTGCGTGAGAAACGAAAATTTCAAAGTTTTGAGTTAGAGTAGTGTTCATTGGAGGCATCGAATTATAACACAACAAAGATAAATGTCGCGTGTTAAGCGAAACGTCGCTTAAACCAAATAGCCCTTTCACCCCGCGATATGTTATTATTTTTGACGTTCCGAAGACGCTAGATTAAACCGTAAAAGTAATATCAATTGTGTTTGCGACTCGTGAACACCGAAGAATTATAAGACCTTATTATTTGTGAAGAATTAAATCAGGGAGATGAATGGAGGCAGCTGGAAGAGGTCTATGTGTCACACGCTGATCACGAACCCGACGACGACCCGGCTTGCGACGAAGGGCTCGACGAGCAAATTAACCCACAGACACAGCTCACTGAGTTTCTCGCCGGATCTTCTCAGTGGGTCGCGTTTCCGATCCGGTGGTAGATTCTCTCAAGCACGGCTCTTGCTAGGGCCCGTGTTAGCAACGTCGTCAGGTTTGAGCGCCGTGAGCTCACCTATTAGTTAAGGTTAAGCTGAAATAGCCTCTCAAGGCTATCAGCTTAGATAGAAAAAAAAGGTCTTTGACTAAAAAACCACGATTGATTCGAGAGTTTTTAAATCTGGTCACGTTATTCGCAGAGTCTTCGACTTCGTCTGCCGACACAGCATCGCAGGGCTCCGGTTCTGCCGCTCCGGTACAGCGTCAAACAAGAAATGAACCACAGGTGAGGGCTTTTCGCGCACTCATAATTATTTAACGAGGGGTGAAAAGCTGTTTGATTTCAGCGAAACTTCTCTTAACACCTCTTTTATAGGTGGTAGGACCTTTTGTGAGTCCGCACGCGTAGGTACCATCACCCTGCCTATTTCTGCAGTGAAGCAGTAATGCGTTTCGGTTTGAAGGACGGGCAGCCGTTGTATTGTACAAACTGAGGCTTTAGAACTCATGTCTCTAAAAAATATTATATAATATAATAAAAAAATAATTTAGTATAAGGAAAAAAATGTCGAAATTAACTTACAATTTTTTTATGAATAAGTAATTGAATTTTTGTAAATAAATGACAGCTACTGCTCTTGTTAGAAAAAATGCGAATTCTTCCAGACTGAGCCTGGTCTATGACAGCTATTAAGGCTATTCGAAATAAGGCCAGTGGAAGTAGGTTGAACGAACTAACCTCGTTTGGAACCTCTGGGTCTGCGGAGGGACTTCAGCTCCTTCTGTATTTTATACCGTATGTTCCCTGGGGTGCTCTGAGGAATTGTTCGAGATGATACCGTCAACTCGATTTTAGCATCGCACCGCCCGCCATCGGAGTAAAGTTCATCCATACTACCTGGAGCCACTGCGGTCATCCACAGTGCGTTTCCAGAGGTCTTGTTTGCCACGTACCATCCGGCTTTATAATGAGCTCCACGGTGTTTCCCGAGCGCTATGACAGGCGAGGCTATAACGAGGCTTGTGACGAGTATTAAGCGGTAGGCAGCGTTTTGGCTCTGCTCCTGGCATTGCGTCCATGTCCTGTCCACGGACGACGGTAACCACTCACCATCAGGTGGGCCATGTGCTCGTCTGCCTACAAGGGCAATAAAATAAAATAAAACTAAAGAAAACGCCTGATTGCTTCGCAGCAGAAATAGGCAGGACGCACCCGTGCTGGCTCACAAGACCCTCTGCCACTAGTAAAAAACCTTGAGTTTACGATGGGCTCAAATTTTATTGCAAAGCCTTCATCGTTATTCATGTATCGTCACATGTATGTGTTAATTTCCACGCACCGTAAAAGGTAATAATTTTAGTGTCCTTTTGAATTTCATTGAAACTACACGTGCTTATTTTGTTTGTGTCAGGTTATCCGTGCGTTAGTGAATCGCAACAGGAACGTGCCCAAATATCCTCCGGGGGTCATAATAACCAGACTCGATTAGGGTTGAACGTAATTACTTGTTGGTTAGCCGAGATAATTGAAGCGTGTTTGTGAGATTTTGAGTGCGAACCGTCAATAGATCGATCATCTATTAGTGCGTATAAAGTGCGTAGCGTCGGAATACCGACTATTGTGTGGTTTGATTATAAGTATCATCGACCTTTATAACGTTTTTAATAAGCTAATAACATTTACGAGTATTTTGCTGTGAATTTAGCATTTTTTTTTGTTTTTTTTTTTATTTTTTATTTGCTATATTTATTTTCGCATTAGACATACAAAGCGAACGAAACCGCGTGTCGTATCTAGTGACATATTCAATAGTGGAGAAAGACGCTATTAAAATTGGATTGTCGCGATATTATGAAGTCTATGGAACAAACTGCTCTGCAGATAATGCAGTCTATCGTGTCTGTAAGTTTTAAAGGTTTATAATTCTGACATATCGATATAAACAAAAATTGATCGTTTTTTTGTTTGTTTATATTGTATATTCTAATCATACATGTGATTGTGATGGAACTTGGTACAACGTTTATCGGCAGGCCCGGTGAACAAGCTCACCATTCACCTAATGTAAAGTGGTCTACCGCGAATCTGCTGTGGGCTTCAGTTTCGAAGCCGTAATACAATTTGAGGTGTTCCATCTACCACCAGGTCCACCATACTTTATTTTTCATTTCAGAGGGAAGTGCGGCGTGAGGAAGCCGCCAGCGCCCAGCCCCGCATCCAAGCCAACCCACTACTAAGGTACCACCAGCTCCTATCTTTAATAACAGTAATAACCAGTAATAACTAGTTAATAATTAACAGTAATAACAAGCCTTAGGCAGCGGCCTTGGCTCTGCCCCTGGCATTGCTGAAGTCCATGGGCGACGGTAACCACTCACCATCAGGTAGGCTGTGTGCTCGTCTGCCTACAAAGGCAATAAAAAAAACCGGGAACAAATGACCCACGGTCACGATTGACTTGAAACTTGGTATCCATTTAGAAAATACATGTACTTAATGGATAGTTTATAATATTTATATGAATGTTGGACTCCCTAATAATAATGATAATAAATATTAATGTTAATTTTAAATGCCCAGCGAAGCGGGCGAGTACGGCTAGTACCTAATAGTACTATATAAGAGGGCACGTTTTATTAGCTTCGTCTGTTTGTTCGTTGAGGTCCCGCACCCTACCGAACTTCGGCGGTCGCGTGTCGAGGGAGGCGTCCCGCTGCGACACGTCCCGCCGCGCGCACCACATCACGATGGCCTCCGAGGACCTGCTGCAGCCGGGACACGTCGTCAAGGAGCGATGGAAGGTCGGTGCACGCGGTCACCCAACAGGTGTTGCCGAAACCCCCCCTCTTACAGCTGGGAGGCAGCCGCCACATAGTTGATATAGATATAACCAGTATATACCTTCATTACAGCTCTTACAATGACATCTTCCAACGTAATGTTCGTCGATATCTATTATGGTCCATGGTTTAGCTAAGTCCTTACGGGTAGGTGAGATCGCAGGCTCAACCTGAGAGAGTTTGCTAACACTGGCCCTAGTAAGAGCAGTGCTCCGCAGAATCTACGACCGGATTGGAATGAAGACCCGCTGAGGAGATCAGGCAAGAAACTCAGTGGGTCCTCGACTTCATCATCTTGACGACTTGCGTACGTGTCGGGGAGGGATATACACTCTAAAATTCTAGTATAAATTGTCGGTCTGATGACCAGATTTACCAGGGTGCAACAACGAAAAAAAGTTAAAATTTCAATTAAATCACATTTCCAGGTGGTGAAGAAGATCGGAGGAGGGGGCTTCGGCGAGATCTACGAAGGTCTGGACTTGGTCACCCAGGAACAGGTGGCTCTGAAGGTTGAATCGGCCCGACAACCTAAACAGGTGCTGAAGATGGAGGTGGCCGTGCTGAAGAAACTTCAAGGTGAGTCGTGTGGTCCGTACGTGACGCACGGTCCCGACCTGTTAGACAGCTGTTACATGATGCATATGAGGCTCCGACCTCATATCTCAAGGTAGGCAGCGTACAATACCAAATAGACTGCCTTTTCTGTCACTATAGTCAAGGTTTCAGACATCCGGACGTCCTGTGACAATTGTCGATCATGGACATCAGCAATGTCAGCCAAACCTCTGCTCTGTGAGCTTCGTAGGAGTTTTTGAACGTTCTCGATAGCGTAAAAGTTAAATCAACTCAACTGATGGTAGAGCATGTTGTGAGTCCGCACGGGTAGGTACCACCACCCTGCCTGTTTCTCCCGTGAAGCAGTAATGCGTTTCGATTTGATGGGTGAGGCAGCCGTGGTACTGTAATTAACTGAAACTAGAACTCATATCTCTAGGTGGCGGTATTTACGTTGTAGATGTCTATGGGTTTCGGTAACCACTTAACAGCTGGTGGGCCGTGTGATCGTCCACAAAAAAAACTCGAATTTGTATGGAGTTGGACCGTTTGCCGCCAGGGGTGCTATTCCAACTGCATACAAATTTTAGTTAACTTTTACGCTATCGAGAACGTTAAAAAACTCGCACCAAGCACAGTGTAGTTAACGCGAAACGTATCTAATTATTATAATTTCTGACCGCCGTCTTCTCAGGCAAGGAGCACGTGTGTCGATTCATAGGCTGCGGCAGAAACGCGAGGTTCAACTACGTCGTGATGCAGCTTCAGGGCAGGAACCTGGCCGAACTGAGGAGAGCTCAGCCGAGGGGGGCGTTCTCCCTCTCCACTACTTTAAGGTGGGTCCCTGAATCGCTTAAGAGGGCAGTATCAGTTTCAACAAGCGACTCAACTGTCAACAACAACTCAGATACTTCAGTTTTAACTGTTCTACTGTAATCTATAGTAATATTATAAAGCTGAAGAGTTTCTTTGTGTGAACATGCTAATCTCAGGAACTACTGGTCCGATTTGAAAAATTATTTTAGTGTCAGATAGCTCATTTATTGAGGAAGGCTATAGGTTATATAACGTCACCAATGCAAGCGGAGCACCAATTACGAATGTTTCAAAATCGGGGTATTTTCCTTTTTGAGAGGTTAAAGTAAAATATTTCATTGTCTACGTAAATGAAAGAGGCGGGTAAAGTTTAGCGTTATGCCAAAGTAACTATTCCACGCGGACGAAGTCGTGGGCAAAAGCTAGTGATATAATAATAAAGGAAATAAAGTAGACCATGATAAAATTTTAACAAAAAAGAAAATCGACTTTGATTTTTGATTTTTAAATGAGTATGTCATCAATGTAGTCGAAGTCAGTTAAATATGCATCTGTAAATACGCACTGGTCAGATCTT
This sequence comes from Bombyx mandarina, assembly GCF_030267445.1. NCBI lineage: Eukaryota > Metazoa > Arthropoda > Insecta > Lepidoptera > Bombycidae > Bombyx > Bombyx mandarina. The sequence continues at coordinate 16,018,789 of NC_143229.1, forward strand.
GGTACAATTTCAACATTGAGAAGCACCAGGATTTTTCTTCTTTAATCATATTCGCGTGCTTCAGATTGAATAAACAATAAAATACTTGCGTTTTCTGTTATATGTATAAGTTTTAAGATTAAGAGAACATTTAATGCCTTTTAAAATTAATATTAAAAAATAAACAGTAAACAGTATTAATGAACTATACAAAACTGAACTCTCTTTTTACTCAATGACAGTCTTCACTCCATGATGCTGAAGAAAAAACCAATTTTAATAATAAAGGTTTTCCTTACTTACATACATGGCGAGAAAGTCAGTGGGCTGTCACAAGGAGTATTCGTTTGTTATTCGTTGTCTTTTTTTTATTTGATTTTTTTATTGTCTTTGTTACTGTCAGGACCAGATTTGTATAAAATAATATTGCAAAAGATCAATAATAAATTTCCCGAAGTGAAGCTAGGGCGGGTCGCTAGTATTAAATTAAATCAATTTCTTAGTTCTGATTTGTTGGCTAACTGTGGTTTTTGTAATTTTAAGGTGCGTTTTTTTTGTTTCTATTTCAGATTAGGACTGCAAATACTCAAAGCTATAGACTCAATACATTCGGTCGGATTTTTACATAGAGATATTAAGCCGGTAAGTGTTTATTTGTCGATCGATAAATCGTCCGCGGCCCGATGGGCGAGACGGCCGGCGTACTTTCGCTACGCAAATCGTGTGGCTTTTTTTAAAGATACGTATCAGATATATGATCGCATGCGGTATTGGCTATTTTGGCCACAAATGACGTAATCAAAGTTCGGTAAAGCTATTCGAAAATTTCTGAAATGATTCTAGTATTATCACTCAATGTTTGATTGAACAATGAAGGCGACATGTCTGTTTGTGTCGATTGCGAAGAAAGGTTTTGGACTTTGACTAACAGGTTATTGAAGTCGTCTTGGCCTAAAGGATAAGACGGACGGTGTATGTGTACCGAGCGACTGTGCCGGGGTTCGAATCTCGCGAACTGCTACCAATTTTTGTAATGAAATATGTACTTAACTGATGGTAGTGAATGGACTCGAACCCCCTACTCTGATCGGGTTCTGACTCCGGACGGAGGTCGGATGTCGAGTGAAAGAGTGCAGGGAAAAGTTGCTTAGAGGGTGGGGTCCGAAATTCCATCCCTTGGCCTGCTGTCCGCTCCCAACATCTGCGGACTATCCAGTCCCACATAACTCGTAGAATCTCGTAGGACCTCGGAGGAGGTTCGGCCCCGGCCTGGAAAGAAAAGTTCGCGAATGACTTCCTTGATGAGGGAACATGAAATTTTGTAGTAAAAACAAATACCCGCCTGCTAGTCCGTACAGGTTAGGTATCAACCATACCGCCCAGCTCTCTATGGCAAGGCAGTCATTTCTGATGCCGGTTGGTGATGATATCGCTGTCCATTTGAGCAGCTATCCTAAGCTTGGATCCTCTCACCTTCCCGCATAAACCCCTGAGTTCCTTTTGTCTTCAGAGTAACTTCAGCATAGGTCGTCACCCGTCAAACTGCCGCAAGGTGTATATGCTGGACTTCGGCCTGGCGCGGCAGTACACCACCAGCAACGGGCAGGTGCGGCCCCCCAGAGCGGCGGCCGGTTTCAGAGGTAACGGCGTCGCGTGATGATGCTCTAGTCTGATATCCTGACCGGGTAGTTAATTAGGAGTCGTCAACTTCCAGGCACCGTGAGATACGCATCGATCAACGCGCACAAGAATAAGGAGATGGGACGTCACGACGATCTGTGGTCTCTCTTCTACATGCTGGTGGAGTTCGTCAACGGGCAGCTGCCCTGGAGGAAGATCAAGGACAAGGAGCAGGTTCGTTGGGAGGCTAATGCCACTGAGACGAAGACAAACCCCTGGAACTATAAGCTTTTTTTATTTATGGCTTAGATGGGTGGACGAGCTCACGGCCCACTTAGTGTTAGGTGGTTACCGGAGTCCATAGACATCTGCAACGTAAATTTAGAATATACTAAAGTTAATGCAAACTTAATATTAATAGGTCGGAAAATGTATTTTGGAAGGATTTTGTGAAGATGGAAAACACGTCATCTCGGATCCTCCCGATCCACTAACGGTGCCTTACCTCAAGCACCGGTCATCGTTTTCGCCGAACCCGTCGCTTGGGCTCGGCGAGTAAACTAACCCATAGACACAGCCCACTGAGTTTCTCGCCGGATCTTCTCAATAGGTCGCGTTTCCGATCCGGTGGTAGATTCAGCGAAGCACCGCTCTTACTAGGGCTAGTGTCAGCAAATTCTCTCAGGTTTAGCCCGTGAGTTCACCTGCTCGCTCTAGGAATCTAATATAACAAACTAAAAAAGTAGAGGGGTCACAATATTGGAGCAGTCGAAAAAAACCTGGCGCTTGACTTCGACGAATAAATAAACTTTTTTGAACAGGTCGGTCTGATGAAAGAGAAGTACGACCACCGCCTCCTCCTGAAGCATCTCCCGTCGGAGCTGCGCCAGTTCCTGGAGCACGTCCAGCAGCTGGAGTACGCGGACACGCCGGACTACGCCATGCTGACGTCGCTGCTGGAGAGGTGCTGTAAGAGGAGGGGCATACGGGATTCCGACCCCTACGACTGGGAGAAAGAGGTCAGTTTCCCGTGAACGAATGTTTGTTGTTTTTAGTTAGGTAGAGATTAATCAGCTGCATTGATCCTTATGGCTGGGGAATAGAGGTCAGTTTCGTGTACATGGACTGCGGTTAGGGTTGTCAATGGGATAAATATGTCAGTTTTCCGTGAACGAATATGTTTGTTATTTTTAGTTATGTAGCGTTTAATCAGCTGCACTGATCCTTATGGCTGGGGAATAGAGGTCAGTTTCATGTATGTGGACCGCGGCTAGGGTTGTCGAAGGTAACGACTATTGTACTTTATTTAATGTATACTTTTAAATCGATTGAATAATTGATATTTATAAATAAATTTCTGTGAATACATGCAACAAAAGAAGGATAAACACAGACGTAGGTAAAGTTAGGCAATCCAATGTCAAAGTTAGCCAATCCAGGCAATCCAATGTCAGTCATGGCAGTCAAAGTGTTAATAATGTTTTTGCCTCATTAGATGGTTTGTAACGCGTAGCCATCATCCGACACAAGATATTTGACAGATATTTGATTGTGGGTAGGACGTCTTGTGAGTCCGCGCGAGTAGGTACCACCACCCTATTTCTGTCGTAAAGCAGTAATGCGTTTCGGTTCGAAGGTTGGGACAGCCGTTGTAACTATACTGAGACCTTCGGACTCATGTCTCTAGGTGGGTGGCGTCATTTACTTTGTAGATGTCTACGGGCTCCGGTAAATACTTAACACCAGGTGGGCCGTGAGCTCGTCCACCCATCTAAGCAATAAAAAAAAATCCTTTGTTTTGTATATCTCTACAGACTGTTGTTAATTAATTTGCAGGCCGTCTGCGTGTCCCGGACGCGAGCGTCCGTCCATCCGGCGCCGGAGCATGCGCTGCCGACCGAAACGCAACCGGACATTGTGAGTCGCACGCAGACCTACAAACATTCAGACAGGACCACGTGATAATGTTTAATCATTCAAACGTATAACGCTTGTATATTATGTTTGGTATTGACCATTTAACGATACGAGACCTGTAACCTCGGTTGCCGAGTTAAATTTCAAATTGCTGTTAAAAAAACATGATTGTATTCGAAGCCATTTTAAAAGACATAGACACATCGATTGATGAGGTGGTGTCGTTAAAGCCCATAAAGGCTCAGAATCGTGGCTTCGATTCCCACACCTCGCAAACGTTTGAATCTTATACAGATTGAGCGTACTGTTGCAGCGGGTTTCGCCACTTAGGTTTTAAAAAATGAAAGATTAAGTTACGGAGGTCCGATGATAGTTCCGCGCACTGATTCAGAGTTGGAAGTCGACCGCGAAATATCCTTCATAGTTAGGGTTATAACAGTACGTATGTGTATCAGTCTATGGCAGCTAGAGTACCAGGGTTTCTAATCCTAACGAGGTCATGATGTGAGGATTGAAGGGTGGACCACGCCAACAGAGCCGGCGGCGTCCCGACACAGAGCTGACGGCGGCCGTGGCGACGGACACGCAGACGAACCCGCAGAAGGACAAGCCCGTGGAGAAGCGGGCGTCCCCCGCGTCCCCCGCTTCCCCCCGCCACGCAACGCACGCGCCGCACCCTGCCCACGGACCGCACCAGCACAACGGCTACGTGAGTATAATACCTTGCTTCCCGTTAGTCGTCGACAGAATTTGCGGCTCCCACCTATCGGAGTCCTAATGGTAGCAGGCGTATAGCTACTATAAGCCGCGCCAATAAAGAAACGAATCGAAAATGGCGTCTATGTACTGTATGCACGCGAGTTCATGTCCATCGGGGCCAGAGGCGACCCGCGGAGGACAGCTCACCCCATCCCCGCCCGCCTCCCCGCATTTGTTTGACGTCGAGTGTTGTCCTTGACGGTTGTGACGCGCGCTTATCGATATATCGATATCGAAAATTTACGCAAACTCTATTGTGCTATTTAACCAAGACTACTCCGCTTCCAACAAGTTCAGGTAGAAAAAAACCTACTGAGAAAAGATACATACTAATTCCGACTCTGATCTGTCGGTTGTCTTTTCATTTGATAGTGATTGAATTGGAATTAAAAAATATTTTTCTCTATTGGAAATAAATAAGTAATTACTTATCACATTCATTTTATTTCATAATTTGCAAAATTACCTTACGTTACATTAAACCAAATTGACAGCTGTTGACTAAATCGGTAGTTATTATCGACATTACCATAATTAACTAGGTTACAGCACCACCGCATTCCTCAGGATGGACATGAACTCGCGCGCCTACTGTACCTGCACTGACATATGGTAGGGTCAACAAATTAGAAAGAAAAAGTTGTTTATTTTAAAAAAACAAATGAGAATGTAGGACTTTACTTTGGTGCCCTGGCAGAGGGGGAGGTGTCTCATCTGGGATGCAACTTACGTAGACACTTGCTGCCAGTCATCTAAGACACATAACTCGAAAGTGAAAAAATTCGAACTCAACAACAAAGTCAGAACTGATAATTTTTTTGCATGCAGTACGCGCCGTGTGCGACTGAAGACAGCAATAGTTTAGAGTGAGAGCGCATGATCGCCGCCGCCATTTTTTATTCGTTTCTTTATTGGCGCGACTTATAGCGTCTTCTTTGTCCTATATCCCTGAACAGTTTGAAAGATAACTGCTATATTAAACAGTTGAGACTTCCATTACATCTATTTTACTTATTTTATTTTTATTAGGCACACAATACACATCACAAGCTAAAAAGATACATAATAAATAATTATGTCTTGCAACATAAGCCAAGTGCAAGAGTAAGCAAGACAAGTGTGCTGAGTTTGTACACAATGTTCCTTACAACTATACCACAAAACAACATGATAACGAAAACTAATTTAACTTGTAATATAAGGAAATCATTTTATTCACAATATACAATTAAACAATGTAATGTACTATTAACATGAAGGATGCCCTTGAACATTTTTATAAACGTAACTAACCTACAAGTAAAAATATCCAACTCAGTTGATGACTTTGCCAATCATCCCTCCGAGTGTCGCTTAACATCAAGCTCGTCTTAGATAAATCGTTATGCGACGTTTTATAAATTGTTATTTTTGTGTTTAATTATTTTTTTCTCGTAGTCCACCACCGAGAAGCCGACCGTGGAAAAGGAGGTGGAAGTCAGAACGACACCAGCGCCCTCACCTGACAGACATGCCAAGGTTATTTTAAGCATATTTAGCATTATAATCTCGTGATGAGACAAAACGAAAATGAGGTTGGTAAGAAATGGATGGATTGCGTGAAAGACGATATGGGTAAGAGAGAAGTGAGCGAAGAAATGGCATATGATAGAAGAGTATGGAAGGAGAAAACGTTGCGCCTACCCCAGGTGACTGGGAGAAGGGCAGGAGAATGATGATGAATGATAGCACAATAATCACTGTTGGAATCAAAAAAAAATTTGCGCTCATGACTAAAGGTCTTAGTAACCAAATATAAAATCCCTTCAAAAAAAATTTTTTTTGTGCTCAATGTATGGCAGTTTGATATACATTGACGCGCGGGTGGGCGATATACGAACTCACTAAAATGACAGGTGCTTAGTTAATTAATATCGTTTTCCGTTCAAAGCTTCGGCGTTAGAAAACTGTATGAACACCCAGTATATAAAAAATTATATGTGAGAAAGGGTATTGGACTTAAACGACAAAAATGTCTCTTAAACCAAATAGCTTTTCACCCCTTGATCTGTAACTGTTTGTTTGTTTGTTGACGTCGTTTGTCTCGCTTAGTACAGTTGTTGTTCGCTTTTTAATAATTTTTTATGTCGATAACGCGCGATTCCCTCAACAAATTCAGCCTTGACCTTGCTGTTGGTCTCAGAGCGATAAGGGCTACTCCCTATGCTGATAGCCTTGAGAGGCTATTTTAGCTTCACCCTAACGTGTAGGTGAGCTCATGGGGCTCAAACCTGACGAGGTTGCTAACACTGGCCCTAGCAAGAGCAGTGCTTCGCAGAATCTACCACCGGATCGGAATACCCATCCACTGAGAAGATCCGGCGAGAAACTCAGTGGGCTGTGTCTGTGGGCTAATTTACTTGTCGAGCCCGACCGTGACCGGTGCTTGAGGTATCTAAAAGCACCGTTAATGGATCGGGAGGATCCGTAATGACGTGTTTTGGGCGACGTCGACTGTTTACCATTCGGTCTACAGGATCGGGTATGACTACTCCCGATTAAGTAGTCATTCTATAAGACACAAGCTGATTTAAAAAATTGTACTGTAGTGACATTTCACGTTTCGTTTTACAGCAAGAGACGAGTAATGCGGCGCTGACCGCGGGCGCCAGGCCGGAGCGCCAGAGCGTACCCCCGTGCAAGCCCAGGCCCCCCGCCCCCGGTGAGTCCCCCCCGGAGCACCACACAAATGCTCACCATGAAAACCGTTTGCTAAGTCCAAACTGAGAATTCAGTAAAAAATCACATTTTATTTTTATGGCATAGATGGGAGGACGAGCTCACAGCCCATCTTGTGTTAAATGGTTACCGGAGCCCATAGACATCTGCAACGTAAATGTGCGACCCACCTTGAGATATGAGTTCTAAGATCTCAGTATAGTTACAAGGTGGTGATGCCTACCCGTGCGGACTCACAAGAGGTCCTACCACCAGTAAATATACTTGATCGAGTTAGTTGTCGTTTTGTGGACAACGCAGCGGAACTACCGTACAATTGTGAGTTAGACTTCGTGTTACGTTGCGCGGTTAGTACTAGCGGCCGTTGTTAATGTCGGTCCCCTCGTGCAGGAGGTCCGACCCTGGCGCGGCTGCGCGTAGTCACGGCACCGCCCACCTGCGTGCAGGACCTCGCGCACACCCCGCCCACGCCCGGTAACTATACACACACACACACATGCAAACATAAACATGCACACACACACCATTCTCATGCACACATGCACACTAACACCCACCCACCCACACACTCACATGCATTCATAAACATGCACACATTAACTAAAACACCAATTTACACATTAAGACAAATAAATTCGTTATGATACGCAATTCACTGGCCGAGAAGACATAAAGATTCATTCAGTAAAACACAGACCCACACACTAAAGTACATAAATTCACTCAGTAAAGTATTAAAATGTACCCATTACAGTACATAATTTCACTCACTAGGGTAAATAAATTCACACACTACAGTACATATATTTGCTGACTATTTACATAAATTCACTTACTACAGTAAAAAAAAAATCACTCAATAAAGCATTTAAGTTCATCGACAAACAACATCACCGTCATCTATCTACATCACTATCCGAAAGAATATAATGTCAATAATACAACGCGAGAATGAATTTTAAATTATTTGCAATTAAGACATACATTCACTTACTAAGAGACAAATTGTGAGCCACGTACAGACTCAGACACTCGGTAAAGATCAAGGACCTCTTACGGGCTCATGCTTATATTTATATTCCCAGGCGAAGCGGTCAGTCCCAGGATAGTGGCTGACGTTGACAGCATGCATTCGGACACGCATTTCAAGCGCGGTGAGATGACATTAACGGTTGTTTTTTATTAATATTAATTTCGTACGGCACCCCCCATCTTTATAGGGGTGGAGGGTTGCGGGGGAAAGGCAGCAACGCTGATGCGGTGATCCGCCCCATCTCAGTTTTGCCGACAAGCAGCCCAGCGTTTTGGTTTGAGACGCGGGACCTCAAGTTTTTTTTTCTTTATTGCTTAGATGGGTGGACGAGCTCACAGTCCGCCTGGTGTTATGCAGTTACTAGAGCCCATAGACATCTACGACGTAAAAGCGTAAAAAGTTTTAAAGTCTCAGTATAGTTGCAACGGCTGCCCTACCCTTCAAACCGAAACGCATTATTGTTTCACGGCAGAAATAGGCGGGGCGGTGGTACCTACCCGTGCATGGCTCCGGTATATATAGCGCCGGCTGTACTAGTCCAATTCCTGATCGAGTTTCTGTCCTGCAGCAGGGCGGCGGGCGGCCCGCGCGCGCGCCGACCAGAGCTACACGCAGTTCGCCGTCATGGACGACGAGAACGTCTCCGCCCTGCAACAGGTACGTCGTCGACGCCCCGGGCGCTAGGACACCAATGCTTTTAATACGCTTTTATTAGCTTCAGACCTATGTATGTTAATATGTAACGGAATCGTTTGAACATGATTTTGAACCCCTTCAAAACGTCGGATTAACTCGAAATTTGGTATACTTATTAAGGACCGATGACAATTCAAAATTAAAAAAATATATTGAAAAAATTGAAATTCAACTAAAAAATGAAAAATAAATAATAGTTTAAAAAAACTAACAAAATACGCTTTTATAGAAAATCCAACTAAAAAATAGAAAATAAATTTTAATAAATTTGAATTAAAAATAGTGTAAGAAAGCGCCCCTAGCGGCGAAAAAACGAAGGAAAGTTAAAAAACTCGCACTAAGCATACAGTTCGATTTGGCCCCGAATGACATCACATACAAGCAAGTTTTTTTTTTGAAAAATGATAACTGTGTTACCTTCTATATTGGAGGGGAGTCTGGTAGGACCTGGGCATGTTCAATCGTAAATATATTATATATTGATTGGGGGGCTCCTAACTGATAAAACCCTGAAGTCAAATACGCTTTTCGGGGCTTAGGTCGTTACAGCGCCATCTGTCTGTATACCGGTTGTCGCACGATACATAAATTGAATTTTTTTTTTGTGTACTTTCCGACAGGTGACGAAGGGTGGCGCTCTGACGCTGGTCTCGCTGTGGAAGTCGCAGTTCGACGACTCCGAGGAGACAACCGACAACGAGTGGAAACAGGAGCAGTTACAGGTCAGTCAGAGACACTGAAGTAGACCACTTGAGGTTCGGTGAGCTGTCCACTAAGCTGATTTATTTATTGCTTAGATGGGTGGACGAGCTCACAGCCCACCTGGTGTTAAGTGGTTACTGGAGCCCATAGACATCTACAACGTAAATGTGCCATCCACCTTGAGGTATAAGTTCTAAGGTCTCAGTATAGCTACAACGGCTGCCCCACCCTTCGAACCGAAACACATTACTGCTTCACGGCAGAAATAGGCAGGGTGGTGGTACCTACCCGTGCGGACTCACAAGAGGTCTTACCAACAGTAAATTGACTGCGTTATTGTCCCGCAGTCGCCAGAGCACCGCTGCGGGCGCGTGTCGAGCTGCTCGCGCACGCAGCCGCAACACTCACAGTCCGCGCACACGGCGCTGCATCAGCAGCAACCGCCCCCCGCACCGCCCGCCCCGCAGCCTCCGGTACGTGGCGCCCCACTGTACTGCATATGGTCTAAATAATCATAAAAGAAATTACATCATTTTTTTATAATCGACCGACTGCCGATTTTCTGGACTGTGTATGCTCTAAATATTCACAGAAGAAATTACATTAATTTTTTTTACAATTGACTGACTGCCGAATTTCTGTACTGTGTATGATCTAAACAGTTATAGACTTTTGCACCTTAAGCTCATCGTAATGGGGGTTATAACAGTGTACGCTTTTCTACAAATTCAATAAATCAAATCGAAATGTGAAAGGCTATATTTTTATAAGCAATATTTTTGGAACATTACAAGAGAAACGTTTAAGGGTTAAAATTTAGAAAAGATATCTTGACAAGAAATATAATAAAAAAAACTTCAGCTATTCGAATGGAGTAAACCTGATTGAAGTTCAATTAAAAATTAAAAATTAAAAAAAAGGGACCTTTAATTACAAAGATAAATGTCGCCTAAACCAAATAGACTTTCACCCCTCTAAATAATCCCCCTGAATTGTTTTAGGCATTTTGTTTTAGACTGTCTTAAAATTTAACATAAGCCGTAGACATGGCAATAAGAATGCTGCTGTCCACCTTGAGACATGAGGTCGAACTCTTTTACAAGCTATGTTTTCTGTTTCGCCAGGTGCAGCCGGATCCGCCTCCTCCGCCGTCTCCTCCTGTCCCAACGGTGCGACCGCCGGCTCCCCCGCGCCCCCCTCCCGCCCCCCGCTGTCTGTACATCCCGGGAATCGACGCCTACCCACGACTGCAACCCACGCTGCCGCGCTGCTGGTCGCTACCCGCAATAGGTCAGTACTGAAACTTCAACTTCAATTTTATGACGTCACAAGTCAGTAAAGCGGGCTCAGTAGTGTTTTCGTATGCCACGTACTATCCGGCTTTGGAATGAGCTCCCCTCCACGGTGTTTCCTGAGCGCTATGACATGTCCTTCTTCAAACGAGGCTTGTGGAGAGTATTTAACGGTAGGCAGCGGCTTGGCTCTGCCACTGGTTTTGTTGAGGTCCATGGGCGACCGTAACCACTCACCATCTGGGCCGTATGCTCGTCCGCTTACAAGAGTAATAATCGATTCTGTATCTGTATCTGTAATAATCGATGATGTTTAAATTAATCTTATATCTTTAAACGAGCAATTCTTGTATATAAATATATATATATAATCTATCTGGATATACTATGAATATGTAATCTGAATCTCGGAAACGGCTCCAACGATTTTCATAAAATTTAGTATACATGAGATTTCGGGTGCGATAAATCTATCTAGAGCTAAGATTTATTTTCAGAAAATGTTTTATTATTCGAGTTTTCAATAATCAACTTTATCGATAATTTTTGATTTTTTTTAAAATGTTTGGGCTTGATTCTTTTGTTTTTATATTTTTGAGCGCAATCGATATGATACTTGGTAGGTAATTTTGTTAGGAACTCACCGAAAGTCTGTGTCTTTGTAGTCATAATATTTTGTAGCACTAAAGTCCTGGAGTGGCCACTCCTGTCTTCTTTCCTTTTCTCTGGATAAAACACTTTCAGTTTTTTAAGTCCTTAATTAGCTGCACTCAATATTCACTACTTTTTCGCGATCGCACAATTTTGATGCGCACGATTCAAACTCGAATTTCAAGTGTCATTGATATAGGAGGGGAAAGAGGCGGGACTATATCGATGCGCTCTCAGTTACGTTCAAAAATATTAATGCTAATTATCCATTGCAGGTAGCGTTAACATAAAATAACCAGTTCATAATTTTTTTATTATTCTGTCGGTAAGATCGAAAAATATTATTCATATTTCATCGTTTTATCAATATGTAATTCGTATTTAAATACAATTTGTAAAGAATACAATATACCAACAAAAAAAACCTATATCTAGTTACTAGCTTTGGTCCGCGACTTCGTCTGCGTGGAATAGTTACTTTGGCATAACGCTAAATTTTACCCGCGACTTCATTTACGTAGAAAGTGAAAATATTTTTGAATAATAGAATGTTTAGGAACTATTTAAGGTGTTGTATATATAAATAGCCTTATAGCCTTCCTCAATAAACGGGCTATCTAACACTAAAAGAGTTTTTCAAATCGGACCAGCAGTTCCTGAGATTAACACGTTCAAACAAACAAACAAACAAACTCTTCAGCTTTATAATATTAGTATAGATTATCAAAACACAACCTTATGGCTCTTGTGTTAAGAGCTATTCCTGTGTCGTCAGGTGAGCACATCAGGTCGCTGAGCGCGCCGCTGGTGCAGCAGGCGTCGTTCGACGGCGTCGGGTACCGCGTGGACGTGATGCGAGGCGTCGCCGCCAGGATGACGCGCGCGCCCGCCACGCCGCCGCCGCGCGCACGCACGCTGCCCGTACGTAGTCCTCGCTGCCGAGGGTCGTCACCATCACCTTCTCTCACACAATCTTGCTCCGTCTGTTTCTGTCTCTGACGGTTTTTTTATTCCTTAGATGGGTGGACGAGCTCACAGCCCACCTGGTGTTAAGTGGTTACTGGATCTCATAGACATCCATAACGTAAATGCGCCACCCACTCAAGTTCTAAGGTCTGAAGTATAACGATACGCTGTAGAAGAACATTGTGAATCTAGCTCTTAGTAAAAGGAGGGTAAACCCTGTCTTTGTGCACGAATTAAATATTAATGACGTCACTATACGAAATTCGAGCGCGAAGTGAAAGTGCTCGAGACATGGGGTGTATTTCGTAGTGTATACAGTACGACTGCTCCACCCTTCAAACCGAAACACATTACTGGTTCACGACAGAAATCGGCAGGGTGGTAGTACCTATCCACGCGGACTCATGAGACCTCCTACCACCAGTAAACCAGTTTATATCATACTAGCGAGCTGCCCTTGCTTCGCTTCGGAAACTGTAATTTATTATTGATTTTACCACTATTTAATTGATGTTATTATACATATAAACCTTCTTCTTCAATCACTCTATCTATTAAAAAAAACGCATCAAAATCCCTTGCGTAGTTTTAAAGATTTAAGCATACATAGGGATATAGGGACAGAGAAAGCGACTTTGTTTTATACTATGTAGTGATTTTTATAGGTGGTCGTAAATTAGTGAAACTTTCAGAGTCTGTCGAGTTCGTCGATCAACTCCGCGCCCGGGGCTGAAGTCCGGCCGGCGAAGCCCTGCGAGGCGGAGGGCGCCACGGTCTCCAGCCGACTCGAGATCCGGGTCAGGCCGGCCCCGCACGACAGCGCCTCGCCCCACCACTCCGGTCAGTAGAGCACAGATTACACCCGAATTATTTTTAATCGATTCTCAGGAAATAATGGCACAAACTACGGCATAAATGAAATCTGTACAAGATCCGAACAAAATGTGGACCATCGCTGTATTTATTTCTTGATTTATTTATTACACTTCATGTAAAATTTACATTGGCAGACTTAATGCCTAAGGCATTCTCTACTAATCAACCAAAGGTAGTGCAGAGTAGATAGTGGTAGGTGCAATGAAATTTATATTAAGTTACAACACTTATATACATACATACATACATACACACAAACACACATACATACATACGTATTGTGTTCAGATACTAGCTCGGTGGAGGATGTTCTGTTTGTTACTAAACTCCTCATCTCGAGTTCAAATAAGTATCTGTGTACAATACATAATCGCTGACAATTAGGACTTTTTGGCGGGAACGCGAGGAGTGAAGTTGTGTGATTTGTTTTATTTTGTCTATTTAGTGTTTCTTCAGGTTTAAATGTGTAGTAACGGTGGTTTATTAACTGTTTAATATCTGTGAAAGTGCACAAATGTGGGAAAATGAAACAAAGCCGCTGGACGTAGCTTCTCGGGATCCTCCGAAAAGTCCACTGAAAAAATCTTAGTAAATGACCACCATTTTACTGAGATTATATTTCATCCCATATCATCTCATTTCATATCATTTAATTTCATCCCAGTTGATTAATATCTCAAATTAATCATCTTCATTTCATTTCACTCCATAATATCATTTTTCATAAAAATATGAATATAAATTAAAATAAGACATGACTTAAAGGTCTCAGTTACCAGGTCATAAAATCCCATTAAAAAAAAATCTGACAATTAGATTTGTTTTAGAATAGTATTTAAAACCTTTAAAACTCTTTAGTTTTAAAAACACAGATTTTTCTTATACGTATTCACTCACCATTCAGTACCTAGAGTAGTTTCTTGCATAATTAATTTATTAAAAATATTAATTGAAAAAGAAATGAAAGGCTTTAAATGTTTTTTTCGTAGTATATTACAGAAAACACAACTAAGTCTTTTATTGTCCAATTATTCTGGAATATTCCATATCATTATAGATATACTAGCCGTACTCGCCCGCTTCGCTGGGCATTTAAAAATAACATTATTATTTTTTGTCATTATTATTAGGGAGTCCAACATTCATATAAATGTAAGCCTATCCATTAAGTACATGTTATTTCTACATGGATACCAAGTTTCAAGTCAATCGGATGCACGGTTCAGTAGTTATAACGGAACATCCGTAAAAACCACAGTAGATTTATATATTAGTATAGATAAGAGGCTTAGAGAAACAATTTTTTATCATTATTATTTTTCTTTCAAATGACACACACCCTGTATTATTATGCTAAGGGAATTGTACAGCGTGATGTTTTATGGTATATATATATTTTTTTTTATTCCAGTTAAAATTCACTCTGTAGTGTGCGGGGGCGAAGGCCTGAGACCGAACCACGAGGAGGCGTCGGTCTACTACGACGCCACAGAGCACCAGAGAGATAAACGGTACGCTCATAAAACGAGTTAGTGAACTCGGCTATCGCATCAATATGGGTTCGATTCTGGACACTGTTGTTAGACTTAAACAAATAGTAGCCTTATTAGCAAATTGCCTATTTGGTAAGCGGCTATTGTCGCCTGTTAAGAATGCCAGGGAATAAGGACACGTCATAAGCACAGTAACATAGTTGAAGAGAGTTCAAACCGGAAGGGTGATGCTGGGGATCAAGGTATGTGTGGATCTCTTTACCCGGTGGCGGGGGAATCGCAAGTCGCACGGGTAGATCACAACACCATTACCTTCGCAAAGCAATCTTATATAGCCATGATACGCAAATAAGACTTGAATCTGATGCTGAAAAAAATGATAGGTCCCAAATAGTGTATGTGAATGTTATGGTTCCTGAGTAACGTGAATCTCCATGACGACCTGGAGCTTGACTCAGTAAGAATCTACAGTCGGCATCATTGCGCCACTTTGAGAAGGCGGTACGACATGAAAACCCTCTTGTCATGGCCGCCGGTAATTACATACCCGACCCTATGGACCGAATGGTCCCGACCGTCGCAATAAACACGTCATTTCCTCCCGATCCACTAACGGTGCTTTTAGGTACTACAAGCACCAGTCACCGTCCTCGTCGAACCCGTCGCTTGCGACGAAGGGCTCGGCTAGTAAATTAACCCTCAGACACAGCTCACTGAGTTTCTCGCCGGATCTTCTCAGTGGGTCGCGTTTCCGACCCGGTGGCAGATTCTCAACACTCCCCGTTTGAGCCCCGTGAGCTCACCTACTAGTTAAAAATATTAATGTTTTGTCACGCACCCTGTATATGACAGCTCGGTCTGCCCCCAGGTCCTCGACACGCAGCGTCGAGAAGAGCCACAGCCCTGCCGTGGAGCGCACCAAGCTGGACTCAGTGCCTGACAGGTGCGTGCACGGTGTAACTTCGTTATCACGAAGCTATAGAGACAATGTCAGTAAAATAACCCAAAGGACTGTAAGGTCGGAGTAGCAGCGGACAGACACACTGCTCACTGGGCCCCCCACTGACGCATGTATCGTTATTGTGGTGAACCTATGTGTACCACCGCCCTGCCTATTTCTACCGTGAAGCAGTAATGCGTTTCGGTTTAAAGGGTGGGGCAGCCGTTGTAACTGAGACCTTACAACTTATATCTCAAGATGGGGTGGCACATTTACGTTGTTGGGCTTCAATAACCACTTAACACCAGGTAGGCCGTGAGCTCGTCCACTCACCTAAGCAATAAAAAATAAATAAATAAAAAACGCCAGCCTTTTCCATTATAGCAATCTCTTTTGACCAACCGTGAAATCTAAGTACAACAGTCCTAATAAAATCAATACAAGCAACTAATTAACAATAAAACTCAAAAAATACAAAATAAATATATGAGTACCTAAGCCGTATGTACTACAAATTAAAATAATATTTTTTATATCCTCTTGATCTTAGTCAGGATCAGGTCAGATTAATGAAATGATGAAATGATTGTATGAGTATCGATCCTCGAGCACGTGTCGTGGTTCGGGGGGCGGAGACTCCGGGAGGGGGTGGCAGACATAGAGCCGATACAAACGCTAATCTGTCCCCAGGAGCTGCATAGCATTTATCAAGAGGGACATCAGGGAGGCGACCAGTGGTGCCGGCGACGCCTCCCAGAGCCTGAGAGATGTAAGTCCGTTTTTTTTATTACCTATGCCTTCAGAGGCTATTTCAGCGTAACTTTAACTAGTAGGTGAGCTCACGGGGCCCAAACCGGAGTGATGCTAACACTGAGCCTAGCAAGAGCAATGCTTCGCAGAATCTACCCCCGGATCGGGAACGCGATCTACTGAGAAGCTGAAATAGCCTCAAGGCTAACAAAATAGGTAGAAAAAAAAACACGACTCCTCTCCCCTGACGCTTGAAGAGTTCCACCTTGACTTCCAGCGCTCATCGGGCAGCGCCAGCACGTCGCGGATCCCCGTGGCCAGCGCGGAGCACCGCCTCGCCAAGTGCGCCTCCTGGAGCGGCGATGGACCCCTCTGCGCCGACCTCACGCCCGGTGAGGCCCACGGACCGCACCCACACCCGCCCAATAACTCAATCCAACTATGGTCTTCATATCGAGGGTTGAAAGGCTGTTTAGTTTAAGCTACATTTCGCTTAACACACGACATTTATCTTTGTAACTGAGGCCATTGGCGCAAAATGGCCTAAGCATAGTATCATAGTTAGTATGGGGTATGAAGGGTAGAGGTAAGGAGAACCGTCTCATATGGGAGAAGCTTGAAAAAGTGTCCCCTTGAAAAAGTGTACCTTTAATAACAGTTCAAAAATCCTCCAGAATGGCGCTAGCAAAGGCACAGGGTATGATATGGATTGAGCAGTTGTTAATTTCGTCAGTATAACCTAAAATTATTGCTGTGGTCAAACGTGGAGACATCGATTGCATTTTCTTGTCAGCTTTAAATAAAATACTTTTTGTGATTTTGTAGTGCTTACAGTTCTTTCGTTCGTTTTATTTCTGTGTCTTATTCTAATAACTTTCAGCGCCGTTTTTAAAATTTACCCGGTTGCTACTGTAGCGCCACCCTTATTTAGCAGATTTTAAATGACACTTTTTTACACACAGAGGTTCTCCTTACCTCTACACTCCGTAGTATGGAAATAATGAGGTTTGAATTGACTTTTAAACTGCTTCGTAATCAATAATAATACGCGCAAAAATAAAGTTTACAATCTGTTGTATATGGGTAAAACTGGGGATAGGCCGGATTCCCATTGAAAAAAAATACATATTTTTTATTGCTTAGATGGGTGGACGATCTCACATACGGTGTTATGTGGTTACTGGAGCCCATAGCATCTATAGCGTAAATGCGCCACCCACCCACCTTGAAATATAAGTTCTAAGATCTTAGTATAGTTACAATGGCTGCCCCACCCTTCAAACCGAAACGCATTACTGCTTCACGGCAAAAATAGGCAGGGTGGTGGCACCTACCCGTGCGGACTCACAAGAGGTCCTACCAGTAAATAAATTGCAATATGAAAAATTGTGGGTTAGGCCAGTTTTGCGCTGACGGTCCTCAATTAAAGGTCCCTTTTATTTGGTATTAGCATCAACAGTTCAATGTTTTTAATTGAACTTCAATCAAGTTCACTCCAATCGAATAGCTGAAGAAGTTTTTTTGTTAAGATATTTGTTTCCAAATGCTCAAACTTTAAATGGCTCTCCTGTAAGATTGCAAAAATGTCGCTCAAACCTTTCACTCCTCAATATAATTCCATAATTTTATTCTCGAATGATGTGATCAAAAACATCCTTAAAATATGAAAACCTCTTCTAATTTTTTTAGTATGGCAAGGAGTTTCCTACGCCGCCATTATTGCCAGTGTCGAATTTTATAAAAAAACTTCCATTAATACGTACAATGATATGGAGTATTTCAGAATGAATAAACAATGAAAGATTTAATTGCGTTTTCTGTTATACAATATGAAAACAATATTTAAAGCCCTTAATTAAATAAAATTAATATTTTAAACAAACAGAACTTTCTTTTTACTGAATAACAGACTTCACTCCATGACACTGAAGAAAAATCCTTTTTAAAAACTAAAGAATTTTACTTAATAAAATGTTTTCTTTAGATAAATACATACATAGTCTGTTGTGTTAATATTGATTCGAAGCGAAACAAGATGAAGCTGTGATTGTCTTATTCCTGCAGCGCTTCCTTCATGAGCTCCAAGCTTATAGACCCACTTAAAACAGTAGACTAAATTTTGAATATCCCTTGCAGCATTGAGGAGACGAAGGCAGAACGCGAACGAGAAGTACGCCGCGGACCCCGCCCGGGAGCTGAACCTGCGGTTCGCGAGACCCCGGCACCGGCAGCCGCAGCAGCACCCCAGGTGAGCCCCGCGCGGGACCACCACCACGCGAACCGAGTAGGGATGATCGATATTCATCGATGTTGAATTTTTTTTTTCTACGGGCTCGGGATGTCTGGGCACCAGTAACCGCTTAACACCAGGTGGGCTGCGAGCTCGTCCTCCCATCTAAGCAATAAAAAAATAAAAATTAAATCGTGATTTTCTGGCAGCCTCGAGAATTCCCCCGTAAAACGTAGTTTTAATCAACGGACACGCATAGTAAATAAAATTATACAGTTTTATTTCCTACCAAAAACATCGATGTTTATCGTACATCTATACTTTTAAATCGATATAAACATCGATGTTTTTCTAATATCGACCATCCCTAAAACTGAGTCTGTGTATCTAAGTTTCCTCAGCTATAAGTGGGTATGGGCAGTGTACTCTTGAAAAGTGATGATATCAAAATTCACACAATCACTTTATACGATTGAGACGCTGACCTCAAGTTCGCCAGCCACTTAACGACAGATTGGCCGTAACCTAGCTCAATTGTCTAAGCTATAACAGATCCTGTGAAAGTGATCAGATTATATATGCGCGTATTCGCGTTAACACAGTAGACAACGATTCCTAATCGGAGCTCAGAGCGACTTCAGTAGGGCTCACGGCATTGCTGGTCCGCATGTCTCGGAGCGAGTTTCTGTTGCCGCACAGACGATGAGCACTATGGGTGGGGGCGTCTTGAGACCGAAGTCCCCGTAGTGTAGGAAGGGGGTGTTCGCAGGGCCGGCGCGCACAGCTCCTCGTCGTCGGGCTCCCCGCCCCCCGCTCCCCCTGCGCCCGCCGCCGCGCCCCCCGCGTCCTCCGCCGCGCCGCACAACGCCGCGCGCGCCCGCCGCTTCCGCCCGCTATCCATCGCCCCCTAGGTACGTACACAGACCCACCTTCCCCTGCAATAATATACCCGGAATCTATATATTAATTCGTGAAGCAAAAACTTTGTATCCCTTTTTACGAAAATTGCACGGACGGAGGAGTATGAAAATTTCCCATGCTTATACAGAATATAGAGAAGAAGTGCAGAATGCTAATTATTATTTTTTTAAATTATACGTTAAAAATACTTTTAAGCAATAAAAAAAACATTACACATACTAACCATGTATTTGACACAACACAGCTTTGTTTATTGTCAAACTTTTGTTATTGTTTAAAGTCTGTTGTCAAATTGTTATAGATTACTATTGTTTGTCTTTATTATTAATTGTCTATAGTGTAACCTTGGCGAAATTTGTTACTAAAAATCTTTGACGAGTGAAGGAAGTATTTGACAATAGAACAATAATAATGTTCAAACTTTAAGTTTAAATTAATAATTATGGTCGAGCTTCGACCGTTGGACAACCACTGGTACACTATTATCGATCTATCTCGACAGGATCTCTTGATGACGTCACAGCGAAGAAGGACCCCCCGGACCTCGGACTTGTATAAACGTGTGACAGCAAACTGTCCCCTCGGCGGTCCGACACGGGGACCGCTTAATATCGCCGGGCGTGTACGCGAATCTCGATTGTAAATGTTTAATTTTATCGTTGAGGCACTGTAAATGGTGATTTTTTTGAAGAAAGACGCGTAATGTGTTTGTAGATATGTTTTTACGCTTCTCGACTTAGCGTCGGCAGAGCGGTCTGCTGGTTACTAAAGTGCGATTGGAGAGCTTGCATGACTTTACGTGCGGACTGGCTTCGCGTCGGCAGTCCGTCGACGCGTGGCTGGAGCGAATCCGATCTTGTTCTCCGCTTAGCATCGACTGTACAGTATTCTAGTCTTCGCTATTCGAAAACATATTAAAAAGCTTTAAACAGAAAAGCTCATGAAGTCAGAAGCATAAAGTTTGATCCGCTGTCTCCCGAAATTGCTTTTATCTGGATTTGTGGGTAGTTTTTTTTTTTTTCGATAATATTTTTTAATGAAATCCTCTGAATCCAAATACTTGCATAGAGTATAGTGTGCACCTTAAAGTACTAATGAAACGCAGTGAAATTTATTAGGAAAACTTGCGCGCCCCCTATCATACATCGACGGTATTATAACGGGACTTCCCCGGACGACAACTGTACCAGGTTACGTCGCAATCGGACGAGCTGCTTACAAACGGACATACAAACGTTCTATTATTATTATTATGTATATTTTTATTGCTTATATGGGTGGACGAGCACACAGCCCACCTTGTTTTAAGTGGTTACTGGAGCCCATAGACATGTACAACGTAAATGCACAACCCACCTTGAGTTATGAGTTCTAAGGTCTAAAGATCTAAGGGCAAAATACAAAAATACACGGTCCAGAATTGGGGGCCGATTCAAAAAACATTCGGTGTATAGAGGAGAATGAATCTATGATTTTCAACAAGCATTTGAGTTCACAGCTCTCCGATAGATAAGACACATTATGGGGGGTAGCATTGAAAAATTTAAACATACTTATCGAGGGGTGAAAAGCTGTTTGGCTTGAACGACATTTCGCTTAACACGCAACATTTATCTTTGTAATTAAATATGCGTTTTACTGGTGGTAGGACCTCTTGTGGGTCCGCGCGGGTAGGCACCACCACCCTGCCTAATTCTGCCGTGAAGCAGTAATGCGTTTCGGTTTGAAGGGTGGGGCAGCCGTTGTAACTATAGTTGATATCTTAGAACTTATATCTCAAGTTGGCTGGCGCATTTACATTGTAGATGTCTATGGGCTCCAGTAACCACTTAACACCAGGTGGGCTGTGAGCTCGTCCACCCATCTAAGCTTGGTTCAGAACTTCCATTAAGTTTAATCTATTCAAATAGCTAAAGAAGTTTTTTTTAATGATATAAATCTAAATTTTTAATTGCTCTCCTGTAATGTTGCAATATTTTCACTTAAACCAAATATCCTTTCGCCCCTCGATATGTGTTCAATATTGAGTAAGTCTCGAAACGCGTTTTAAGCTCGATTGAGCTTTGAATGTTTTCCGTATATTTGCCAAAAACGACTTCCGGTTATGGCACGATTCGTGATCCCGATAGAAACATTGGTCGTTCAAAATGAAAGTACAATTTAAGTCAAATCCTTTGAACAACGTTACGTGTTTTGTATCTAATTAAATAATTTAGCGTTTACAAACAAAAATAAATAAAAATATTATAAAATAAAATGAACAACGTAAATTTTAACGTTATATTATAAATATATTTTCTATATGATGCGGTAGCTTTCATCAAGTTTACGTCTGTGAAAATGGTGATAAATTTCCTTAAAAAGTTCAGTAAAATATATTATATATATATTATCATGTGAAATGATGTTTAGACGCCATTACGTTCTAGTCTCGCTGTTTAGTTTAGTTTTAAAACAACAAATTCGTTATGATAATTATAAACGAAATATATAAATGAATAGGTAATAAGGTCTTCGAGAAGGTGTTGCTACGTTTTGTTTGTATTTATTTGGCTGGCAACACCGAGCTTGGTGCTGCCAGCGTCCGCAGCTCGTTGCTCACCGAACATTGCAACACCGGTTTTAATTTTAGAGTTAATGTGGAACATTACGATTGGATAATGCCGCGCCTGTATGCAAACACTTCGTTTCCACGCAAATCAATACTTGCATTTCATTAACACTAATCATACCAACACTTACTGGTACCTATTTCTACCGTACCAAAATAAACAAATAAAAATAAAATATAATTGCTGTAGATTAATTGGTAAGAAAAATCATGGAGTCAAACGTGAAAAAGCCATAAGTTGTTATGTGAATTTTCAATGCACAAGTTCAAATTGCGTCACTTGGCCCGCTATGGTATGCTTAGTGTTAATCTGATTGAATTTCTGTATGGCCTTTACAATTCATACAAAAAATGAGGCCATCATCGTAAAAGTGGCCTAACCCACAATTTTTCAAAATTGGTGCTTCTAAATTACTATTTATTTGAAACAATAAAAATTTTGACCCAAAACCCTCCTATCCCTAGTTTCAGTGATAGATAACAGATGGCGTTGTAAACATTATTATCGCGCGTATTGTCTTTGCCTACGAAGCGGTGTAAAAGTAAATTCGAACCTCATTAACTCCATACTAACTATGATAAGCTTAGGCCAATTTTGCGCTGACTGCCTCAGATATAAATTAGCGCGGTTTTTTCTGTCAAACGTTCTAGTCTAATGCGACTTCCGTCTCCTAGGGAATAAAAATAAAATAAATACAATATTTAGAAACATATTTTTGTCATACTATGAATAATGTATATAATGATGATGTTAAATATCTATATCTATATATCTGTGTATATATAATATGCCACATACATAACGATTGAGTGAGAACAGAAATATGATTGGCACACAGTTGACTGTTTAAGTAAAGTCTATTGTTATACTATTGTCTATTGTTGAAGAAATGTCGTTTTGATTTCTTCGAGATGATACAATCATCTCGTTATTACCATCGCACGAGACTTGTGGAGAGTATTAAGCGGTAGGCAGCGGCTTGGCTCTGCCCCTGGCATTGCTGACGTCTATGGGCGACGGTATCCTCACCATCATGTGGGCCGTATGCGCGTCTGCCTACAAGGACAACAAAAAAAAGTTAAATGGAAATTGTATAAATGGAATTATACAAAGCGCCTGGATTGCCTAACTATAATGAAATGAAAATGAATGAAATGCGTTTACCTCGGGCAACTTAAGCCCATAAATTTTCACATACAATTACATAATTTTTAAATCAAAATACCGTACAATTAAAATTACAATTTATCAGAATTATTAAGAATAAAAATCGAATCGAATCAAATGAAATTGTATTAAAATTATTAAAATTAAAATTATCAACTACTGATATACAAATTGCAATTAAATAAATACTATACTTTAATTCTACTTATAAATAGATTCGTTATCAGTATCGTTCCCGGAGTCTACTCGATATTCCGGTGTCTTAGTAACAGAAATCGACATAATTACTTCAGTGCGCCGCGTAGGGCACCGGTGACCTACACAATAGTCAAAGGATTAAATAAACAATTCAATTGTGTTCTCACTCAGACGTTGGGGCATACACACGGACGCCTGTACGGGAAATCATGTTTATTTGAATCTAGCGTGATTGCGCTTTTGTTTTTAAGCAACGCATGCGATTTATCTAACGCGACATCAGAGCCAAAACGATCGAAATGCCCATTTTTGAACGTCTCATAACCGACCGTGATCCGATTGTCTCAAGCTATATTGTTAAGCGTCGATTTGGAGGCGTTATTTACTTTGTTAGAAATTAACCGAATGTAACTTAGAATTTTATGGTGATTACTTAACAAGTAACAAAATATGCACATATCGGCTTAGGATGTCACCGCCGTGATCCAATATAACGTAAGGGCCTTCTATTATTAGGTACGACGCTGTCATCACAGTTTCATTATAGCGTAAAACTTAGCTTTTCGAGATGAATGTTGTGAAAAATTAAGCAATTATGAAAAAATATTCAAATAAAGCAGCGTTATAAATTTTGATAGCATTTAATGAAACGAGTTCTATTCTGTCAGTTACTGTCAAGTGTCAAAACGAGAGGCGGGAAGTTGAAGACATTAGCTACTCACTTAATTCTTAGTGAATATCTGTGACCTTGCTCGTTTACGAAGCCCGCTATAGAAAGCAGAGTATTAAATACACTTGACATTGGCGAAATCTAAAAGGAAACTCCATAAACTTATGAGATAGACATGTTTGAATCTTTTTTTTTAAATGACAACAGAGTTGGCTGTGGTGTCGAAAACGTAATTCCTTACAGGTGTCTATATTATTTTTTTAGATACATTAATATTTAAGTCCGCATGTATGCATATGGCAGTTTAAAGTTATTTACGTTAAAATGTCGCACGCTCGTCTCGTTCGTTCATTTGCAATGTATTTTTTTTTATATGTTTACCGAATGCACAATGACATTTAATAAAAGGTAATTTTGTCCTTGTATTGTGGTTTTATTTGGTCGATTTCCTTGGCGTCTGTGAATTTGGTACCAGCACGGGTGTGGTTATGTCGTCACGTCAAGTACGTAATTTGTTAGAACGACCGCGCAATGGAAAGCGCATTTACTGGTGGCCCGGAGGCCTTTCCATTTTCACCAGGGCAGGTGGGCGAGCAAAGGCTCAGCCAGGAGGTATGGGATTAGCTAACAGCTGCCCGAGCGCCTCCGAAGGAGACCTAAACAACTCAAGAGCAGTTGCTTCGCGTATGAATCTACTACCGGATCGCGACTCGCTGAGAAGTTCCGGCGAGAAACTCAGTGGGCTAAAGTTAAAATGTACAGGTACTATATACTTATATATATATAAAGAGTATTTTTAAAGTCACTAATATTTTCATTGTGTCTACGACACGCAAGTACCAAAGCGAGAACAGTAATATTCTGGATATTACGTAGAACCACACAGAAGCCACAATCATTAAAAACCCGTATGTAAAACAGCTTCCACTAAACCAATTGAGCACCACATAATCCTGCCATATTAAGCATCGAGCAGTAAAAAAAACGGCAATATCGATGGATTTTCGACAAATTAAAACCAATTATTTTGAAATATAACTTTAATAATAATATAATCTGGATGTAGATATTTACAAAACCATTTAAATCAACCCATTACTATTCTATGCTTCAAAATACTCGTAACTGCCCTATAAATTATCACTCAGTATTCAACTATTACTAATTTATTAACTATAACTATTTTAACTTATTTTAACTATACCTACTAAAAAATACGACTTCTAATTTAAGTTAGGTACTTTGACAGATCGATATTACGACTAAACACGTTTCGATTATTTCTTAGATCTGGTTTTATGAGAGGGCTACGCGAGGTGTTCAATATAAATAGTGATAATGCGATACATACTCCTTGAAAAGAAAAATAAATAAAAACTGGCGAGCATAGACCAGACTTTAGATAGGTACAATAATAATAAAAGAATCAATCTTTTGTTTTGTTTGTCTGTCTTAAAAATGGATACAATTGAAGTTCGCGCTGTAATAAAACATTTTATTACTGGTGTCTACTACTGTGAGTCCGCACGGCAGGTACCACCGCCCAGCCTATTTCGGCCGTTAAGCAGTAATGCGTTTTGGTTTGAAGGGCGGGGCAGCCGTTGTAGTGTAAAAACTGAGACCTTAGAACTCAAATCACAAGGTAGGTGGCGGCATTTACGTTGTAGATGTCTATGGGCTCCGGTAAACACTCAGCACCCGGTGGATCGTGAGCCCGTCCACCAACTTAGCAATAAAAAAATTGTTTCAAGTGTTGAATACAGTTTTTAGTTGTACTTTGGTGTAATTTTATTTATCCCGAACCCCAGCGCGTAACAATATCATACTGATTTGTTATATTTAATATTTCAGAGAATCGAAAATGACTGAAGAAACAGATGAAAGTCTGCTTATTTTTTTTTTTGACTACGGGGCTGGTAAATCCAGACTTAAGAACAACATTAGGGATTCGTGCTCCTCCACTTTCTAGGGTTACGCGTTAGTGTGCTGAGTTCAAGGCGACGAAGAACTAACATTAACGACGACCCCCGCAAGAGACGCCTTACATCAGTCTGATACCGATTTTTGGCTCGATTCATAACGATGGACGAAACATGGCTTCAACATTATTTTTTTATGGTTGAAGAATTACTGGTGGCCCGGTGGCCTTTCCAGTTTCGCCAGGACCGGTGGACGAGCAAGGACTCAGCCAGAAGGGGTGTGATTTGCTATCAGCTGCCCGAGCGCCTCCAAAGGAGACCTAACAACTCAAGTGCAGCTGCTTCGCGAATGAATCTACTACCGGATCGGAATCGCGACGCGCTGAGAAGATCCGGCGAGAAACTCAGCTGACTAATGTATGGGTTAGGTTGCACGTCAGACTCTTCGACGGAGTACGGGTCCCTAAGCCGTTCCATGACTCGAAAGAGACAATCATCACCAACTTAATATAAGGCGATTCCATCCGCCAGTAAGATAGCTGTTTTTTCTGGAACGGCCGAGGGGTGGTAATGATCGAATGCCTTAATCGGGACCACTATTACGAGGACTTTGTGCGCATGACAAAGTTGCGCGCTGGAAATACGCAAGCAACGGCGTGGCAAGCTCACCAAGGTTTTGTTTCACCAAGATCGCGCCCCGGCGATGGCTGCCGGTCAAGAAGTTAGCTTCGAATTTATGAAACATCCTCGATATTCACCGATCCTAGCTTCTAGTAATTTCTACCTATTCCCGCAATCAAAGAAACATCTCAGGGGCCTTTAAATTTTGACATATTGACGCATTAGTCGCAGAGGTACACGATTTCTTGAGTATCAGGAAGAAGATTCTTCAAAAAGGAATTTTAGGTTCCGAAAAAAGATACACAAAGTGTTTGAACCTGATAGGTGGCTACGTCGAAAAATAAAATAACATTTATTAAAAAATATAATTGCGTCATAATCATTATCACTTTTATTAGACACTCTTAGAAAGCCCGCTGAGTTTTTTCGCAGTCTTCTGTGGGCCGCGATTCCCGACAGAGCGGCTTTCGTGTAATTTTAACACGTCTGCCGTGTAGGTCACCGGTGCCCTACGCGGCGCACTGAAGTAATTATGTCGATTTCTCTTACTAAGACAACGGAATGTCTACTAGACTGGGAAAGACGAATCCGAACGATACTGAGATAAAATCTATTTCTAAGATACTTCTAAAACATACATTAACAAACAATTGAATATGCAATTTCGAAAAGGGCACATGTCGCATATTTTGTCAAATACGTTTTTTCATATACATGTAGTTTTGAGGCTTACTTACACCCATTTTATAATAATTTCAGTAATTTTCAATTGCTAATTAACACTAAAATATATCTCAAAAGTTAATATTTTAAATTTTACACGGCTTTAGAAAATAATCAGTTTTTTTCATTTCCTGAACATTTTTCATTTTCAGAGATGTGCCCTTTTCGAAATTGCGTATTCAATTGTAAATAAACATGCTTTAAAAAAAACCGACTACAAATAGAAAAAAAATATATTCCACAACAAATTAATATACGCTAAAAACAATAATCATCGAAATCGGTTGGCGTGATATTGAGTTATTGAGTTATTCATCTATATTTTGTCGCGCACGTACTAAATGCAAATTTAAGACATATGATTTTCCCATGGATACCATTATTAGAACTGGACTAAATTATTGTAATAGGACCGCACGGGAAGCGTCAGCTTTCTAATAAAAAAGGATCATCAAAATCGATTCACATAGTAAAAGTTATGAGGTAACAAACATTAAAAAAAACATACAGCCGAATTGAGAACCTTCTCCTTTTTTGAAGTGGGTTAAAAAGAAGGCAAAATTAGGACCTTAGTGACAGAAATCGACATAATTACTCCAATGCGCCGCGTAGGGCACCGGTGACCTACACGGCAATCAAAGGGTTTTAAAGGCGATACTTTTTTTAACACCATTCAATCCAAACAACTCACAAAACCAATTAAAAAACACCCTACTTCAAGCAAATGGTTAGAATCGTCAAATCACCAATATTGCTCTAAAAATCACGCAATAAACAAATTCTTAACAAAGGCTACCAAAATAGACCGAGACAGAAAGCCACGTGTTACTCAAATACTCGGGAGTGAGCTATTATTGACCAGAAACTTAGTGTTTCCGACAAGAGCTGTTACAGTACTCAAAGAACCCTTCCTCCCCTTACGTCGCACGCTCATTGCCTATCACTCTAATGGACCTCACTAACAAACCCTACCATTTACAGACAAAATAAACAAATAGTATTGTGGGCAATGTACACTGAACTAACACATACACTCCGTCTTAGATCTCTACTTTGTAGTAGGCAAATCTGCATCTAACAAACATGGATCCCATCGTGGCTGAGCCTTTGCTCGCTCACTTGTCCTAGTGAGACTGGAAAGGCCTCCGGGCTCCCAGTAATCTTTCAATCATAAAAATAGATATAGTTCACGAACATTCATCAGGTGGTACGGATACCTTTAGGGATTGCACTTTACTCTCGCTAATAAGTTTGACTACCTTCAAATCACTGTGGTACCTCCTGACGTGTATGTCCAAAAGGGAGAGCCTCACAGTCTGGTAGTCACACAACTTGCATTTAAACGGTTTGTTGCCGGTGTGCAATGCTTCGTGACACAGCAGCGCTTCCAATTTAGGAGTTTTGAAGTCGCAATACTTGCACAGGTGCTTTGTGCCCATGTGAATCGTCCTCACGTGCTTCTCAATCTCATGCTTATGCTTACACGTGTAATTACACAGCTCACATTTGAACGTGTAGTGGGAGCGCTGATGCATAACGAATTGGCATTTGAAATTCGTTGTGAAATCACAATTCTGACATCTCATTTCCAGGGATGAGGCGCTGCGTTTGTTGTGCAACGCTATCTGATCTTTGGTCTTCGTTTTGAAGTCGCAGTTGGAGCAGTGGTACGGGCGCTTGTCGTCAGTGTGGTGTCTTTGATAGTGCCTCTGCACCGTTGCCTTGAATTTCGATATGTAATTGCAATGGGAGCAACCAAATGGTCTTTCTCTGTCATTAGAGTCCAATACTTGAATGTTTTTCTTGTCGATTTTATCTGAATATGGGGTGCTGTAAGTCAACGGTAATTCATTTGATATCTCCGTGTAATTTAACAGTTCTTTCGGTAAAAAGTCTTCAGCGTTCGAATAGTTTTGACTGTAATTACTGGTATTCGTATAGGAGGTGATATTGTATGAACTGTGGTTCGTTTGATTCGTGATTGAAGGAAGGTTTTGCTCACCGAGATTCAAACTCAAAGTTTCGTCTACATTTTGTTCTTGAATATTATTATGTTTATTTCTATGTGAGTTTTTCGTATAGATTTCCTTGAAATGTGTATTACTGTGTTTCTTGCTTTCGCATTTGTAAAACGTTTGGTATTCGCAGTAAATGCACTTTATGACTTCATTCTGGCGACTCCTTTGCTTGTGTATGTTCAATCTCCATCCGACTATTGTTGTGAAATCACAGAATTCACATTTCTTTGCTTTCTCTGTTATCTCATTATGTATCTGAGACAGATGCCTGTGTATGTGACCAGAATGTTTTGTTACAAACGAACATTTGTCACATTTAAATTCGACAATTTCTTTCGAATGCTTCTTTTTGTGTTTCTTATAATTGTTGATGTACGAAGTTGAATATGTACAATTCTCACATTGATAACGCTTTTCGGACTTGTGTTTTCGCTTGTGGGCGTTCAGATTGTCCTTGAAAAGTGTTGTGTAATCGCACAAAGCACATTTGAGGGGGGTAATTATTTTCTCTCCAGTCTCTGTGCATTTGTGCTCGACTATCATGTGCCTTCTCAAGCAGGACGTGTATTTGGTGGCGTAATCGCATTGTTTACACGTATACGGTTTTATGTTTGTATGTCTGACAGTGTGCATGGCTAATGAGTTTTTGTAGACGGTCGTAAAATCGCAATGATCGCATTTCAATAGTTTGGTTGGTTTATAACGATTTTTTCTTCTTTTAGAATTCGTCCAGTCCTTATCGCTTTCGACTAATTGGAGGTTCAGTAAACTGGAATATACAAAATAGACAATGTAAAATGTTTTATTCAAAACTTTTCAAGAAAACAATTTTTTCTTGGATATACTTAATTGTACCTGCCTAACTTGTATTGGAGGTAATAATAAGGAAACATATGGGATTTAAATAACAAAATAATTTGTAGGTACTCCAACTGATGATGATAGAGAAATAATAATGACTTGAGGAAGCTGGGTCATTGCGGCATAATTTAGACAGAATATATATGCGTGTTAAGTATGGGTGGCACTCTTCACAGCAATGTCTATGAGCTCTTGTAACATAAGGTCTCATGGATCATTTGGAACCTCTTGGTTTAGGGAGGAACTTCAATTCTCTCTTTGTTTTGTATCATGTGTTCCATAGGTAGTGCTAGTTCCATAGGTTTACCTAAGATCACCAATTACAGTAATTAAAAGTAGGCATTAGATACAAATATTGAAAATCCAAATACTGCAGCAGCACAATTAGATCATTCAGTTAAGATAACGATAGTTTTGTTGTTCACAAGTACTGACAGCTGGCAACAAAGTGTATTGTTAACGTCGTGCAATTATATTAAAGACTCTTGTTTTTCTCTCAAAGTATAAAAGCCAATAAACAACCTTCCCATTGTTAGAGATATTCAGTTTGTATAATAAAACATTTTAGATCATTTACTTTTCTACGGGAGCGATTTCTTCATCAGACAATTCACTGTTCTCTCCATTGACTGGTTCACATTTGACCCAAACGCTCATGAAATGACTCTCCTTATTTACACTTTCATTTACTTCTTCAGTCATTTTCGTGTCTCTGAAATATTAAATATAACAAATAAGTACGATATCTATTTTTTTTTTAATGCTTAGATGGGTGGACGAGCTCACAGCCCACCTGATGATTACTGGAGCCCTTAGACATATACAACGTAAATGCGCCACCCACCTTGAGATATAAATTTTAAGGTCTCAGTTTTTACAGTATAGCAGCTGTCCCACCCTCTAAATCGTTCTAAGGTTCTAAGGTCAAAAATTCTAAGGTCTTTGTGTAGGTCCTGTTCTAAGGTATTAGTTTCGAAACATGTATCGTCAAGTTTTGCAAGAGTTTTGTAAATAAAACAATATGTATATTGCGG
This sequence comes from Bombyx mandarina, assembly GCF_030267445.1. Taxonomy (NCBI): domain Eukaryota; kingdom Metazoa; phylum Arthropoda; class Insecta; order Lepidoptera; family Bombycidae; genus Bombyx; species Bombyx mandarina. The sequence continues at coordinate 16,050,155 of NC_143229.1, forward strand.
ATGATAATCTTTTGATCTAGTAGTAAGCAGCTACCGGTGCTATAAACCCTGACCGTTTCTAAACTTGTATGTTGTAAGTAGCCAGTTAACAAGCCGCCCGGTAGCCACCAGGTTCATTGGACCATAATATCAATGCTGTCATTGACTTTGAGACATGAGCTCGAATTTTTGTTTAGATTTAATTGGTTGTTTTTCTGCAAAGTTTTTCTCGTATTTAACCGAAATTAGAGCTGCCAATGTTTGTCATACTTTTCGAATGCTCGCATTATATTTGCACCGGTTTGATTGACCAAAACAAATTAATAAACTACTCACCATGTGTTTTTCCTTGATACTGTTGAAGACTGCGTTGAAAGATTCACAAAAAAACAATATCTTGCTTTTGGATTATGTTTGTTAAAGACATAGGAATAATATCAATGAATCCTCTGTCGTAGTTAAGTTCACCATATATTACATAGCAAACCCAGAATCTTAAAGGGATTTTTTTGTTTTTTTATTTAAATTGCAATATTATGTTTGTACGTAGCTTTGACATCCATCAAATATCAATAACAAATTATTGACTATTGACCATAAGTTTATTTTTTATTCGTTTATTGAAATGGCAAAGGAAACATTGTCTGTTGCCATTTGTAACTTTAAGATATCTTGTGTATTTGTATTTGACAGTATTTGTATCGAACGATGCAACTGCACCGGTGTTCAAATTCCAATATATGGGTACCGTAGATTGAGTGGAATCGGGACCCTTTCCAAATCCAATACAAATTTTCAATGGTTTTTCTTAGGGTAATACCAATAAAATTGAGATTCAAATGGTTCCATGGTGGTACATAGTTCATCACAAAATATGCACAAAAACTGAAAAAGCTAGCTTGACCTGATTCACTTTGACTTTGGGCTGAATCAGGTTACGTATGGGGATAAGAGTTTTTCGATAGGGCTGACACTATTTAGTTGATAGGTACTTTTTAATATCTTTAATGAGTTACAAAACTTTGATGACTAATTTAAACTATTTGATGTTCTTAAACACTAAATAAAAGTCATTTTCAGTTCAACAAAATTAAATCTAACAGCTCAACAAAAGTACCTATTGTAAGGGTGAGACCGATATATTAGTATTCATTATGATATTCGTAATACAGCTTGTATTCGTGTATTGGTAATCCGTCGAATTCTGATATGCTAATATTCCGTATTCACTCTATTCATAATATTAGCCAACTCACATCGGTCGGGTTGTATCTATCACTCGAAAATATACTGGCATACGCCGTACGTGTCTCGCGGATATCTGTCTATCACATTCATAACAATACTGCATGCGCTAAGAGTAAGTGAGATAAACTACATGTTTACATATTGAGCAATGGAAATAAGTACATATCATTATGAGTTTAAGGACTATTTTTTAATTCAACTTTTTACATGTCAAAGATACTAGTGGGAATTTTTAAATGCATTACTTTTTAATGTTTGAACCTTAATTTCTTCATTCAACTAATATTAATATTAATGTACATAATATTACTTGTAAAATATTTAGTATGAAGTCAAATTCCTAGATACAATATAGTATTTATATTATTAACCAGCTGACTCGGCAGACTTCGTAGTGCCTCAATCGATAAATAAAAGACCTAAGCTTTTATATAAAATAAACTTAAAACAAACAAAAGGAATCCGTCCGACGGGGGGGACATCAAAGGAAAAATAAAATTGTGATTTTTATTTCATACCGAGCATTTTCATATTTATTTTAGCGAGACTAACTAACAGCATTTCATTTTTATATATATAATACCTTAACTAATACGTGAATATCCTGATATCTTAATATACTTCGATAAAACGGATAAACGAGTGAAACTTAATACGGTACGAATACCGTATTAAGTGTATTAATAATCATTAATTTATTTCACGAATACCGTATTAAGTTTAACTCGTTTACCCGTTTTATCGAAGTATATTAAGATATCAGGATATTCACGTATTCGTTAAGGTATTATAATATTACATCATGAATATATTAATATTCGCTAATATTGATATATATCGGTATTAACCCATCTTTAACCTATTATGACATCCCAGATTTGTCCCTATTCTACCTCTAGTCCCTATTTCCCCCAATCTACTTGTACTACATTTTCTGATAAAATAGATCCGTATCTTATGTTCATGATTGACTTCCGACGAAAGAATATTAACTTTCACTTCTTTTGCCCATCCATTTGGAAAATATTTTTTGACAATTGACAACTATGACAAATCTTAACAACATCTCACAATTCTCACACAAGAAAAGAAAGTTCAGCAAAATAAAAGAGGCAAATCGATTAAATCAAATTGGTTAAGTCAATTAATTATGGATTTAAGTAAACTGCCGAACGATATGAAACTGCAATTGTGCAAATCATATTTTAAAGGTATTACTCACAAATTATTCATCCGTAAAAATTACGATATCTATACCAAATTAAGTCCACTAGCTCAGTTCACATTAATAAACATCATTTACGATGTAAACTTTATTATTAATCGGGCTCTTAGTACAATTTTCACTTTCAGTGTGTTCCGATAATTCATGTTAGGCAGTCCATAAATTTCAAACGATTCGTGTCACTTATCATTTTAATTTTAAGTTTTTATGGTAATTTTTTGTTTATGTTTTTCTGTAAAGCAATAACCCTTCTTAAAAAGGTTCTGCTCGCCTTGACAATAAGTTACCACATGTCTGAGAGAAAAAAACCTCACAATCTATCATCACTTTTGTTTTAATTAAGTGACGCATTTTCAACTCGACAAATTAATTAGAATAGCATATCTACCCCACTTCAGTTTACTCAGATTGCTATGAGACATCTATGCATTTCCTTTATTTTCAGAAATGACTTTATAACATAATATTTTTATAAAAAAACTAACACTTAGTTTTAATCTTATAATTTTCTTATTCATAGTTGGTTGTCTGTTCCTACCGTTTGTGTGGGCGGTGAACGTGTGTTGGTTCTTCCGAGATGCATTCATAAAACCAGCATATGATGAGCAGAAACTAATAAAGAAATGTGAGTTATTTTAATTAGTTTCATGATTAGACATGTTAATTGATAAACTTATCTATTAATGTTTATATGCTTTCCCTGCTATTACATATCGAAAATCTATATTTATACTATCAGACCCGGCCACAAGTGGCTTTGGCTAAGGTTTCTGTTTCTAAATAACACGTGGCCGGCTATGGTAATACCAAAAATTAACAAAGTAAGAACAATTGTATTTCACAGTGTTGCGTTACTACAAAAAAAAAATTCACTTATACCTTAACATCAGCAACACGTGATGCTCATCCCATTGTTGGTATTTTTAACACAGAGCCATCTATGAGATATTAACATCAGACAGTATTACAATTGCCTGTAAAAACTGATTTAAGGTGCCATCTGTTTTAGACTTATGAAACTTACAATTAATAACAAGAATGAACATAAGAAATCATTTTATTGTTAATTAATAAATATTGCGACCATTAATCAAAATAAAAGCCATTTAAATCGGCCTAAGTTGGAACAAAACACATACATAAAAAAAAGAAGTTGAAATCGGTTCAGTAGTTTAGGTGTTCATCACGGACAATGTGAAAAGTAATTTATATATATTAAGATGTGAAAGTCCTAACTCCTTAAATGTAATGAGTATAAATAGATAGTACACAGTAACAGATAGTAAATAGTAAGCTGTCTGCAAATCAATGTCCTCAAGTAACCTCTTTTTGTATGATGTTTATAATTACTATAATAACAACGGACGATGACTACAGCATGACAGTCATCGGTAGGATAGGATTACCTATCCGTATAACTCTGTAATTCAACTGACCAAATAATGTAACTGAGAAGATTTGCCAAGAAATACACCGGGTGAAAAGGCTTATTGGAACGAAGTTCCTTACGGCAGGCTTGGAAGGGATAGGGATTTTGCTGCGTGACCGAACTGAAAAAATGTGATAGTAAAACCGTAAGAAAAAATCCGTGGAAAAAAGTGCGTGGAATAAAACCGTTAAATGAGACGTGCGCAGGCGCGACAGTCGCATACACAAGCGAGTAGTGTATAATACCTTTCTCTTTCTCCTTCTTTCTTTTCGTTCTCTAATCCCTTCTCTCTCTATTTAGTAATTATTTCTATTTCTATGTAATTTTATGTTGTCAACCAAAAATAAAGAGATAGATATATTTTGTTATTTTAATTGATAATTTGAATTACTATTTTTTTTAGTTTACGTAATTTATTATTTCCTAAAATACTGAATTTCCTAAATACTTTCCCGTACTTAAATAAAAACTAATCAGCAAAATTTAAGAGAAAAACCAAGAAAACCTACATAAAATTGAGTAATGATTTCTTTTTTTGCAAATTGTGTCGATTCTACATTAGCCGAAGGAACTTCGTTCCTACCTGGTGTCCCACGACACCACATCTTTTTTTTACTACAATTTAATCCCAAAGGCATTTGGAAGCAAGGATTGTTGTTTTAATCTTCATGCTCCATTTATTTATTTACAGTTGTGATAATGAGTGCAATCGGAGCTTTCGTGTGGGCTGTTATATTGGTTACGTGGATTACGGTGTATCAAACGAACAGAGTGTCGTGGGGAGCTACAGGCGACGCACTATCCTTCATAGTACCTTTAGGACGAGCCTAGAAATATAGATAAGCAATATGTATTTTTATTAATAAGACTTTTTCATTTTAACTTGTTGGACAGTATTCAAGGGAGATTGTCTGGTGCTCTTAATTATTTAATAATTATGGCGTGTTAGTTAAGTTATTTACGACCAGACTACACAGCAATCTATGTTGAGTCATGGTTTGAAAATTATGCTTATTGGAATGGACTCTCTTAATGCACATTTTGTTCACGGGCTGAGAAGCTAAACCAAAAGACCTTTTTTGCAAGAATTTTTCAGTTACTTCCCAATCACCTACGAAACAAACATTTTTCTCTTGAATCAGCTTGCTGTCAGATATTGAGAATATGCAATTTGAAATAAACAATAAAATAAAGAAATTTTTTTTTACTAATATTTCTGAAAATTAATGACAATACCAACTTTATTTGAATTATATGCTATTATTAGTTTCATGACGACTCTTAATTTTTTTATTTAATCTTTACTTAATACACTATACAAAAAAGATACAGCAAAAGGTACTCTGTTCCAACCTAGTATCCCTAGGACCCCCCTCACTTTAGCTAGAATTTCTATAATGGTACCTATTGATGTTGGGAGTTGAATGATATGCAAGTCACATAATGTTTGTCTCATATAAATATACGAATGTACGGAACATCACGAGATCCTCACATGAGCCCGGAATCAGGGCTGTTTAGTTTAAGCGACATTTCGCTTAACACGCGCCATTTATCTTTATTTGATATCAGTATCAACAATTCGATGTATTTTAATTGAACTTCAATCATGTTTACCACGTTCAAGGTCGCGATTTCGATCCGGTGGTAGATTCATTCGCGAAGCAATTGCTCTTTTAGGCCTCCTTCGGAGGCGCTCGGGCAGCTGTTAGCAAATCCCACCCCTCCTGGCTGAACCTTTGTTCGCCCACCTGTCCTAGAGAAACTGGAAAGGCCTCCGGGCCACCAGTAATCTTTCAATAATAAAAAGAACCACATTCAAATAGATGAAGCTTTATTGTCATGATATTTGTTTCCAAATGTTTAAACTTTAAATGGCTCACCTGTATAGTTTTGAAAAAATGTCGCTTAAATCAAATAGCCTTTCACACGTCGAAATATGAGCAACGGTTCTTAGAGGACGTCTGAATTTGTGAGCGTTGGTGTTTATTGTTGGTGAGATGTCTTGTGAGTCCGCACGGGTAGGTACCACCGTCCTGCCTAGTTCTGCCGTGAAGCAGTAATGCGTTTCGGTGTGAAGTTGTTGTACTGTACAAACTGAGACCTTATTACTTATGTCTCGAGGTGGGTGGCGGCATTTACCTTGTAGATAACCTATGGGCTCTAGTAACCACTTAACACCAGGTGGGCCGGGAGCTCGTCCAACCACCTAAGCAATAAAAAATCTAATATAGTATAAGGACAAAATTGTCGAAGTTAACTTACGTGTATATAATATAGTATAAAGAGAAAATTGTCTAAATTAACTTATAATTTTTTTATGATCAATTGAATTTTTGTAAATAAATGACATAAATACGTGCGAACAAATCTTTTATTTAGAAAACAGAGGTACCTAATTCGATTTGTTTTTATTGAAGTGAAACTTCTTTAGGCGCGTGGAGAGTAAAATTTGAACTCCTGACAGATTCGTTACGGCTCGCTTAGAAAAGATACGATTAGGAAGAGCGAGAGTGAGAAAATAGATAGAGTCTCGCGAACCATTCGACCGTGGAGAGAGGGAAAAGGACAAAGCGAGCTAGGTCTTTTCTCTTATACGTAGCATTCCCTATTACAAGAGAAGTTTGATATAAAGATGAAAAATGAGGAAAACCACAATACTCCACACTGCAAAAGAAGTTTCACTTCTTTCACGTGCACCACTTTGCACGCGAACCTTTTTTTTAAAAATAGAGCTCTACAGGGAACTTTTAGATCATTTAAACTTCAGCATCGATTCGGAATGCCGTTTCACCGGTTCAGAAGTATCGGCACAAACTCTCGGCTACATTTTCGAGAAAGCGGCACGACACGAGAACCCTCTCATCGTGGCCGCCGGAAACCACATACCCGATCCTGTGGACCGAATGATAAACAGTCGACGTCGCCCTACGCACGTCATTAGGGATCCGCCCGATACATTAACGGTGCTTTTAGGTGTACCTCAAGCACCGGTCAACGTTCTCGTCGGACCCGTCGCTTGCGAAGAAGGGCTCGACGAATAAATTAACGCACAGACACAGCCCACTGAGTATCTCGCCGGATCTTCTCAGTGGGTCGCGTTTCCTATCCGGTGGTAGAGAGATTCTGCGAAGCACCGCTCTTGCTAGGGTTAGTGTTAGCAATGTTGTCAGGTTTGAGCCCCGCGAGCTCACATACTTTAAGGCTCACATACACAGGCTTTAAATAAATATATATAGGGTTTTAACTTCAATTTTATAAACATCAAATTTTAAAACAGATTTTCAAAGTTATCTTAATTATATAATTAATATTGGCGTTGTCACTGCAGTAAATAAAACTCAATGTTCAATAGACCCTGTCATTTATTACACGAAAAAAAAATGCATTAACCATAAATGGCGCTACACAAATGTCTACTCTCTTCTTCACGACAAACAACTTGTTGGAATCTCGGGTCACGGCCATTTCGAAATACAACATTTGCTTGAATGATTCTTTCGTACACTTGCCAACAATAGATCGTCAATAAAACATTTGTAGAAAAATATATTATTAGACTTTTTTTTCCTGTCAGCTCATTTTACACGTCGAGGGGTGAAAAGCTGTTTGGTTTAGGCGACATTTAGCTTACTGCGCTTACATTGTAATTGAAAGTGCATTTTATTTGATATTAGCATCAACAGTACGATGTTTTGAATTGAACTCCATTTAAATAGCTGAAGGTTTTTTTTTTGTCATGATATTTTTCCAAATTTTAAATTTTAAATGGCACTCCTGTACAGTTGCAATAATGTCGCTTAATCTAAATAACATTTCACCCCTCGACATCAAAACATAATATTGTATTATTTCTACATCTATGTGGAGTCGTATTTGTATTGCCAGGAAAAAAGTAAGTTCCTTTTCAAATATCGAACGAAAACGAAAAATCGGTCTTGATATCGGTCTTTAAGGAACTTTCTGAATGTATTCATTTGTACATTATTATTAATTTTCATAAAAAAATCTTAATTGATAAAATATTATGAGATGATTAATTCAATTATTAATGGAACATCCAATAAATATTCTTGATAACATTAAATTGCACTCTACAATAAAATATTTCATTAAAATAAAATAATACAATCATTTTATAGTTATTTCGAAATACTAAAATAAAATAAAATTGCTTGCATTCGAATACAGAGGACTTTCTAAAATCTACTTTTTTTAAATATTATTTTACAGAATTAAATTAGAAGAATTTTAATTAGTGACCTTGCGGTGGCGTTAAACTATCGACTCTTGACGTCACAACAATTAAAACAACGGTGTGCGAGATAGACAACCACAGCGCCATTTTGAAATGAATGTCGATGCTATTTTCACCAATTAATTTCACACAGCATAAAAAGTCCTACATAATGAAATTTCCACGAAATTTTCATTTAATACTCATAATGGCGGTTTTTCGCTGCCATGTCCTTAACGATGAGGGTCGGTGTAAAACCGTTTCAACTTTGAATACACACTGCTTTAAGAAAACACACCCTTTAATTAAAACACAGCCAGAATTCGGAGCAGAAATGGCGGTTTCCTATGTCCTAGAGAGAACAAATGCTGCCTATAACTTACAAAACAACATTCACTTAAAACAAACAAACATAAATACTTCTCGTTTTTCGTGTGTGTCGAAATGTTTCGCGTTATATTACCGGTTCAGAGCAGGCTATGGATGCCGCCATATTCCTTCACGATAAGCTACACTCCGCTTATCAATCCTCAATTCAATGATACGTTTTAAGGAACATATAAAATACACTATTCATTGGAAAAACAAAATTAAATTAATCTGTTTGTATGAAAAACTGTCATCCGAATAAACTTGTACGATGTGTACCTCGTTTAAATAATTCCAATTCAAATGTTTGATATGAATTCGTTTGAAAAAATTTCAGTTGATTGAATGAATTAAATGAACCACTCTTTAATTTAAGAATTTTTACTATATTAAAATAGGCATTCGATTAAAACTCTCACTATTACAATTAATTGAATTACAATATAAAAACACAATTAAAATGCTCAAAATTGAATTAAATGTATATTTATGTTCTCAAACAAAAAAATCCATAGATTGTATGATTATGAAGATAAGAACCTCATACTCAATATTTCAATTAATTGAATTATTATAACTAATTGATAATAATGAACTTCCAATTAAAACTCTCAATTATTTGAATTACAATTCAAAATCTCAGTTAAGATGCTCAAAAATTTAATTAAATGTATTCTTATGTTCGCAATCAAGAAAATCTATAGATTTGTTTACTTGAATAGACAAGAAGAACCTATAATCGAAATTCAATATTTCAATTAATCGTATTATTATAATAATTTAATTACTATTCTCACTTAGTCTGAGTTATACATATAATTAGGAATACAAATACTTTATGCACACTTCACTTGTCGAATTCAGCGTACATCGTTTTTTGAAAACATACGTACATATATTTCGACCTTATCAAGACTCAGGCGTTTGTCGCCACAAATGAGGTCAGCCCAAAAGTGGCCTATCCTACATTTTTTCACATTTGTGGTTTTACTATATTGCAATTTATTTAAAACATAATAAATTTTGATGCAAAACCGGCCTATCCCTAGTTTCGCCCGTAGACAACAGATGGCTCTGTCAACATTATTTTTGCGCGTTTTGTTTTAGCCTATGAGGCAGTGTGAAAGTAAATTCAGACCTCATTGTCTCCATACTTACTATAAGCTGTAAGCTTTTTACTGTAAGCTCAGGTATGCTTGGGCCACTTTTGCGGTGACGATACAGTTCTAAAATCTTAATGTGTTTGTTTGTCAATTTAACATTGATTTTTTTTGCAGAATTTAAAGTATTTAAAACTGATGTTTTTTATATTTTTTTTAATTCATTACACGAACTCACAGTTGGCAGAATTTTGGCAGTGCAAATCTCTTTGTCCGTTTCGTTAATATTTTATTTATTTCGTTAAAAACCGTTTTGATTATTTTAATTATAAATAATATTATAAATTATTCTATTCTGACTCTAGGAGGTGATGCTATGCGTCTCTCCTGTCTCAATTTGGCTATTTCCGATTTCGCTATCCTGTGTAAAAAAAAATTATTAAATAATTCGTATATACAAAAGGAAGGCTATTTGGTTCAAGCGCCATTTTTGAAGCTTCACAGGAGAGCCATTTTAAGTTTAAATTTTTGGAAAAAAAAATCATACCAAAAAAACTTCTTCAGCTGTTTACCGAATGGGGTAAACTTAATTGAAGTTCAATTAAAAACATTGTACTGTTGATACTGATACCAAATAAAACGGACTTCTGATTACAAAGGTAAATGTAGCTTAAACCAAATAGCCCTAACGCCCTTGGTATACATAAAAGGGTTGTGACGGCTCGTACCCTTAAAGTAGGAACTAAATTGAGGGTTTCATATTAAAAAAACCTCATAACTGTTTAAGGAAGACAAACCGGACACAAATTAAATAATAGTTTAAAAAAAAAAAAAATACGCATTTATAGAAAATCCAACTAAAAAAAGAAAATAAAGTTTAATAAATTTGAATAAAAATTGTGTAATAAAAAATGATGATATTGTAAAAAAAAACGTGGGGTGCATGGTATCAGTAGTTATAAATATTTTATGAACAGATATGAGTAGAAGGGGGTTATTTTGATAATATCCTGAAAAGCACACCACGTTGGGGCAGGGGCAGAGACAAGCCGCTGCCTACCGTTAAGTAGCTCCACAAGCCTCGTTTGATTTTTGATCACTATTATTATTAATATCTAAATTTTGATAGAATTATATCGAGACATGAAAGGTTATTTGGTTTCAGCGACATTTATCTTTGTAATCAAAGAAGCATTTTATTTGGTATCAGCATCAACACAGTACAATGTTTTTAATTGAACTTCAATAAAGTTTAACTCCATTGAAATGGCCGAAGAAGTTTGTTTTGTTACGATATTTTTTTTTCCAAAATGTTTAAACTTTAAATGGCTCTCCTGTAAATTAGCAAAAATCCAGCCCACTGAGTTTTTAGCCGGATCTTCTCAGTGGGTCGCGTTTCCGATCCGGTGGTAGATTCTGCGAAGCACTGCTCTTGCTAGGGCCAGTTAGCAACACTCCCGGTTTGAGCCCCGTGAGCTCACTTAATAGCTTGAATCTAGAATACCACCTAATAGAAAATTTGCAAAAATGTCGCTTAAGCCAAATAACCTTTCTCCCCTCGATACAATAAAGCGGCCATATTGATCCGCATCGCTCTTGATTCCACATTTCACACAGCCTTCCACGCAACCAGAGACGGACACCGATGGAGAAAGATCTGAAGAGAAAGGCTGGTCACGACCCTCGGTAGCGAGAAGAAGCATCATTAATTACCTTAATAAGAGGAACAGCGCCATGTAGTTACACGCTATGAGCATGTAGAACACGTAGGACCACGACCCCGAGCTGGAGACGATGCCGGCCAGCATGGGCCCTATGGCCGCACCTGATTTTAAATCGAGAAGCACATGACCCATCTGAACGCCACCATGACACATGAGGTCTCATTATTATCATTATTTTATTGCATGAGTGGAAGAGCGGACAGCCCATTTGGTGTGAAGTGTTTACCGGAGCCCATAGACATCTACAACGTAAACGCCGACACCAAGCTTGAGATATGAGTTCTAAGGTCTCCGTATAGTACGACGGCTGCCCCACTTTACAAACCGAAACGCATTACTGCTTCACGGCAGGAATAGACGGGGTAGTGGTACCTACCCGTGCGGACTCACGCGAGGTCCTACCACCAGTAATTACGCAAATTATAATTTTGCGGGTTTGATTTTAATTACGTTATGTTATTCCTTCACCGTGGAAGTCAATCGTGAACATTTTTAAGTACGTATTCATTAGAAAAATCGGTACCCGCCTGCGGGATTCGAACACCGGTGCATCGGTAGATACGAATGCACCGGACGTCTCTTATCCTTTAGCCCACGACGACTTCAAACTTATTGGTCAATCAGTAATGTCAAACACAAAAAAGCACTCACCAACACTCCCAGTGCCGTCAATAATGGCGGTGACCGTCGCCAGAGCTGGGAATTACCAGCCAGACTGCTGTGTGTACCTACATACATATATAATTATAATCGTTTTTTTATATATTTTTAACCGACATCAAAAAAGAGGACGGTAGGCAGCGGCTTGACTCTGCCCTGGCATTGCTGAAGTCCATGGGCGTCGGTAACCACTCACCATCATGTGGGCCGTACGCTCGTATGCCTACTAGGGCAATAAAATAAAAAAACTTGCCATAAGGTTAATGACACAGCCAAGTATTTTAGTACTTATGTTTCTTTTAGACATGTAAGATTTTCGCATAGTTCCCGAAACTCGAGACATGACGATGGAACTGCTTCCAGACACGATAATATTATAACAATTATATCCGGAAATGTATTTAGTAAAGTCCTTGTATGTACAGCGCGCAATGTGACACAAAATGAAAAACGAACGACGCGCGAGGTCATCGAACTCAATACCAGCTGATTTCACGTTACATTACGGTTTCATGAAAACGACAAACATTTTTATTTGGTTTTGCAAATGAATATTGTTATCCGTTTATTTAGGGCGAGAACTACCTATGTCTTTTCGGTACAGCGGACATAGATTTTTTTCTAAGGAAGTGCAGAAAAAAATTATTCGCGTTTGTATATTGGAAGTCCTCGCCGAACCCGTCGCTTGCGACGAAGGCTCGACGAGTAAATTAACCCACAGACACAGCCCACTTAGTTTCTCGCCGGATCTTCTCAGTGGGTCGCGTTTCCGAACCGGTGGTAGATTCTGCGAAGCAACACCTCCGGTTTGAGCCCAGAGAGCTCACCTAGACGCTAGGGTAAAGCTGAAATAGCCTCTCAAGGCTATCAGCATAGGTAGGAACAAAATAAAAAATATGAAAATTGGAAGACAGCTCACCTAACTCCGCGCTAACGGCAGTAGTGATGAGCGCGTAAGGACCATTCACGAGCACACCGCTTAATATCAACAGCCAAACGTTCAGTGTATACGAGCTGGCTCCCCAGGTCTGGTAAACGAGGAGCTGTGACATACAAAAATACAACTTACGCTTTTTTGCTTTGGTTTGAGAGCCGAATGTTTAGTGGACGCTCCGCTTAAGTGGCACGGTCGTGGCCATTCGCTAAACTACTTTGCACTCTCGCCAAAATATCCGATCCCCGCCTGAGACAGAATCCATGAGAAGTAGGAAAGCCACTGGGGTCAACATTGCAACTAGACACGAGATCTGGTCCTCGAAGGATGCCTGACCGGGGGTTAGTCGGAGCAAACGACTACATCGGCCACCTGGGTCCCTCCGAATCATCGGGACCAGAGCTGGGCGAACACCCTACTCTAGTCCCCGGACCAATGGCGAAGCATCGGCGCGGATGTCCCTACACCTTCTAAACCACAACTGATCCTCACTAGGATTCCTCCTATTGTCCACGCCAATGTCAGCCGAGCTTCGGTGACGCAAGGGGACACATCCAAATCTCTATCGGACAAAAATTACCAGTGGCATTTGATCACACTTAACGGACATCAGTGACCACTAACCGTCAATAATGAGTACAAGTTCCCAAAGATCACAAAGCAATAAAAAAGCACTAAATCTTTCTCTTATAAATACACAAGTAGAAGATTATTTCACACCGATACTAAATAAACTACAGGCTATATTTTATCGTTCAAAGCGATTTCTTTCAGAACACCACTGCAAAAAAAACATGACGACCTCAAGGGCGTCATACACGGAGAAGATACTATAATATGAAAATATATATTATCTTAACCATGTGTGATAGTTCATCTTCTTCTTTTTCTCCACCTTATCCCACTAGGTGGGGTCGGCACAGCTAATTTTTCTCTTCTGTTCTCTTCTATCAGCCGTCGTCTCAACACTCACTCCTCTCTCTCTCATATCGTCATTCACATACTCCATCCATGTCTTCTTCGGTTGACCTCTTCCCCCACTACCTTGCACTACCATTTCATTACATCTCTAGTCACATGCATCTTCTCTCTACGCATCACATGCCCATACCACGCTAACCGTCCGTCCTTTTGATGTGTGATAGTTCATACAAAGCGATATTGTGTGTTAAGATAAAATATGATATTATCTTCGCCGTGTGTGACGCCCCTTACGCGTTTGTCAAACTTAAGCATGTTAACTTAAGCACCAATTATCCATAAAAACGTAATGCTCACCGAGGGCGCGCAGAGCATATAAAAAACCACGCAGACGATTCCGGGACAGCCCGTGCAGTCGGACACGAGCCCCGCCAGGATCGCGCCCACGACCCCGCCCACGTCGAACACTGTGCTTAGCTTGCCAGATTGCTTGGCTGTTAGGTTAGCTAACAAACAGAATACGATTTTTTCAGTCGACTTCTTGACCGGGTGTATAGGGTACCAGATCAAAACATTCTATTCCTATCATCCCATAGACGTCTACTGCTGGACAAAAGACTCCCCCAAGCCTCGCCACAACGATCGCCCCCTGCGCTGCTTACTTCCAACGCATCCCGGCGAACCTCAATAGGTCATCGGTTTATCCAATAGATAAAAGCATATCCGACTTGAGCCTTTTGAACATACACCACGATACTCTACTGAGAATAATCAGCGAGACAGTCAGAACTCTGCAGCAGACTTGCATGGATACCATTTAGTAGTCGCAGGGGCTGGTGGCAGGGGGCACCTTGTGAGCCAGCACCAGGTCTCATCACCACGGAGATTTAATATTAAACACTTTGTTCCGCGAGAGCTGTGAGCTCGATTATTTATTAAATGAAAAGCTCCATAACATTGTAAATACTTGAGTACAAGTTACTAATCTAGAAGAACCATGTTTTGCGGCAAAAATAGGCAGGATGGTGGCACCTACCCATACGGCTCCAGTACCTCCACCACTAATATGTATATTCTGGTCACCCATCGCAGTACGCCAGTACAATTTGCTGAGAACTCTGTAGCTCATCCTCCTAACGGGGAATACCCTAGTCGCTTCACGACATCTACGAGACATGGAGGTATTTTTTTTAAAAGGTCCTTTTCTCCAGGTAAACCATAATAAGATCATATCACGCATGATCAAGTCAATCAAAGACCTCACTATTGCACGTGCCAACGAAACAATAACACGATCGATACTTACTCGATGTCTTTATGTACAACGGCAGCCAATACAAGAACGTATAGCTGACTAGTTTGGCGAAGAATAACGAGAGAGAAAACTCCACTACTCCTGGGATGGAGAGCGCCCTGGACAGAGACACGGCGCTACTCCCGGAGAGCGAGGGGCGGCGGAGCAGCGAGGTGTGCTCGGTGGGCTCGTCCTGTTACGGACATTGTGACGTATGCAGACCGTAGTACGGACTACGAGCATCGCTACGAGATCTCTTGAAATTTGTGGAGAATACTCATCGGTAGGCAGAAGCTGAGCTGCGCTGGCATTGTCATTAGCGACTGCAACCAGCCACCATTAAACGGGCCGTATGCTCATCTACCGACGAGGGTAATACAAAAAAAACTGTAGATGTACTGTAGATTTGCCAGTGTCCATAACCGTATAGAGTAATAATTTGAACTTAGACTTTTTGAACCAATGTATCTATTAAAAAAACTATTACAAATAAAACCAGATCGGTTCTTAGGCTTTTAACTCTAAAAATATTTTTTTTTGCTTAAATGGGTGGGCGACCTCACAGCCCACCTGGTGTTAAGTGGTTACTGGAGCCCATAGACATCCACAACGTAAATGCGCCACCCATCTTGAGATATAAGTTCTAAGGTCTCAAGTTAGTTACAACGGCAGCCCCACCCTTCAAACCGAAACGCATTACTGCTTCACGGCAGAAATAGGCAGGGTGGTGGTACCCACCACGCGCGGACTCACAAGAGATCCTACCACCAGTAAAAATTTCTAACGCATATTTCACACGGCCCGCAATGAAAGACGATTGAGTAGAATAATTGGTTAACTCGATGTTTGATGTTGAACTAACTGAGTGGACTGTAGGTTTTATGGTTCTTGTGAAATATAAACACTTTATCACTATTACTGGGTGTTTATTGATATTTATAGAAAGTACAAAGGTTTTTACAGGCACAGCGATGGAAGCGAATTTTGTGAATGAAAATTATGACTGGTTTAAGACCTAGTGAATGATTTAGAATGAATGACATTAATGTAGGTTTGCTACACTCGATTCAATTGAGTTATTTAATTGGTTTTTGTTCGTTACAATACTCACGTGTTGCGTGTTAGCCGAATACCTGTTACTTCTTAAACTTGCACCCTGCGGAAGACGTTTATTTTTATTGTTTACAATTTTAGAATAATTCTTTAACGCATAGTAAAGTACGATTATAGTAATATATACTAGCACTAAGTAATATATAGTAATTCAATTACTCTGCATTAAAAATTAAATATGTAAAAAATATTTTATCAGTAGAAACTCAACTCATAAAAGCTGTGTTCGCTGAAACTTCATACCACTAAATAATGTAGTCCCTCTTGAAGCATGATCTCGAAATTTAATTATTTCAGCTGCACTTTTCGAAGTCCTTGGATGGAGGAATGGATTCAATGGTCTGAACCATACGGATTCAAAGATAGCAGCACCAGTTCAAGGCACAATATCTTGAGACCAAGGATGACCGCCTCAAAAACTAGTTGTGAGGGTCACGTGAGAAACTCAGCCCTCTACAAAAGTTTTTTTTATTGCTTAGATGGGTGGGCGAGCTCACAGCACACCTAGTGCTAAGTGCGCAGTACGTAAATCTCAGTATAGTTACAATGACTGCCCCGCCTTTCAAACCGAAACGCATTACTGCTTCACGGCAGAAATAGGCAGGCAGGGTAGCACCTACCCGTGCGGACTCACAAGAGATTCTACCACCAGTAATTATGCAAATTATAATTATTCCTTCACCGTGGATTTCCTTCCTTCCTTCCAATTCCTTCAGTTTCTTTTGTAGTCCTCAGCGGGAATGGAATACACGAGTCGACGGATCTGAGACGGGCTCACTCACCTGGTCTCCGACTAGAACTTGGGTCGGCTCAGCATCGTGGTTGACGATTTCTGCTTCATCCTCTTCATCAGACTTGGTGCATTGTCTGATGGGCTGTTGTGAAGATATTCAATGGATTACTTTGTACATTATACTGCTAAGCTAAAGCTAGTAGCTAATATCTTCGAAGTTATAAAATGTCAATAAATGAGGAGAAGGGCTGATTCGGTGGCGCAGTATTTAACGCCCCCGATTACTGGACCAAGAGTCGCGGAATCGATTCCCACTCCTAGGCGATACCATTTGTGGACAATCCTTGTTTGCTCTTTGTCTGGGTACATATGTATATGTCGGAGACGGTCATTAGTTTGATAGCTAAACGAAACGCAGAATCATTCCCGAGAGATGGCAACACGATTGCGGTATCGTCGGAACTCGGCTAACTTCGTGCTACGACAGAGCCTAGTCGATGGAGGCGCGTAGACGCCATCACACTTACCAACCAGCCTTCTTGAAGAGCGGTGCCTCCATCCTAAGAACTGTCATACGTTTCGTCTACTAAGCTCGATCACCCTATTTGCCCCTACGATGTCTGACGATGGTGTTAATAACTGTGGCTTCTCCGACATATATATTATTAAATGTATAGTATCTATAGTATTTGGTTCCTATCTCCGATTACTTATTTATTCAATGAATAATTGAAGCTGGCTGTCAAAGTTCTCAGATACAAGTAAAGTTTTACTGAATATTTAAAGATTTTGGGTAACTTTCCCGCAAAGACATTTCTTATTTTGTATGTCGGACGACATTGACGTCATTATTCAATACTAGCGAAGTCCGGTAAGGCTTCGTTGTGACTACAATGTTTATGTGATACTCACAGTATTCCGTTCTCCAGGGACCAGGCCCACGTATTTAGGTTCCGGGACGAGAAACAGCCAGATCACGAAGCCGACCGCGCCCATCATGAGGCCAGGGTATATGAATGAGAGGCTCCAGTCTTTGTCCACATATTCGGCAGCCATGAGGGTACCTGGACAAAAAACAGGTGATGTCAATACAATTTTATAATCACGTAAACAAGTAGCTTGGATATAATAAAGTTACGTCTTTGACTTGAATCTCTAAGCTCAAGGAGAATGGCGGCAAGAGAAAATTTAAAAGCGTACCAAAATGATTTAGCCTCGGCATTTCTCCAACTTCCCACTACCTGAATATTCTTATTTCTATGAGAACGATCTCACACCAATTCTTACTCTGTTACAATAAAAAAGAGTAGAGCTTTAAAACGCTTTGAACAGAATTGTTACTCATTAAAAAACCTTGGATTTAATTATGGGACTGTATCGTCAGCCGGATAAGCCAACATCGTCAACTGATCCAAGCATATATAAATACGCTGTTTTTGACAGATTAAAATTGAATCAAAGAAATTATGTAAGCATTCGAGACATTTCGGTAAAATTCATGATTAATATTTATGTATTTATTTAATTCGCTTTTCCAAATTCTATATTCAAGTTTTCGGTAATATAAAATAGAATTAATAAGAAATTTAACTCACCCAAAATGTTACCAAGCGACGTGTGAGAGTTCCAAACGCCGAATATCAATCCTTTCTTTGTATTCCCGAACCATTTACCTACTGTGGCAACGGTACCCGGCCAGCCAGTGGTCTGGGCGATACCGGCTCCAGCCTTAAAAATGTCAACTATTCACATAATAATAATCTTTCGTTGGGTTACTATGTGCCTATAAAGACATGCAACTAATATCAGAGCCCCTAGAGAATGATTCGTTTTAATATTGAAATTTTCAATGTGTTTAAGAAAGAGCATCGAAAGACCGTTGGAAAGACGAGGTGAAGAAGGAGCTGCGGAAGCTCTAAGTTATCCAGTGGTAGCTTGATACCAGAGGGGAAGGTCTACTTTGGACCGCTACGAACGTCTGCTGCGATAAAGAATATATCGTCTACAAAAATTTGGGCCATAGAAATTAATGATTTTCGATAAGCTAAGTAGTTATCCATTTACTATGCTTACCGATGCTCTAAGATTATAATAAAACAAATGAATATTTAAATCGAGAACTAAGACGGGCATTCAGTGAGATTTCTATGGAGATGACATTTTTCCCGCAAAGCGATTGACAGATCACGACAATTTTATCATTAAATTATTCTTGCGCTCTCTGTCTAGCATCAAATCTAGGCACTCATTATGGACAGATTTTCGTATACGTTAATTCAGTGCATTTTTTTAAATCGTTAACATAAGAGGACTAACTCGCGGTCTACCTGTTTGAAGTGGTTTCCGAGCCAATCAATGTCAACCACGTCAATGCTGACGGCCCCACGAGACATCAAGTTTTAAACTCAGTTTTTAAGTACCACGGCTGCCTCGGCTCCAAACGGAACCAGATACTGTTTGACGGCAGAAATAGGCAATAGATACTCTTTATCCGACATCCGCAAACTAGTACTCAATTTCAACTATTCCCTTAAATCTAAAGAAATTGTCTAATTCAAACTCACCTGAACGATTAAATAATAATAAATGTTATGAATACTGTATGTTCGTCCGATGCCGAACAGATAGCAAAATATGGCTGACGTGAGCATGCCCAGGGAGAGAAAATAGCGTAGGTCCACTCTCTCGGCTATCATGCCTGGAAACGTGGACAGGCAAGTGAAGCAATCGCAAATGGTTAAAGCATGCACGGCCATACCGACACACAATCGTCCACAAATTTTAATATCGATCCAGGATTCAATATTTGACGTTTCATATTTAGGTTCCCCATCTAGTTACAAGGGAGTCGGAAAAGGCATAATGTCTAGATATGGTAAATGATATTAAGAGATATTGATTACAGTAAGGACTCTAAGCTCCCGTCCCAATCATTACGCAAGGATCAATTAAAATGTACAAAATCTCTGCCGCTCTTCGTTGGTAGATGCAAATTCCGACCTTTATAATGTTACGCAAGAATGGTTTTACTCGCCCGAGATAAGGTCGCTTCGAGATTTTTTCGAACCCTCCAAGACCAGTACTTAACCAATGCCACCTTATTTACATTTAGTTACCTAGTTAGACTCGCGTGGGAAAATATGGCGGTAGATAGATCAATAGATTTGACGATCGAATACGTGTGACATGATGGATTACAGCACGAAATATCACTACAGTTTGTCTCAACAACAAACAAATAAGTCGAACTTGAAGTCGCCATGCCTCAAGGATAAGACGTCCGGTGATCTTGTATTTTATAGATATACCACGAAGCGACCATGCCTCCTACTTTGACCACTTAATACCAAATGTGCTTATTCAGCCATATATGCAATAAAAATTAAAGCTCTGTCACGTAGGGTTGAAAGGATGCACTAATTTGAAAGTCATTTCAGCTTTCAATTCAACGAGAACTTACCGGAAACAAACATGGCGCCCGCGTATGTGAACAGGAAGGCGGAATCCAATGTTCCTAATAACGTGTTCGCGTCCGTCGTATCTGTAAAGGATTCATCATCCAATTATGTTTATACAGGATGCTCGTTTTGATATTTTTCATAACTATAGAATCCGTCTACCATTTGCTTAAGGGCCTAAATTCGAATGATGTCTAGAATCATCATCGTCATCAAGCTATATCGGTCTACTGCTGGACTTCTCCAATTGCACGCCACTGAGCACGATCCTTGGCTTCTCTCGTCCAGGATTTGCCTGCCACCATGCATAGATCATCACTCCACCGAGTGACTAGAATACCACCGCCCAACTCGACACCCAGCAATTTTTCCCGTGGTCGTCGTGAGGAAATCACCGGAGAACAGACAGTATTCCCTGAATATTTCATCAGTACACGTTGACGCCAAACGCCATTTACTGGTCGTAGGGCGTCATGAAGGCCCGCACGGATAGGTACCACCATCCTACTCGTTACTACCGCGAAGAACCCTTGCAATTTGAACAATGGGTCCACCTTTATACAGAGACTTCCAGCCCGTGTCTCGAGGTTCCCGGTAACAGATGATCCCGGTCTCCACGAGCCGGATGTCCAGGCTACAAACCTCAACATCAATCAGAATACTTACTGAACGGCGCCCAATTACACCATTGGTCATCGGTCGGGTCCACGTCGGGGGGCGGTGTCAGACTACTGCAGTTCTGATGGAGGACGCTTTTGACCACAGATATAGGTTTCCGCGTCAAATGGTACGTCATATACGTGAAGTAGGTCAGTATTAGGACGCTGACTTGGTACCTGAAAAACGAGGTTATATTCGTGATATTTGAAGAACTTTTTTTAGTTTTAGAGGACACGCATACAAGCTTCGAAGGCGGACTGCCGACTAGTGATGCGATGGTGGCAAGGGATATCCATACTGTCGCTAGGAAACCATATTGAGAGGTGAAAGGCAATTTGGTTTAAGCGTAATTTAACTTTGTAATTAAGTTGCGTTTTATTTGGTATTAGCCTCAACGGTTCGATGTTCTTAATTGAACTTTAATTAAGTATACTCCATTCAAATAGCTGAAGATTTTTTTTTGTTAACCTTAACCCAACCAGACGAGACCTTACAATATACCTCCTAAAGCAATTTACGGATTGATGAGTCTAAAACAATATTGATTCGTAGGCGGTCAGTTCTAAAACAATGACTATCATAATCGCTATAAAAAATTACATTAACTCAACATTATTTCATGTAAGCACTCAGATATGCATCATATTCTTTTAATTTTTATCATCTTTTTTTATCATATGAGTAATTTGCTTTGTCTACATACTTAAATACTTTTTATAGATTTGTATCAAGATAATAATTTTGCGCTATACCGAGCACACAGCTAGCCCGGCTAGTGGCTATCGCAGGAAATGGTTATTACATCACCCATCTAAAAACATAAGGGAGATGTGAATATGTCGTTTACATAGTTTCCAACACTGTTTGAAGTTCCTATTTACTATATAAAGTTTTGTTATTGCCCTTGCAGGCAGACAAGCGTACGGCCCACTCGATGGTGAATGGTTACTGTCGCCCATGGACTTCAGTAATGCCAGGGGCAGAGCCAAGCTGCTGCCTACCGTAGAGATATGTCCCAACTTGAAGAGTGGGACAGCAGCTTTTATATCTCAAGACAGAGGTGATGATGGATGTTTATAGGTTCCGGTAACTATTCAGGGCTACATAAGCACATCTATCTCTCTAGCTCTACGAAAACAACCAACAAGGTGATTAAAAATACCAATTCAATATCTATTCTTTTTCTATCTCAAATGAGATCAAGGTAAGCCAGTGTTAAGCGATTCAGAGTGGTGCACCTTGAAACCGAAATAGTAATAAAAATTGTACCAGACTAAACAATCGCATCAGGAACACAATATTCCTTTGGTAAAATAGACAATTTGGGAAGAATAGTCCGTTTATTGTGTTCCTTATTAATCAATAATTAGTACCTAAATTAATAATATTTATTAGATCACATCATTAACTCAGTAGGCAGCGGCTTGGCTCTGCCATTGGCATTGCTGAAGACCATGGGCGAGGTATCCACTCACCATCAAGTGGGCCGTATCGTCTACCTACACGGGCAATAAAAAGAACACTATCTGAATGGCCAGTAGTCATGTAATTATTCAAAGAAAAATGAGACATGTTTATTTGTGAGTCAGGTTAGAGTACTTTTTTACTGCTGTCTAGGCCTACTGATGGTGAATGATTACCGTCGCCCTTCAACATAAGCGGTCAAGCCTACTAAGCTGACTACTTTATTGTATTTACAATATTATTGATTACTATAAAGGTCCCATTCCTTTTTGTCAGCTACAAGAATGTGGTATGATTGTGATATTTGTGGCAAATGGTATGTGCCGTAAATTATATCTTTTTGAACACGGCAGTCTTTAATAGAGTTTGACAATAGCTCGGAATACACATTCTGCTAGTATAATGAAATGACTTGATAATCTCCATAAAATTCTAATAGGACTCCCCATAGGACATGGAGAGAACTAAAACCAGATAATTCTCAGAAAAAAGTCACCATACAGTAAAAAAAATTATATACTTACTGTAAAAAAAAAACAGATTTATTAACTCGTCTCGTAGGTGGTGCCATATATTTTAGGAGCTTCGGTGACCACTTCACACCAAGAGGGCTGTTGGTCTACACATCATGGGAATAAAAATATAAAAAATTCTAAAGTTCAATTCAATTTATTCATTATATTTGAAAAAAATAAACAGTTACTGTTAACTGCTAGTGAACAAAAACCTTTTGTTTCAATGCAATTATTCAATATGTCACGGTCATAATCATTTACATGGATTTACAAGGGTACTTACCATCTCAATCTGTTGATCTGCAGTCTAGGACATAGTTTAATATACAATTTCTGTATGCACTGTACACCCAATGGCGCGTCCCTACTCACACCGACCATTTTAAATCTTTTAAGTGTAAAAAACTTTGTTAAAGCAATCGTATGAGACAACATTAACGCCCCTTTTGTTCACGCAATTGCAGACATTGTTTAATTCAAGTATATTTATTCTTTGTTTACATAAAATACGAGCAATAATTTCGTCTAAATTCAAGGCGATATTTCGTTATCTATTAAAAACTCCTTACTATTTTTTTTTATTCTTATAAATTTAGTATTTCGCGTCTACTTTTATTAAATCATTGTTATAAAATGATAGTTATAATTTAAAAAAAATTATGGTAAGTCTTTCGATGTCGACACGTCCACTAAAACTGTGCGTTCCAGATTCCAGTTTTATTTGTGACAATTTTGATTGAAAGCCATGTATAATTTATTTCAATGCGACTGCTTCACTCTTGCAACAGCAAAACTGCTATATTAGAGTGAGATAATCTTTGGAACATTGCTAATAATTGAAAACAACTGTTTTTGCAAATTTTTGTTAGTGTTGGTCTAAATGTAATTATTTACCAAACGTCAACCGAGCTTTGATAACGTCAATTTGATCAAACGTTTTGTTCTTGCAATATTATTCTTGAACTGACGGTATTGCTTATATTATACGTGAGTACAGTATAACTTAATTTTACCATGTTCAAAATTAAACTTATTATCGATCTTATACCGAGAAGTCTCCAGCATATAACAGTCCTTTGTCGGAACCGGCATCTTCCCCAAAGAAATTTTGTGTTCGGGGCTTAACTAGTTCCTCTGTCATGTGTTTCCGAGAGGAAAATTACTGCCACTAGCATTGTTGAGAACATCCTAGCTTGAATATTAATATGAAATATTCAAGTAAAGATGTTCTCTTACTTACTTAAACTTAAATTTTAAGTTCATGCCCATATTGTCACATTGAATCGAAGTTGCAATGCGCACAAGTGCTAATAATCGTGAAAATAATGAGGAAATCCCTACAAACGAATGCTGTAGTAACAGTAGCTGGAACAGACCGAGGTCTATCAAGAACTATCTTTTTTGACGGGAGCAACAATTAATATTTTCAATACACTTGTCTAATTAATTGAGAACGGGTCATAAAACAGTCGTACTAATGAATAATATTTCACGACAATTCGATATTAAATTATTATTAACGATTTTCCAATAACTCATTCGTTTACTGTTTTAACAGAACTTAATTAAGATTCGTGTTAATCGATCTTTTTATGTCGACATAAAAAATATGCTGTTAACAGTGAGTAAATTTGCTTAAAAAAGTATCAAATAAAAAAACTTAATACCCAAACATAATACTTTTGATTAATTTGTTGTTTTCTTTACAGAAATTAAAGATTAATTTGTTTTGGGCATCATTAATAATGGCTTCTATAGAGATTCGCAAAATGGGATGGTTAGATCGGGTGATTGAGTATCACAAAAACAAGTTTTACAAAGACGTTCTGCAGACAAACCCTGTCGAAATTAAGGGTAGGTTTTTTTATTAATTAGGTGGGTAATTAGAAAGAATAGTTACTTTACGGTAGGCAGCGGCTTGACTCTGCCCCTGGCATTGCTGAAGTCTATGGGCGACGGTAACCACCATATGATCCGTATGCGCTGTATGCTCGTCTGCCTACAAGGGCAATAAAAAAAAGCGTTTGTGTGTGCGGGGGTTTATTGAAGCCCATGGACATGCCTAATACCTTGAGACATGAGATGCTATGGTACAACTGCAATCCCAGCCATCAAATGTGTGTGCTTAGTGCGAGTTTTTTAACGTTCTCGATAGCGTAAAAGTTAACTCAAATTTGTATGCAGTTGGAATAACACCCATAGCGGCAAAGGTTAAAAAACTCTATCGAGAACGTTATGGAACTCGCAATAAGCACATTGAACGTAAATTATTGCTTTGCGGAAATAGGTAGTTGGTGATATCTACTCGTGCGGGCTCAAAAAACACCGCATCGTCAGTAAAAATAAGGGGAATAAAATAATATTGTTCTACAATCTATTTCTTTCTCTTTAATACTTAATTATTTCTTTTAATGATTATGATATCTCTTTATACTGCTGCGTGCTGGGGTTCGGGATACATAAAATTCCACCAAAGTATAACTAAAAAACTGTATTCAACACTTAGAACACTTAAAACACTCAACAAATACTTTAAAACTCTCAATTTACCAATACAATATAATTTATTAATAAAATAATTAAATTTAAATTTAAATTAAAAATAATATTAAAATTTATACAATATAATTTATGTAGTTCCGATTACTAACTGACTGCGTGCCATCCCTGCAACGCTTTCATTGTCGATACCACATCCCTAGAATTATCGAGGATATTTCACACATCTCTATTGTATTGTTTCCGCTATCTGACAATAGATAGCGTTGTACTTCTCGAGCGTTCTAGACGTTCTAGGCGCTACTAGATCCTTCGATATTCGTTCGACTATTCGGCGATAGATGGCGTTACTCTTACCGGCGTAAAAATATGTATAAATGACCCGGAGGCTGGAAAGGCCTCCGGGCCACCAGTAGTCCCTCATTCATAACAAAATAATAATTGAATAATAGAAGCATAAATAAGCTTTCTTGTTTGTGTTATAAAAAGCATGGGATCTGAAATCCTAATCTACATACACGCGTTTATTATAAGGGTTCTTAGCGGCCGTGGCTGTTGCGACGAAGGTCGTAAGTTCTATTCCCACATTGGGCAAACATTATGTGATGAACAGGTTTGTTTGCTCTTTGTCCAAGTCTTTATTATCTTTATACGTATATATTTAAACATATAAGCATGTTTATCAGTCTATGGTACCCATAACACAGGTAATCCTAATTTTGGGCAGGATAACCGCGCGTGATTTGTTCCAACTATTATTGATTTCAAAAGGTTTTATACATTTCATTTTTCACTCAAAATTTTTTATTTATTTATTGCTTAGATGGTTGGACGAGCTCACAGCTCACCTGGTGTTAAGTGGTTACTGGAGCCCATAGTAATCTACAACGTAAATGCGTTACCCACCTTGAGATATGTTCTAAGGTCTCAGTATAGTTACAACGGCCGTCCCACCCTTCAAACACTGCTTCCAGGCAGAAATAGGCATGGTGGTGGTACCTACTCGTGCGGTCTCACAAGAGGTCCTACCACCAGTAATTACAAAATTTAATTTCGCTCCAGCACAGCTGAAGCCAGCTCCGCCAGGCTACAAGGACTCTTCAGCGTGGGACAGAGATTCGGTCATGCGTCTTTTACTCCTTATAACGGAGAGCGAAGCAGCGGCACCAGTTAGATTGGCTCTACGTAGAGTCTTGAGACCAACCCGAAGATTTATGATGGATAAGCATCAGAGCTACAAATATTTTCCTAGTTTGCACAAGGTAAGACTGCGCTGATGGCAGAGTTATTTGATGCGACAATTTTATAATATATTTTTTTATATTTTATAATTTCGAGCACGTTTTTTTTAGCAAATAGAAAATGACATTTACTATGAAGTGGAGACGGACGAGGACTATCAGGGCGCGCCAGATCAGTACAACGATATACCTGGCGACGATGACGTCATTGTGGTCAGTAACCCTGTGGAAGCCAGGCTGCCGAGCGCTCAAATCAGTGTTAGACTATTAAGGTACTTAACGTAATGAGTTCCATGTTTGACTAGTTTTTTGCGGCGCCTTTTTACTAGAATTTGAAACAAATGATAGAATGCTATGTTTAGAGAAAGGAAGGCTTTAAAGGAAGAGGTAGACCTAAGAAAAAAATGGATGGATGAAAGATGTGTAAGAGGGGAGTGAGCGATGAAATGGTACATGATAGAGGAGTATGGAAGGAGAAAACATGTTGCGCCGACCCCAGGTGACTGGAGAAGGGCAAGAGAATGATGATAGAATGCTGTTTTTTACATTAATTATGTTGTACTTGTGATGTGATTGTGATACGCCCGTTATTTTAAGCGAGCTAAGAAAAAAAGGCAGCATTTCTTTTTTCTTGCCCTTTATTGCCCTTTACTTGACCTTGATCTTGACCTTTATTTGCCCTTGTAGGCAAGCGAGAGCATACTGCCTGCCTACTGGTGAGTGGTTACCTCATGGATGACAGCAATGCCAGGGGCAGAGCCAAGCCGCTGCCTACCGTAAACCATTTTCTTATCAATAACCTCCTTCATTGATAGAGACATACTAGAAGCTAGAGCGGAAGCGGGCAGAATTACTCCGAAGACCACAAAATCTACGATGTGAGTACAAATACTATGAATAAATATTTGATATTTTATGTATTAAATGAGGCCGTCAGCGCAAAAGTGGCATAACCCACAATTCATATTCGTGCTTATGTATAGCAATGTATTTAAAACATAATAAATTTTAATGCAAAATCGGCCTATCTCTAGTTTTATCCATAGATGCCTTTGTAAACATCATTTTAGCGCGTATTTTTTTTGTCTACGCAGCATTGTAAAGGTTACAAAAGGTTCGAACCTCATTGTCTCCATACTAACTATGGTAAGCTTAGGCCACTTTTGCGCTGACGGCCTTAAATCAGGTATGGGCAACCTTTGACATGTTGAGGGCCAAACTTTAGCGTCGAAATACGTTCGCGGGCCGCGTTTAAAAGTACTTAGTGCATTTTATAGTAGTGGTAATATTTTTTGCGATAGATATTAGATATGAAATAACACGTTATTATACGTTATCATTATGAAATAATATGTTATTATTAGAACAATTTATTAAAGTAACAAAATGAAATTAAAAAAAATGGTACTTTATAATTAATCTTCCTGTCGGCCATCTTGTGCAAGTACCGGCCGAAGCAACTGTGGCCGGTAAGCATCTACGTCAGCCGGAAGGTAAAACGTCCGCGGTCGTGGTTCACCCAGTCCGCGAGAACTGGGCGGACCGCCTCGACGGTACGGAAGCCGGCCGACGGGTCTGCCAAACGACGAGACCACGCCTCCAGCACGGACCGCTGAGATTGGAGCCTCTGCGCTTGAATCGCTCCTTTGCTAGGGCGCCCTTCCCCCCTAGAGCGGAGGTCGTTACGCCACCTGTAGTCGGCAGCGAGCGCTTCCGCCTCCAGGTCCAGGGTGACGCCCGGGTGAGCAGGCACGCCGCCTCGTATTGACGGTGCGGTATCCACGGATCGCCCTTACCACGCCGCTTTCGCGGGTCAGGGCGCGGCACAAAATGGGAGCGCCGCAGAGTGCCATCGACATCACCACCCCCATGTATAGGCGGCGCACTATCTGATGGGGACCCCCGACGTTAGGTTTTTTTTTATTGCCTAGATGTGTGGACGAGCTCACAGCCCACCAGGTGTTAAGTGGTTACTGGAACCCATAGACATCTACAACGTAAATGCGCCCCACACCTTGAGATATAAGTTCTAAGGTCTCAGTATAGTTACAACGGCTGCCCCACCTTTCAAACTGAAACACATTACTACTTCACGGCAGAAATAGGCGGGGCGGTGGTACCTACCTGTGCGGACTCACAAGAGGTCCAACCACCTGTAATTACGCAAATTATAATTTTGCGGGTTTGATTTTTATTACACGATGTTATTCCTTCACCGTGAAAGTCAATCGTGAACAATTGTTAGATGTAGCGCGCTATCAATCGGGCTCTTGGCCCGTCGACCGAGGGAACCGGCGGTCATGTTTCTGGCGGCCGCCGGTCCGGTGTCTGGGGGACGGCGGGATGGATGTAATGTGCTCTGCGTAAACCCTGTCCCGCCGTCTCAATATGATGTTGTCACTGCCGCGCTTTTGTAGTGCATCCACAATGTTTGCGACATCTCACACCGATGACTTCTTTGCAATAATGCGGAAGAGAAGTGCATCGTTATTGCGTCGAGTTCGTGACAGTGGCAACAGTCTTTTGAGAATCATATCGAGCAAGATCGAGGGACTGCTGATCAATAGCCTTTGCAGTAGGCACTTGGAAGGAGAAAAAAATAAAATAAAAAATGTAATGGTATAAAATGTATATATATAATGAGAGTTATGTGTTAGATTTTTTAAGTCACTAACATAGATATAAGTAATTACTACTAACAAAATGTTATGGTTTTAAAAAAAAAAAACTGAAATAAAGTATTAATAATAATAATAACTCCGACTGGGTTCCCACCCGGTCCGGGTTAGGGCGCCGGCTGTGAGCGGCAGGAGTTTTTAGTGAGGTTCGACTCCCACATACCCCACCTGCCGTGCGGGTGGGGATCCGGCGATTTTCTCCCGTGGAAAAAAAAAAAAGTACGCATTTACCTAATAAAACGCATCTTTAATTACAAAGATAAACGTCGCGTATTAAGCGAGATGTCACTTAAACCAAACAGCCTTTCACTCCTCTATGAAATCGAAAATACATAAATGGCTTAATTTCGAGTGATCAATATAAAAAAATGCTGCTGTGTACGAGTTTTTTAACGTTCTCGATAACGTAGAAGTTAACGCAAATTTGTATGTAGTTGGAACAGCGTCTCTAGCGCCAAACGTAGGCAAACGTTCCGACTCCATACAAATTAGAGTTAACTTTTACGCTATCGAAAACGTTAAAAGACTCGTACTAAGCACACTGTATTGTTTTAGTTATTGGAAGCCGATGAACAGTTCCTGCCCCGGCAAACATAGCACGAAACCAGGAACGAGCAACGCACAAAATGCTACTACAGGTTTGTGTTTAATATAAGGATTATGCACTTTTAGGTCAAGCAACTAATTACCCAGTTTGCCAAGTGCGAGTTTTTTAACGTTCTCGATAGCGTAAAAGTTAGCTCATATTTGTATGGAATGGGATCGTTTGCTTACGTTTGCCGCTAGGGGCGTTTTTCCAACTGCATACAAAATTGGATTAACTTTTACGCTATCGAGAACGTTAAAAAACTCCACTAAGCACACAGATGACTGCAGTGCCGTGTGGTCCGTGAATCTGTGGTCCTGTCAAGTAATATTATTCCATCACCGGAAAAATAACTTAGATAGCGTTTCTGAGTAAACGTGTGAGAGAGAAAGCATAGCTTCTTGCAGGCATAATTGAGACTGTCAGCGCAAAAGTGGCCTAACCCACAATTCATATTCATGCATAAGTATTGCAATTTATTTAAAACATAATAAATTTTGATGCAAAATCGGCCTATCCCTAGTTTCAATCCATAGACAACAGGGGACTTTGTAAGCATAATTTTAGCGCGTATTTTTTTAATTACGAAGTATTGTAAAGGTAAGCTCATTATCTCCATACTAACTATGGTAAGCTTAGGCCACTTTTGCGCCAATGGCCTCTATTAACGTTGAAAATCAGTTAAGTAATTGTGCAAAAGGTGGTGTTATCGTCAAAAGCTATCTCATCCAGACAATAGTTTTTTTCTTAGAGAAAATCAGTGAAGAAATGCAGTAGGTTGAGACTAGAAATTACGAAATTGGAAGACAACGGTTTTAACTTTGATTCTTTCAATGGTTTGTCAGATTTAATCACTCGGCCCGCTGAGTCTCTCGCCTGATCTCATCAGGGGGTCGCAATTTCGATTCGGTGTTCGATCCGGTTCGAACCCGTGTTCACGAATTACTTCCTCGCTGAAGGAAAAACGTCGTGTGATAAAAATCTAATTCGCGGAAATAATGATGCGCGTGATCACCATGCAATTGAGATATAGGTATACCTTAAATCACAAGAGGGTGTTCGCACTTACATCGGTTCCGTCATTATCTTTTTTCCTACCTATGCTGATAGCCTTGAGAAGCTATTTCAGCTTCTCCTTGACGTGTAGGTGAGCTAACGGGGCTCAAACCGGAAGTGTTGCTAACGCTAGCCCCAGCAAGAGCAGTGCTTCGCAGAATCTACCACCGGATCGGAAACGCGACCCACTGAGAAGATCCGGCGAGAAACTCAGTGGGCTGTGTCTATGGGTTAAGTCGAGCCCTTCGTCGCAAGTGATAGGTTCGACGAGAACGGTGACCGGTACTTGAGGTTAAAAAGCACCGTTAATAGATCAGGAGGATCCGTAATGACGTGTTGATACCGTCAGTTCGTTGACCCGTGTACGCAATAAAAACAAAAGATTCATCAACACGACGGTTCGTCTTTGAAGTTTCAGAATCGGGATCGGCCAGTGGAACTCGAGAAACTACGTCTGCTCCGGAGGCCGCCGGCGCTGCTGAAAATTCAACTAGCAAAGATGCTCCGACAACTAAATCCAATTAAAAATAAAAATTAATAGTTTTTTTAATTTCGACTGATTCGGTGGTGCAGTAGTTACAAATACACACACATTCTTATAATGAAATAGTCTGTTTGCTTTTCGTTTGGGTGCTTTCAGTGTCTTCAATGTTGCATTAGGTATCTATTGGTATTTGTTGGTCTTCGCGTGGTTAGCATATCAAAACATAGCTGACGTCCACGGGCCACGGTAACCACTCACTATAAGTTGGGCCGTGTGCTCGTCTGCCTATAAGGCCAATAAATAAGACATTTTAGCTTTATTTTTTAAATGGTAATTATAAACTGATTTTCAATAATCTTTTAATTTACCTGAATGTGACGTTTAATAAGTAATCTGTATGCATCTCGTATTGAAAAATTTGGACATTTAATTCTATTGATTACTTTATTTTTCATTATAAAAAATGATACTATTTTAACAGATTTTTTAATAGTATTATATATACAGGGTGGCCCATAAGTCCTTTGATATGAAAAAAAAATTATTAAAATAAAACTAATTACATTATGAATTAAATTTTTATTTACATAAAAAGCTTAAAAAACGGGAATTATTTTTTGAAAATAACATCTCATAAATGTAATCCGTTGCGATCACGGCACTCTTGCAAACGACGTCTAAAATTGTCGATGACTGCGCGGCACGTCACTGCTGAAATGCTTGTCATTTCTCTGCGGATGTTTTCTTTTAGGGCCTCAATTGACCGCGGGTTTGTGTCGTATACTTTAGCCTTAAGGTAGCCCCACAAAAAAAATCCATCGGGGTCAGATCTGGACTACGTGGAAGCCAGGAAATGTCTCCTCTCTTAGAGATAACTTTGCCAGGAAAAAGTTGACGGATAACGGGCATAGCAGTGTTAGAGGTGTGAGAAGTGGCCCCATCCTGTTGAAACCACGTCCTGGCATTAAAGCCTGAAAAGTTTTGCAATTCTGGTATGAAAAACTCTTCGATCATAGCCACATATCGCTCCGACGTAACAGTAACTGCGCGCCCTCTGCCATCCTCAAAGAAGTAAGGCCCTAGGATACCATGGGCTGACATAGCGGCCCAAACAGTCACTTTCGGACTATGTAAGGGCTTCTGATGCTTAAGTTTTGGATTGATGGGGCTCCAATAGCTACAATTTTGTTTACTAACATGCCCGTTAAGATGGAAATGAGCCTCGTCAGAGAACATTATGTTATTGAAGGAAGTAAACCGATTCAACATTTCATTCGCATAATTTTGTCTTTGAATACCGTCAGTTTCCTTTAATTCTTGAACCAACTGAATTTTGTAAGGGTGCATATGTAAATCTTTCTTCAAAATCCGTTGTAACGATGTCCTGGATACGTTTAATGCTCTGGCGCGCTTACGAGTTGACTGTGTCGGATTTTCGCGAATAGACTGTGTCACTGTGTCTATGTTTTGTTCCGTACGTGACGTCCTTGGGCGACCCAACCGCGGTTTATCTAACGTCGAACCGGTCTCCTCGAACTTAGCAACCCAGTTCTTAATCGTTTGAAGAGTTGGAGTGTCGTCAAAGTTGTGTAAACCTTTGTGTTCTCGAAATTTACGCCGCGCAACGGTTGCCGAATTGTCGTTTTTATAAAACTCGCGCACATAAAACGCACGGTCCGCTCCGGTAAAACGCTCCATCGCGACTAAATTCCCAGAAACCGAAGTTACTCCCCCCGCTTCCCCTGCACCGCTCACGCGCGCCCTGTTCGTTTTATTCAAATTTTACTTTTCAAAGGACTTATGGGCCACCCTGTATTTAATTTCAGTAGAAATAATTATCATCTACATAAGTAACAACAAAACGCAAAATTTTGCGGGAAATTAAAAACGTTACCGCCCAAATAAAATTTGTAATTAAAAATTTTAATGAATATAATTTATTTGGATGCTCGCGTTGACACATTTACTATATGCACGCAATTAGCTTATCACGTACCTACTCGTGAGCAAATAAGTCTGGTGTCCGGTCTTATCGTTTTGATATTATAGCTTTATTAATACAGATACAATTCTAGGTCAGACGACGGTCAAATACTAGCTCAACTAATTACATAGGTACTTTAAAAGTGAAATATTATATTTCTGAGATAATTATTACTTTAAATTTTTTGACATTTAACAGAATTGGGAGTGCCTATCCCACTTCACGATTTTGATTTCTCTGTATCTTATTATTTTATTAAAGTGGCAAAATCGCCAATCGTCAAATAGCAAAAATCAATATCGAAATATTAGGAATGTTCTGCAAAATCACAGACATAGTTATTCTTCTTCTTCGTCGCTTTCTTCATTGCTGAAGGTCGTGTCCCTGAAACTTGACCGTTGCCTGTCTCGTGAGCTGTTTCCATCTCGTCCGGTCCTCAGCTGCTCGAATGGCGGTTGCGACTGGCAACCCAGTTAGAGCGGTTACTTGATCACACCAACGGCTAGGTAATCGGCCGCGGGGTCTCTTTCCTTCTACTTTGCCCGTCACAATCACTTTGTCCAAGTTATCTGACTGTCGGCGGGCAATATGACTGAAGTAGCTGAGGATCCTCTGGTAACAGATTGTTGAGAGCCTGACTCGGATGCGATCTATCCTGGATCAGCTTCGCATCCAGCTTCGCTTAGCTTCGCAGACATAGTTAACACTACTGTAATCCCAATGCCGACCCCACCTAGTGGGATAAGGTGGAGACAAAGAAGAATTTAAATGCTTAAGTTCAAATAAATATACGTATAAATATTCAACACCGTACGGGTAAAATGCAAATAAATCATCACAAGATCATCAATCGAACCCCCAACACTCGGCCCCATAGTCAACAGCGATGACTACCGCGTCACTGAGTCATTCATTGGAATGAACTTGTTTCTGGTGTTTCCGTGGCATTGTTGGTATCCATGAGCTTCAGTGAGTATTTACCATCAGGTGAACCGTGATCTATCTTCAATGGCAATTATAAAAGGCGGTCGGTCAACATTACATTGCAACCTTCTGCAACGATTATACCTATATATACATACTAGTTGTACCCGTCCGCTTCGCTGAGCATTTAAATTAACATTATTATTTCTCACCCCCACAAAGATTCTCATCATTAACGCCCCGCAACTGGTGTAGGGAGTCCAACACTCATATAAATATTAACGTATCCATTAAGTACCACCTACATGTATTTTCTACATGGTTACCAAGTTTCAAGGCAATCGGATGCATGGTTCAGTAATTATAACGAAACATCCGTAGAAACCACTGTAGATTTATATATTAGTATAGATGTATGTCCTTAAATATACATAATATCGTACCTAACGTATTCAAGCGGCTTAACTAAAAATTTTAAGAAAATCAGTTTTATTTGTACTTTGAACGACTTATAAAAATATATTCTATCAATTAATAAAATTCATTTTTAAAAATTATAAATTATATTAAAATTTTAGTCTAGAAAAGAACAAAGTACACTTTCCGTTTCATTTAAAACAATCAATCAAGCCATAAAGTATTATTAAATACGAAACTGTATTCTACAATTAGATTATTGATATTTACAAAAAAACAAGAGTTTTAATAGGTTGGGAAAAAAGTCTTTTCGCATTATAGTATGTATGAATTTGTAATAAAATCTCTTTGGCTATACTATTGTGGTTTTGGTATCAATAAGTTTAAATTTATATTCTTCAAATCCAAATTCAAATTAGGAAAATGTGTGATTTTTATTTATTTTTCGTACTGTCAAGATGAGTGAATCTAATGAAGAAATTCGATAAGATTTAAAATTTTACTACAAAAAAGGTAAAATACAGACGAGGCTAACAAAATAATTTCGACAAATAAAACTCCGCAATGTACATCGAATCATTTATTGGGGTCGCGGCCAGTCGAGCAGCACCGCAGTGACGTCGAGCGCCAGTATGTCGGCCCGGAAGCCCGCGGCGTCGCGGAGGCTCGGCGTGGTGCGACCGAACTCCCCGTGGCACCACTCTTTCACGTACGTGCCCGCTTCCGTGCGGATTGTGAGGGTGAACAATTGCGGGTAGTCTGAAAACAAAAAAAATGAGGGTAGAACTATACTGAGACCTTAGGAACCGGACTTTTTGACGGGAACGCGAGGAGTGAAGTTGTGTGATTTGTTTTATTTTGTCTATTTAGTGTTTCTTCGGGTTTAAATGTGTAATAACCAGTGGTCGGAGTAAGTAGATTGATTTTATATACTTGCCATTTTATCCATAATGGTTATTTTTTTTTATTGATAAAAAATATTTTTAATCCTCATCGGATACAATTTCTATATGTATGAGATAAAGTAACAAACAGCCCTGTCTAAGTTTGTCTCATACTGACAAGCGTCATTTCTAATTCAACAGGAAGGGACAAAATACGGTGTAACTATTCCAATGTTTTTGTATAAAATAAAATACTAATTTCTTTCACCAATAGCTAGCACTGGTAGCGTAGATTATTATTATTATGTGTTCCGTTTGACGTCCGAAGTCCATTATGAGAGTACATCGTATGATTTCCACTGCAGGTCGCTAAATTTGACTACTTCCGTTTCCTAAGTCCCGCCTACAGCGCCCTCTATAACGTCTGGAACCGAACCAACAAGCAAAGACAAGCCGCCATATTTGTCATTGTTGCGTCGTTTTTTCCCACGTGCAGTCGTTAATATTTTAAGAAGTTAGTAATTTAAAATGTTATAAGCAACTTTCGAGATTTGAAGTAGAAAGTTTGTTTCAAACAAGTGTTATGATTATCTTCCGTTTCGTGAAACCTCCAAGGCTCTACAACGAGTGACTAGGTTATCGCGCCTTTTCAAAGTAAAATTTAAGTGAGGATAGTTCTTCGATTTCTTCGGATATTTCTTCGGGTTCGTCGGAAAATAAAGACGAGGGACCAGCAAGAAAACTTCGAAAAAGTGACTGGTCGCGAGATCTGAATAAAAGGTTTGACTTACTGTCGCAATAATGGGTGAGTCATGTGAATAATATTTTAACTTCGAATCATGCTATTGCTGGTCGTGCACCAGTGGTCCCGCCTTTACACTTACAAATACCAACATCTTATAATAATAATGTCTGATCTGGTTTCAACTTCCAATCGAAATTAGACAACGACGAATAGTTTTTACGTCCGCCACCAGACCGTCCTTTACCAGAAGCGGGTAGGTTTTGAAGTTTGAGCGTTTCTATAAAAGAACCAGATATGCAAAGATTTGACTAGCCGACTTGGAACGAGGTGCTGTATTCAGAGGTCCAAAAAAAAAATAATATATGTTTTCCTGCGTTATCTAATGCTCTTTTGGCACAGAACGAATGCATTATGCTGCCATAAAAAACCTTGCCGACTGGTCAAATTCAGAGAATGTTCAGCTTAATACTTCCGCCATTTATGAAAAGTTTAAACCGCTATTCGGTAACGATTTCGCCTATAAAAGTTTCTAACGATATCCTTCAAATAATTTTCGGTAAGCGAGCCGAGGTTATACGATAGCGTCGTAGATACCTCATATAGAAATTAAAGGATAGATATATCAGGGAAGATATAGAGAAAATATCTTCTTCTTGTGATTATATGTTTAACCCCAACTTATTATTGGCATATATACAGAAAATGGTGGTATTGATAAATTACAAAAGCGGCACCATCTGCTATTCGCATCCGGCTCGCATCGCCGGCACCCTCTGCTTGTACTGCCAATGCAAAGCCATGTCGAGCTAGGCCACATTCCAATACATCTAAAGAGGCCGAAAACAGATATTCTGAGCGATGTTATCCAAATAATTCCTCAGCAAGAAAAACGGGGGGAGGGGGGAACAAGTACAAAGTGGAATTCCTGATTTTCATCAGGAAATAAAAATAAATTACTCAACAGCATTTTCAGGCGGATGTCTAAGACTATATCGAAACACCTGGACTCGATCCACCAAACGTAATATTGAAATTAATAATAACTTGATGTCAATCAAAATCCAAAATTTAATTCAATAGAGTTTTAGAACCCGCACCCCCGACACCGTCTTTCATATTTCCTCTTTTCATACTTCCCAAGACCAATAAAAAATCGAACAATTTTCAACCTCAAGGCATTGAACAAGTACATGAAACAGTCGTTTTCACCTTTTCCACCATCAACTAGTTCCTAAGTTTTATAACAGATTAGAATGTCAAACTGGATCTCAGCCAAGCCTATTATCATCTATCAATGAGGTTTCTCGGGATCAGTTATCCGGGTCGTCTACTTCAGATGATATGTCTGCCATTCGGCTTAGCTGCACCACCGCGGATTTTTGCTTCAGTGACAAACTGAATAGCCGAAATACTTCGCCAGAAGGGTCTGCGACTAGTGGTTATCTGCTTGTACACCAGGGCAGAACACCTCCCGCCATCGGAGCAAAGCTTATCCATATTATCTGGAACCGCTGCGTTCATTGACAGTGCGTTTCCAGAGGTCTTTTTTGCCACGTACCATCTGGCTATGGAATGAGCTCCCTCCACGGTGTTTCCCGAGCGCTATGACATGTCCTTCTTCAAACGAGGCTTGTGGAGAGAATTAAGTAGTAGGCAGCGGCTTGGCTCTGCCCCTGGCGTTGCTGAAGTCCATGGGCGACTGTAACTATTCACCTTCAGGTGGGCCGTATGCTCGTCTGCCTACAAGGGCAAAAGACTTGTTGAAATCTCAAGTAACTATACTGAGACCTTAGAACTCATATCTCAAGGTGGGTGGCGGCATTTACGCTGTAGATGTATATGGCCTCCAGTAACCACTTAACACCAGGTAAGATGTGAACTCGTCCACCCATCTAAGCAACCGGTTATGACACTGACGAGCTTGATAGACTTTCTGGGAATCGTATGGGACACCAAATCCAAAACAAAGTCCTTGCCCAAGAATTTGCTCGTGCGATTTGCTGCCGGCGGTTGGAACCTAAAGCAGGCGCAAAGCCTCTTAGGATATCTCAACTTTGCGACTTTCATCACCCACCGGGGAAAGTTGCTGGGCCGAGTCCTTGCAGTACCACAGCAACAAGCTCAGGAGGTATGCTCATTTACCAAAGCAGTATTCGGACGAGGTACATACAGAGCTAGATTGGTGGTTAGAGAAAGTCAGTCAGAGCACACCAATTTATCCACACAGAATGGCCACGAACCACGTCATCACCGACGCGTCGGACATTCAGTGGGGAGCCCTTGTAAACAACAGAACAGAATTTTCCTACATAAAGAACGAGAGAGGAACCCGGTCACGATAATTGCTAGATCTGACTGGAAAATTGCTTAACTTAATAGACCACCTCAAAGTTGTACTTCTCCCTCACCACCTACCGGGACTGTACAACTCTGAAGCCGACCACCTCTTACGCAATCGCGGCGGCTTGGAGTGGTATCTCACAGAAAAAGCAACCGCTAGGCTATTCAGCCTGTGGGGAACTTGTTCGCGTCTCGGACCGCTCATGGGTAACAAACTATGTTACTCAAGACTTATTGAAACTCGTGGTAGGACCTCTTGTGAGTCCGCGCGAGTAGGTATTTTGCTCTGAAGCAGTAGTGCGTCTCTGTTTGAAGGGTGGGGCAGCCGTTGTAACTGTACTTTAGACCTTAGATGTTATATCTCAAGGTGGGTGGCGCATCAAAGCAAAACTCGAACGCCTGCCTCTACAACGCGTTCAGCAGATCTTGGCATTACTGACTAGCATGGCCGTTTCCGCCGCTCAGTCTGATATCCAGAGTGCTGGACCACCTCAACTCAACCTCAGGTCGGTACATACTAGTGGTACCCAAGTGCAAGAAGCCCCCGTGAAGGCCAGACCTGAAATCACCTGCCCTCAAGCGACTCAAGAAGCTTAGAGATCTGAACATCAGTCTGGTGGACACTGACAATGCTACTGCCAGGCTAAGTCAGCAATCTACACCTGGAAGCTTGGCTCATTTTGGGTGGGACACGCTGACAGGGACATGGACATCGGCAGGAGAGAAACTTACTATTATCGTGCTGGAGAGAGTCTACGATAAGAACATACGCCCCTATTTGGAATAAGGGGTAAGGTTTTGTCAAGAAAATGTATTAATTCTCGTGTATCCGAATTAGCAAATGTAGCTAGATTTCTGTTATCTGTATTTATCTCATGGTCTCTCCTACCGGACCATTCTAGTTTATAAGTCTGGTATATAGCGTCCGTTTGTGAAACTATATCGGATATAAAAATAGCTTCGAGCCCGACAGTGAAACATACTGAAATCTATTTCCTTGACAAAGCCTGCACCTTCTAAATTAACCGATATTTGGGTCGAAAACTAATTGATCTTCACACCAACAGTCCAGTTGGACATTCGTGGCTGCTCCTGACCAATCGATCATCGATGCAGTATACTGGCTACGCAATCTAGTGAATATGACACAGCAAACCAGTGGGAATATTAGTAATCTATTCTTAGCAACTAAAGGCTCCACTAAGCCAGCTACTGCAGCGAGGATTAGTAGTTGGCTAAAAGTCTTTTAGGAGACTCAGGTATTCAGGCCTCAGTTGGGAGCTGTAGAGCGGTGGTGAAAACTTTAAACTGTGTAGGAAATTACCAAATTAATGATATTTTAGCTAAAGCTAACTGACAACGTGAGCATACTTTTAGAAAGTTTTATCAAAAACTTATCATTAATGCATCAAACACTGATATAAATTCTGAGAAATCTTTCTCAGTATTTTCGTCCTAAATCTTATTAGGTCGATTTGAATTAAGTGGGTAATAATGTGCTTAATTTAAGCTTTGCTTAATTAAACATAATAAGTCACATTGTTGCTTTTTAAATAAATATTATTTTATTTCAAATACAAGCCACCAGGAGATAACAAACAGTCTCTCATAATGGACTTCGGACGTCAAACGGAACGCATAATATAGAAATTTTACCTTCCAATAAAATTTGTATTGTTTCCTAAGACGTCCGAAGTCCAGATAATGTCTTCCTGGGGCTACATCCATCATTATGAGCCGAACAATGACAAATATGGCGGCTTGTCTTTGCTTGTTGGTTCGGTTCCAGACGTTATAGAGGGCGCTGTAGGCGGGACTTAGGAAACGGAAGTAGTCAAATTTAGCGACCTGCAGTGGAAATCATACGATGTACTCTCATAATGGACTTCGGACGTCTTAGGAAACATAATACAAATTTTATTGGAAGGTAAAATTTCTATATTAATACGGTTTTCACCTTAAACACAGATTCATTCTAATTTCAAAATTCCGGAACAAATATGACTACAAATATGAAGTTCCGGTATTTTGGAGGCATATCCATATTATCCTCTACGTTTGACGTCAACGACCTTAAATCAATCTACCTACTCCGACCTCTAGTAATAACGGTGGTTTAATGACTGTTGTATTCCACTTCGCGTCTCGCAGACAAATCTTATATATGTCTGTCTCTTTTTAGTGTCATTTTTTCGTTACGCTAAGCGCTAAAGAAGATATCACTTCCAAATTTAACTCCAGAGCCACTGTTCCAAGCTACGGCTTGATCAAACAATATAAATTGAATAAAATTGGTCCAAGATCGGGGGTAGCTCACCAGGCACCCTCCTGGCCACTACGTCATATATCCTCCGGGTCCTGGTGAGCAGCGGGCGCCTGTGCAGCACTCGGATCGGCGTTCTCTGCTTCACCACGATCCTGGCCTCGTCCCCAGCCTCAGTGTTCCTGTACTCGTTTATCCTCTGGATGTCCTCCTCGGTGACGGCGACAGGCGTTTTTCCATTCAGCTGGAACAGAGCAGAGATCGCTATTAACTCCTTGACTGCCGTGTAGGTCACCGGTGCCCTACGCGACGCACGGAAGTAATTATGTCGATTTCTGTTACTTTTTTTCTTACCTAAGCTAATAGCCTTGAGAGGCTATGTCAGCGTAAAGGGGTAAGGGGGGGTGTCGTCAATTGTATGTAAAAAAAAAGTTTTTTGTTATTG
Organism: Bombyx mandarina; assembly: GCF_030267445.1. Taxonomy (NCBI): domain Eukaryota; kingdom Metazoa; phylum Arthropoda; class Insecta; order Lepidoptera; family Bombycidae; genus Bombyx; species Bombyx mandarina. Next base: position 16,091,764 of record NC_143229.1, read on the forward strand.
CTTAAATAGGTGAACGAGCTCACGACCCACCTGGTGTTAAGTTGGTTACTGGAGCTCATAGTCATCTATAACGTAAATGCGCCACCCACCTTGAGATATAAGTTCTAAGGTCTCAGTATATTTACAACGGCTGCCCCACCCTTCAAATCGAAACGCATTACTGCTTCACGGCAGAAATAAGCAGGGTGGTGGTACCTATCCGTGCGGACAAGAGGTTCTACCACCAGTTCAATTATGTTCAAAGATTCCGTTACAAATATACACACTAACATACATACGTTTGAAGCTAATAAAAGCGTATTAATAACAACAAAAAAACTCACAATATTTGCTTCAGCGTTCTCATTCCCGAGCTTTATGCACAGAGCTTCGTAAGTCTTGCATTTCGTCTCTTCCCCCTTTTTAAGTTCCGACAACTCGTTCCTGGGACAGCAAAACGTACAAAAATCAAGACGAGTCGTGCGAGTTGTGACGTCACAGCGTTACAATCGGGACGTGCGAGAGACAGCGATATGTACCCGCTGTTACGTCATTCGATAGGTAAACTGTTCAGTTATACGCACATCATTTCGGATCCTCCCGATCTACTAACGGTGCTTTTAGGTACCTCAAGCACCGGTCATCGTTCTGGTCGAAACCGTCGCTTGCGACAAAGGGCTCTACGAGTAAATTAACCCACAGACACAGCCCACTGAGTTTCTCGCCGGATCTTCTCAGTGGGTCGCGTTTCCGATCCGGTGGTAGATTCTGCCAAGCACTGCCCTTCATAGGGTTCGTGTTAGCAACAACGTCAAGTTTGAGCCCCGCGAGCTCCTACTCGTCCGGTTACGCTGACATAGCCTCTCAAGGCTATCAGCTTAGGTAGGAAAAAAAAGTACCTGGAGACATGCATTAGTTTCTGAACGATCACTTGGCCACCTTTCGAAATCTCCTCGCAGACCCCCTTCAGCTCGTCACCGGTGAGGTCTCTTCTCGGGTCTGTGATCTGGAACATGGTACAATCGGTGACCATTTTGGAGCTATCCTGTTCGAGTCGCAAAGGATAATTCCTAAAAGTGGGCCAATTTTATGTCAAAACTATTTGTACTTGAAAAACTATGCCTTATTTTTTCACTTTGTTTAGTTTATGTATCAACATTTCTTTCAACCTGGCATTGTTTTACAAAAAAATAAACTACTTATTTGATAACATCCCAAAACTGAGTGCCATAGTTTTTAAACTCGCCAATAGGCAAAGGGCTTAGCCCATAAAGCCTTATAGTAAACCTTTAAGCTGCTAAACGAAAGAGTTGTCTGTGACTTGAACAACAAATAAAAAAAAAAAAGCTAATGGTTATAATTCACAGACTTTTTAGTTTATTTTTGTTCAATTCACTATTTATAAATTGTAATAATAATTATTACTTAAAACCATGAATTATTTAATATTTTTAGATATTGATTGTATTAGTAAAAATCTCAAAGGCCTACCATTATTCTATTCTTATTATATATGATCTGAGAGTTTTGGCAGCAATCCGAGTGAAGCGTCACTTGAAGTTTTATTTTAATGTTTTTTAATAGTTTATTGTGATGTATAATATACAAATTGGGTGTTGTTTTGTGTATTAAAATTGAGGCATTGGAATAAAACTGTGGCTAACATAGCAGTGACTGTTTCTTTTTCAAGATAAAAGGTCTGCGGAAATTCACGCTCACTCAATGTGCTTGCTATTTATCGAGTTGACGTCAAAACTCCCAAAAAGCAATAAAAAGAGACACACCAGCTTTTTTTGAAAAAAAAAACGACGACAGACTAGGCTGTATAGGCTACGCTCTTTGCCTGCTTATTGGCGAATTTAAAAACAACAACAACAATATTGTTGCCGGCTTCCGGATTTTTATTTCATTTAATTATTATTATGAGGATATAATAATAATAAAATGTACGTAAGGGCTTATTTCTAGCAACATTAACCACAATTAACTTATTTAATACTGTAAATAATTATGAGAGCGATTATTGATTTCGAAGAAAACAATTAACAACTTAATTTTAGCTGCAGAAAAAAACAGATTTCTCTTAAGCCTGGGCGAGAATATAAAAATCGTTTTCTGAATATGAAACGATATTTCTTTGTCTATCAAATTAAGTTAAAACCATCATGACCCGACAACTTTTTTTAGGGGCCCAAACGCTCTAAGAAAATGGGCATTGTCCTTTAGTATACATGTTTTTATCACTTTTCACTGTGTGTGTGTGCATGCGTGCGTGTGCATGCGTGCGTGCGTGCGTGTGGGTGTGTAAATTTTACCACTTGCATCGAGAAGCCATGACATGACAATAATTTATGTACTAATAATTTAATAAATTCGTTTTTTTTTAATAATTGGCTACTTTTCATTTCTATTAACTGTAAGAGAGAGAGAGAGTGATTACACTCAATCCTACCAAATTCTTTCACTTTACCCATGACCACACTAACTGTTGGTAGACTATTAAAAACAAACCTTACTTCGATAGCGAAGGGTCTACCATCACCGAGACACCTCACGTCCACGTCCTCGCGTCCGGCCGACATGAACTTCAATCTGTGGTCCACGTCTTCAGGTGTCAAGCTGTGATACCAAAGAAATTAAGCATCAGAACATCTTCAACATTCTTTCAACTCATTCTAATACGTTCCACCTTCTCCTTCTCAAATCCTTCCTATCCACAATATTTACTGGTGGTTGGTTGTACAGTATTACAATGAATCTTCCTACCCACTTAGGGTATGAATCAATTAGGACAGACATATCACAATATTATTATCATTTCCATTATGTCTTGAGGCAATTGGTCATTATGATAGTACAACTGACCTCATATCTCAAGGTGACAGTGTTCACATGGTGATTGTGGTCTCTAAGGGCTCAGGTGAGCAATTAACACAAATAGATCCATTTATGTAAAAAAAACTTATGAAATTAAATAATGTTAATAATAAAAATCTATCCTATACCTATACTATCCTAGCTACACATTTAGAAAGCATATGTTAATATATATTTTTTTGTTATTGTAAAATGTTTGTTACTCACTCAAATACTTTAGCTATGGGTTCGAATATGATCTCCTGGACGGATGATTCCATCATCCTCTTGCCCTTGATCAGCCAGGGCGTCTGCGGAAGCTCCCTGCTCAATTTTATATACCTGTAATAAACATCAGCTTAATATGATTTTCTCGTAAAAGAAACTATCACTCAGAGTCTTAGGAAAAATCGTATAATGTCTTTATTTACACTGACTGAATATGAAAACAGAATTAAATTACTAAATTATACAACTAAATAGATTTTAATTTAGAATGTATTGCCAGCCATATGTAAATTAGTATTCTAAAATGGCAACTTCATAGGTAATGATCTAGGCTAAAAGTGCAAATGCAAATTGTATTTGTACTAGATGTAGCATAATATCAAATATTATATCATGCGAGAGTCATCAATACTGAAACTTCCTTGAATTGTGTATAGTTTTCTGCAAGTTTATTAGTACTGTTACGCCGGTAAAAGCAACGCCATGTATCGTCGAATAGCAGAAACGAATATTAAAAGAACCAGTAAGATCGAGAACGCTCGAGAAGTACAACGCCATCTATTATCAATAAGCGGAAACCCAAATCGAAACTACTCGACCTGTTAGGAATGTTCTCAATAATTCTAGGGATATCGTATTGATTATAAAAGCGTTGCAGAGATGACACGAAGGTAGTTAGTAATCGATTCTACTTGAAGTGAAACAGCGAACGGAGTACCTGAAGTTAAGCGGAAGAAGTGAATTGAGAATTTTAGTGTTCGTTAAGTGTTTTAAATTAAATAGTTTTAATCTGTGCTTCAGTAGAATTTTTATTTCTACCGAACCCCAGCACATCCTTATTTAGAAATATTAATTTGGTTTTCACTGATCAACTTTTTCTCGAAACAATGCTAGTTGTACTTGAAAATAGGCTTGAATGATTACTTACCTACCCCCCAGATAAGAAGGGGCATGCACGCACATAGCACTGACACACTTAGCTTCAATGTCCACTGATGGAATTTTATTCCACTTATCGACACCCTTCAACTGCTCAAGACTAATCTTCTCCATGGCCTGTTCTACTGATGGCCGGGTAAACTCAACCGTGAACCTCCTTCTCTGCTTCTGTCTCTCTTGGAACAACGATGGTGATAATTGCTTTAAGATTTCTAGTTCCTGTTTTAGGCAGAGAAGAGCAATTAATGTTTGGGAGGAAATGACACAGGCAAGATCTTTCACTAATTGGGTGAACTTGCTCGGTAAACAGACGGTCCAAGTTTTTTTGTTTGGAACTTTTATACATCTATGTAAGCTTATCTTGACAACCTCAGCTCTGTGTTAGTCTCCTGCTACATATAGTTTTGTAAAAGTGTTACTGCAAAAGGAATTTCAAGTAATGTCGGCCGTTAAGTTTACAAGATAATTGATCTGCCATTAGCATAAACATCGTAACTTAAAATCAATTTCATATTCCGGTTTGAAAGCTCAGGAAAAGCCAACCTTGTTCTAAATCAACTTTTTATATTCAAAATGTTGTTCATAACATCTACCTGTGGTTCATCAGGATACTCCATATTAAGTGTAATCAGTAACGGTGAAATGGCTCCGGAATCTAGTGTCATACCTATTTGTGCTGCAAGTTTGACACCAAAAGTCCATTTCCATGCTTCCTTCAGTGGTGTTAAGGTATCTGAAATAAGCAATAGCTTCACTTGTGTTTCATGCTAACAAGTCAAATGGTAATTTAGAAACCCATGTGATTGTGATCATTTTTATGCTTTTTTCTTTATTACAGCTCACAGCCCACCTGGTGTTAAGTGGTTACTGGAACCCATGGATTTTTACAATGTAAATGCTGCCACCCACCTTGAGATATGAGTTCTAAGGTCTCAGTATAGTTACAACGGCTACCCCACCCTTTGAACCGAAACACATTACTGCTTCCCGGCAGAAATAGGCAGGGCGGTGATACCTGCCCGTATGGAGTCACAAGAGGTTTTACCACCAGTAATTGCTAGCATGAGTTTCTCGCCGTATCTTTTCAGTGGGTTGCGTTTCCAATCCGGTGGTAGATTCTGCGAAGCACTGCTCTCGTTAGGGTTCGCGTTAGCAACAACGTTAGGTTCGAGCCCCATGAGTTCACCTACTCGCCCGGTTACGCTGACGTAGCCTCTCAAAGCTAATAAAAATATGGATAGCTTACCTTCTTTATAATCTTTAAAGGCATCACTCAGGTGTAGGATTATGGCTTTATCTCGTAATAATGTAGCGATCGGAGCAGAGAGTGCACATGCAAAAGTTGAGCATTCGTAACTGAAAAAAACGTATATACCTTTTAGAGTAATGTTACATTATGTTTATAAGAAAAAACATGCTTAAGCATTTTGGTTGATCTTTTATAAAGTGTTTTACTTAGAGTGAAGAAGTCTAGAAGTTTTAGGGTGAAGTGAAGGAGTTTGAAGTCGTCGTGGTCTAAAGGATAAGACGTCTGGTGCATTCGTCTTGAGCGATACACCATTGTTCGAATCCCGCAGGCGGGTACCAATTTTTCTAATGAAATACGTAGGTACTCAGCAAATGTTCACGATTAACTTCCACGGTGAAGGAATAACATCGTGTAATAAAAATCAAATCCGCTAAATTATAATTTGCGTAATTACTGGTGGTACGAACTCTTGTGAGTCCGCATAGATAGGTACCACTACCCCGCCTATTTCTGCCCTGAAGCAGTAATGCGTTCCGGTTTGAAGGGTGGGGCAGCGGTTGTAACTATATTGAGACCTTAGAACTGATATCTCAAGGTGGTTATAGATGTCTATGGGCTCCAGTAACCACTTAACACCAGGTGGACTGTGACTACTCGTCCACCCATCTAAGCAATAAATAAATCAAAGATTTTATAAAAAACATAGGGTAATTAAAATCAAACCTTCAATAACTCTACTTACATATTCACACATTGCTATTAGACTTAGACGTCAAGTATCAAGGTGATACTAATTTGTGAAGGTTATACAATAAAAAACTTAGCAGGGCTGTCACCCGGCTAAGTTCCTGCCTCTTTTAGCATACTAACTGTAACTAGACAGGTGATTACCATTATTTACCATTACCAGATTTTATACTGTCCTAAGGACATAAAAAAGAAAATCCTTAGTTACTAACTAACCGTTTTTTCTCCAAAGTCTCTTTGACCATATTAAAGCATTCAGACCAATTCTCTTCTTGAAGTATACCTAAACAGCTTACGCATATCAATATCTTCTTTTTCTTTTTCGGTGGTTCATCATCACAGCCATTGACATCTGTATTGCCATTTATATTGTCTACTGAATTGCTAGTGATTTGTTGTTCTTCTGAATTATTTTCTACTTTTTCACCGCTTTCTATATACTGAAGAATGGATATGACGTTAACAAAAAACTTTTGTCATTCTTTAAATGTTCAGTAAGCAAAGTGGACCTGGGGCATAAGTGGATACATAGCCCCTCGGTGACCTTGACGGTACTCATCGAGAGCAAATAAAGAAGTCACAGGTTACTGTATTAATGGCAAAAAAATAACCTAAAAATTTGGTTATTTTTTTTATAATTTATTACTACGTACATCGTAGTGAATTTTAGAAAAGGTTTTGAGAAGCTTTTATGATGGACGTAATTTAAAACAAAAGTAGTGATCAATTCGCGCCAAGCAAATACTTACTTTAAGTATGTATTCTTTGTAGTTTTCGTAATTTGCCGGGTTCTTAAGCCCTAAATAACGCAGGCAGCATATATCGCAACACCCTACCTCTTTACAGAATTTAACGATGGCTTTATTATCCATCTTCTTTTTATTTTACACTGCTAAAAAGCATGTAACGAAGTTTAATAAACAAATGAATATCACTTTCCAATTTTTTTTGTAGTTCAGTTTATAAGTATAAAAATTCTGCAGTTACGAAAGAAGAGAACAATTCAACGGTGTCAGGAGTTGCATGAATTTGAATTCTGTATATTTTCAAATTTTATTAGTTTATTTTAGTTTTATATAAAATAAAATTTGCCCTAATTCAAACTTTAAAAAAAAAACAAATTTTTGATTCAGCAGGCAAATGTATCCATTTCTATAAATCCAAAGCATTTATAGGTTAGAGCTAAATCGACAACATGAAAAGTGTAAAGATTATCGAAATTAAATTAATTTTGGAATGAAATCGTATGATATGTAAATTTTAAAATTTAGATTGAGAATGAATCTCTTATTAATATGTTAACTAAAAATTGAATTCAATAAAAAAATAGGAGAACCTAATAAGCCACATGCAGTGAATTTGTTTCAATTCTCCATTATTACTGTCCTTACTACCAATTTAAATGTAAAGATAATTAAAATATTAACATATATTTTAAATTTTAAGCACCTCGAACAAGCTCAACAAGTAAATAAAATTATAGTAAGACACGGCTGCTCATTATGCAATTTTTGGGAGATAAAAAATGTTTGAAACGCGGAGACAGGTGAAATATTCAATAGAATGAGGCTTTTACGCATTTTCTCTCTCACTTTCTAAAATTTAACGAATCCATCTATACTGAATTGTTAATAAATGAAAAATAATTCAGGGAGTAAACTGAAATAAGTTAAATTGTGAAAAAATCAAACAAACCAATTGATACCACAATCTCTGACATGTATTAGTATATATAAATGTATTACATTTATTATATATAAATACATTACACAATATATAAATGTATTAATGTATTTTCGGTAGGCAGCGGCTTGGCTCTGCCGCTGGCATTGCTGAAGTCCATGGGCAGTAGAAAGGAAACTGTCTGAATTGAGTAGGTACCCCATGCTTATTTTTATTTAGGTGTAAATATGGGTATAATTTCTTTTCTAATTGCCAGAAATAAAAAAGAATCAATGTCAAAGTCAGCTGTCACAGCTGAATTTTATGTAATTCAAAATAATATTTAAAATTCCAAATTATTCTTTTTATCCAACTAATAATCAACCTTTAAATACACTTAAAACAATTAAAAAACCAAAATGGGCACTGTCCACGCGAAGGTAAGCTATAATTTTTATTACTCTTCAAGGCAATATAGTAACAAAAAATTTGTACGAACTTTCGTACCTACCTAAACATTATTTCAAAACATGATCACAACTAAGATTTTTAAGCTATACCTGAACTCAAAAATTCGCATATAAGTCCACGGTTTGTTCTATAATTTTGCTTCACTGAACTATGAATAATGGCAAAGGGATTATGATATTAATATAGTTGCTGTTTAACCTCTTTTTTTGCATCTCCTTTGATATGCCGACCTGTGTTCCATTCGTATAGTAGAATTGAAAAAAATCTACATGATTATAGGCAAACCAGCACGATATTGGCGACACTGGCGGCGGTCTGTTTGTTTTTGAAGAGCCAGTCGAAATGGGCGAGGAACCAATACCAAAACCCACCATCAAATTAGATGGAGTAAGAGTAAGTTGACCCGCTTTCATACATATTAACTATTTAATTTTACACAGAATTCAGCTGACAACAGGAACAATGCTAAACTTCTTTCAGAATTAAAATTATGTAAGTTCTGTATCATGTAAGACAGAGAACACAAGACGTATGACCAGAGAACAGTCCCCGGTTATCCCAAAATCCATACAGAGTTTGAAGTGGTAGAAGTAATAAAAAAAATTTTCAATGCAAGATTAAACTTTTAAAATAGTTTTAATTATGTCCACTATTAGATTATTAAATTAGAGAGCACATTATTATGTATAATGATGTGATTTAATACCAGCACTTGGGCAGTGGATATGTGGCAGAAAGTATTCTCATAGTTTTGTTGAAAAAATATAAATGCTGAACTTTTGAACTTGGCTGAGTTCAATTATGCCTTGGAAGAGTCTTCATTTCCTTATCTTCGTATGTGGAGTAGTAGCTGCATGTATTCTTTTTCTATTAAGGCCCATCACATCTGCAGTCACAACCTCTCTGGCATAACCTCTTTTAGACAGTCCGTCTAAGACTAGAACACCCTTACTGTAATTCCTCTCTCAAGAGAGTATTATGCTTTCTGGCTATCTAAGTCATTTTTAGTCCATCATCAACCCATCTATTAAGTGAAGGCGGAATATAAATTTGTATCCTGAAAATGAACATAACGACGCTTGAAAAGCAAACGTGACTAAGCGACAATGCCTCAACTTTACAGTAGACTAATTTAAAGTTGAAATACCTGAAAACAAAATTTATTTTAACGAATCCAGCTGTAGTAGAATCTAGCTAGTAGCTGTAGGATTGAAATGATTTTAATAGACCTAGAAATATATTTTTTTTGCACATCGAAATCGGTTATTGCCAATCATTTATGTACAAAGCAGTTATTGTCGCTTAGTCACTTTTGCCTTTCAATCATCGATAATTTTCTTATGCTTCCAGGCTCGTGTTGATAGAGTGCACGTTGATGGTTTGAATCGTACAAAAGATGACATTATAAAGAATACTATCGACGATCTATTTCACGCAACTGATTTTGAGGATGTTATTGTTAGAGCTCACAAGGTAAGTGTCTAAGAAACATTTGAATTTCCAGTGGCTTTAATGGTTCAGCGGAAGAAATGCAGCGAAATCCTTTTTTTGTTGCATAGCTTTACTAAAACTAAATCCGTTTCGAAGGTTCGTCGCGCCCTCGATTCAATGGGTTGTTTTCGTGACATCGGTGTGTTCATAGATGTATCGTCCGGACCTGGATCCACACCCGAAGGACTGGAGGTATATTCAAAAATTTTATTAATTATAAATTAAAGATGGGTATAATCGAGTCCTCTTCGTAAGTTTTATTAAGGTTTGAATATTATGCCACGCTCATATTTGGTCAAATATAATGTAAAATGTGTAATGATGTTGTTTTTCTATGCACTTAGTATTAGTGAAAGTACACAAGTCAGTGTGCTTTTTGATTTTATTTAAATTGGCCATTGAATAATATACATAAAATAGATTAATAAATGGCTAGTTTAGTGAAAATCACAGCTCTATTTTGCGTGTGGTGTGCTGAGCGCCTATCTCGTTTGACTACATTCAAATCTTTTACAGAGGAAGTACTGAGATTATAAAAAATGACGATTATTAATTGTTAATTTGAATCTTTAAACTGGCAATCTAATATCAGAATCCAAAAAGTTGTGTTTTTAAATGAATCCAACGAACCTTTAAATGATCCAAACAAACAATTTAAAGTGAACCCTGGCAACACTGCAGCTTAAGAAGTACATTGCCATATTAAAAAAGATAATTAGACACTAATGGAGGTAGTTGGATAGCGATTGCGTGGTTCCGCCGCTCGCGTATAGATGGCGTTGAAATTGATTCAATTCGCAGGTAACGTTTCAAGTTAAAGAGCTATCTCGCGTCATCGGTGGAATAAACACAACAGTCAGCGAGAACGAGGGAAATTTGGTTTTAGGTAAATAAAATTTATCATAAATATTTTTAAGTTAATTTGTTTTAATTGAATTCACGTAGATCTTCGTTCACAATCTTTGTCTTTTGCCCTAGTTCATTGAACTAGTTTACTGCGCAGCTGATGTTAAGTGGGTGACGTAGGGTACAGATATGACCACGTGAACGCCGTTATATTTTATTACTTTACAACTAAATCGGATTCCGTAGTCTTTTTTTGTAAATCCTCCAATGTGCAGTCTCCCTTATATCTATAAATCTATATGGATCTACCTGGGAGTAGCAGTATGAGATCCTTCGTTCGTCTACTAATATGATGCTATAAAGTATATACTGAACCGGTAATCTAAAATGAAGTTCGTTGACCTTGCGTCATCTGATTTCTGAAATTCGCATTGCATTGCGTAGTCTGTTTCTGGTAAAAAAATATTCTTTAAAGGTGTAAAAATGCCAAACATCGCCGGCCGCGGGGAGAAGCTTCAAGCCGAATACAGCATGGGCTATCGAAGCACATCGAATTTCAATGTCACCGCTACCAAACCGTATCCTCATAAACCCCTCGTGCCTATGTAAGTTGTAAAGCTCTGCTTTTTTTACGGCTTATATGGATGGACGAGCTCACAGTCCACCTGGAGATATAAGTTCTAAGGTCTCAGTATACTTACAACGGCTGTTTCACCCTTCAAACCGAAACGCATTACTGCTTCACGGCAGAAATAGACAGGGCGGTGGTACCTACCCGTGCGGACTCAACACGTTCTACCACCAGTCAGTCAAGCCCCGAGCCGTTTTATTGGCTGTTCTTTGGTCGGATCACTACCGAACAGAATCATCTCCTTTACCAATCTTAAGGTATCCTGAAAACTTCTCGAAAATTGATCCAGTCGCTTCGGAGTCCGTAAGGAACATACATACATTAACTTTTATATATCTATATAACGAACCCGACAGACGTTGTCCTGTGAATGCAGACACAAAAAATCATATCAGCCGTTTAGTTGCACTATAGATATCTAGATACCGACTGCAGCGCGATCTACCGGGCTGATTTGTGAATCTAAACCATACAGGGCACCACCCAAATGCATACAAAAAAAAACATACAAATCGGTCCAGCCGTTTAGGAGGAGTTCAGTGACATACACACGTACTGTATAATCTATATTGTAATATATAAATCTATAGTGGTTTTTACGGACGTTCCGTTATAACTACTGAACCATGCATCCGATTGACTTGAAACTTGGTGTCCATGTAGAAAATACGTGTACTTAATGGATAGGCTAATATTAATATGAGCGTTGGACTCCCTACACCAGTTGCGGGGGCGTTAATGATGAGATTCTTTGTGGGGGGTGATAAATATTAATGTTAATTTTAAATGCCCAGCGAAGCGGACGGGTACAGCTTTTTATATATATAAAGATATAGCTTAATAGCTATTATACCTCCACTGGTATGTCCATCACAACGTGCCAAAAGCACCGCTCTGTTCCATATTTTGGTGTTTCTCTTCAATCAAACCTTGAATTCCAGTGTATCAGCGTCAGTTTATCAGCAGACCCACGAATATCCCTGGTCGGGGTACCGGCTGCTCGATCGGGGTCTGCTAATGGATTTGGCCTTCAAGAGTTCGCCAACGGTGAGTGTAGCATAAAATGCAACGAATTCTAGTCTATGAAGTTGCTTGGGTGTGCCGTAATGTAAGAGGTATTCCCACAGGTCGTCCACCTCCGTTTGCCGGTAATTTTCATTTACATTGCGCGCCTTACGTAAAACTTGTAAAATATGAAGTTTTGGTTGTGTTTTTAGCACTTAGTACTTTTTTTATAGCGTAGTTGGGGGGACGAGCTCACATCCCACCTGGTGTTAAGTGGTTACCGGAGCCCGTAGACATCTACAACGTAAATGCCGCCACCCACCTTGAGATAAGAGTTCTAAGGTCTCGAAGCTGAAATAGCCTCTCAAGGCTATCAGCATAGGTAGAGAAAAAAATAACGCCTACCCGCACTACCTGACATGACCGCCATTTGACTGTCGTTGAAGAAATAACATCTCATAATGAATACCTTTCAGACAAAGCACAACCTTCAGTGGGAGGGCCTGGTGCGGGAGACGGCGGCTCTCAGCAAGACGACCAGTTTCAAAGTCCGCGAGAGCAGCGGTTAGTGTTTCGAGTGCGGTCCGTGGGCAGCGTCAACTGTCACGGACGCCGCTATACGGGCACGCTGATAATTTTGTGATATAAAAGTGATTGGCATTCAGTTCGGAAATCTATCGAAATCGTAATGTATCGATACGATGGTAATATGGAGGGTAGAGGTAAGGAGAACCGTCTTATATGAGAGAAGCTTGAAAAAGTGTCCCACTTTCAGCACTAAATAACAGTTCAAAAATCCTCCAAAATGGCGCTAGCAAAGGCACAGGGTATGATATGGATTGAGCAGTTGTTCACTGATTGAAGTATGCTGGGTTAGGAAATTGAGATATTTAATGACTAGAGTAATTAATGATAGAGTAATATACAAGACCTCACATGTTTACGTAGTCCAAACTAATTTCGTCAATGTAACCTAAAATTATTGCTGTGGTAAAACGTGGAGACATCGATTGCATTTTCTTATCAGCTTTAAATAAAATACTTTTTGTGATTTTATAGTGCTTATAGTTTTTTTGTCCTTTTTTATATCTCCAACTTATCTTCTAATAACTAGTTACCACCGCCCTGCCTGTTTCTGCCGTGAAGCAGTAATCGGTTTGAATGGGGGGGGGGGGGGGGGCAGCCGTTGTAACTATACTGAGACCTTGTATTTCAAGGTGGGTGACACATAGTTGTAGAGATGTCTATGGGCTCTAGTAACCACTTAACACCAGGTGGGCTGTGAGCTCGTCCGCCCACTTAAAATAATATAAAAAAGATTTGGAGAACGTGACGATTTGATTGCGAAACGAAAGTAAGTGAATTCATTCGTGCTGATTAGTTCCTTTTACGGACGGTAGGGGCGCTGTTTAAATTCTATACATTTAATTTTGTTCGTCATTCGCGCTCGCCCCTTTGACGTCGCTCAAAACATGTCACTACGGATCCTCCCGATCTATTACCGGTGCTTTTAGGTACGTCAAGCACCGGTCACCGTCCTCGTCGAACCCGTCGCTTGCTCGACGAAGGGCTCGGCTAGTAAATTAACCCTCAGACAATGCCCACTGAGTTTCTCGCCGGATCTTCTGAGTGGGTCGCGTTTCCGATACGGTGGTAGATTATGCGAAGCACTGCTCTTGCTTTTGGGTCAGTGTTAGCAACGTCGTCAGGTTTGAGCCCCGTGAGCTCACCTACTAGCTAAGGTTACGCTGAAATAGCCTCTCAAGGCTATCAGCTTAGGTAGGCAATTCATTCGTGCCGAATTAGTTCTTTTTACGGACGGACGGTAGGGGCGCTGTTTAAACTCTATACATTTTTTCGTCATTCGCCCTCGCCCCTCAGGTCCTCAGATGAAGTCGATATTGCGACACATTGTGACGGTGGACCACCGGGACGACGCGATCTTCCCGAGTCAGGGCTCGTGGGTGCAGTTCAGCAGCGAGCTGGCCGGGCTGGGCGGGGGCGTGGCCCACCTCAAGACCGAGCTCCAAGCGCAGCAGAACTACGAATTGATCGAGGACATAGTAAGAGAGTGTTGCTATGATGTATGATAGAGGAGTATGGAAGGAGGAAGCGTGTTGCGCCGACCCCAGCTGACTGGGTGAAGAATAATGATAGTTAAGAATTAAACTATCGTTATTTTTTAAAGCTGATAATCACCTGAAATCAATGCGTTTCAAAGCCGCATTTCACTCCATATTATCATTTTTCATAAAAATAAGAATATAAATTAAAATAAGACATGACTTAAAGGTCTTAGTTACCAGGTCATAAAATCCCTTAAAAAAATAGATTAATATTATTTGTCTTTAAAGTTATTTATTTATAGTGTAGTCTTGGCGAAATCTGTAATTATAGAGGCATAATAGTCTTTGACAATAGAATCATAATACTGTTCAAACTTATGATTCGAAATAATTATAGTCGAATTTTGAAAACTGAGCGAAAACTCTAGTTTATTATTAATAATTCATATCTGTACACGAAGAATGTTCTAAGATCGTATTACAATGTCGTTACGGCTTAGTTTAAAAATACAATCCGACGAATTTGACGGTAGAATTGAATTTTAATATAGGTATTGCAGCTCTCCGGAGCCGCAGGGGTTCTGCACGACATGTTCGGGACGGAGATACCTGATCATTTCTTCCTCGGTGGACCCACGACGCTCAGAGGTTTCCAGCAGCGAGGGGTGGGGCCGCACTCGGACGGCCAGGCCACTGGTGGAAAGGTGGGTCCAAGTGGAGGCAACCAAAGACCATTCCTTGGCTAAATTAAAGGAGATTCTGTTTTATAATAATACCTGGAGAGACTAGGTAGTCCTCAGTGATGAATGAACCAACCGTCCACTTCTACATGAGGTATTTGTCTCAAATCATATCGAAGAGTGAAAGGCAAATACCCTATTTGGTTTATCTTTGTAATTAAAGGCGCGTTTTATTTCGTATTGTTATAATAGTATTTTCATTACGGATCCTCTCGATCCATTAACGGTGATTTTATGTGCCTCAAGCACCGGTCACCGTCCTCGCCGAACCCGTCGCTTGCGACGAAGGGCTCGGCGAGTAAATTAACCCACAGACACAGCCCACTGAGTTTCTCGCCGGATGTTCTCAGTGGGTCGCGTTTCCGATCCGGTGGTAGATTCTGCAAACCACTGCTCTTGCTGTGGCCAGTGTTAGCAACACTCCAGTTTGAGCCCCGTGAGCTCACCTACACGCTAAGGCAACGCTGAAATAGCCTCTCAAGGCTGCATAGGTAGGTTTAAAAAAATTAGCATTCAAAATTTCGATATTTTTAATTGAACTTCAATTAAGTTTACAGCACTAAAATAGCTGAAGAAGTGTTTTACTACTACATTTTTTCATAATTTCAAACTTTAAACGGCTTTAAATTCCAAGATTAGGTCTCTGAAACTGTGATACTTTAAGACAAATATTTTTATTTTGTATGTGAACTATCGACATCTTGTAGCGGATGCCCCTAAACTTATATGTTGTTAAAGTTAAGGCACTTAATTATTGTATAACTAAACACAAAATAATAATAATAATAAACAATACTAACTTTATTTGTTTTAAGACAAATTGATTAAATTTTATCATGTTTTTTTTATTGCTTAGATGGGTGGACGAGCTCACAGCCCACCTGGTGTTAAGTGGTTACTGGATCTCATAGACATCCAGAACCTAAATGCGCCATCCACCTTGAGATATAAGTTCTAAGGTCTCAAGCATAGTTACAACGGCTGCCACGCCCTTCAAACCGAAACACATTATGTGTATTATCTATGGTCCTGTCCGTTGGAGAGGTCACCCTGGTATCACCAGGCTGGTCCTGACGGCGCGGCTGCTTGCAGGTGTACTGGGCGGCGGGTGCGCACGTGTACGCGCCGCTGCCCTTCCTTCGGAACAAGAACGGGATCTCGTCCCTGTTCCGGTCGCATTTCTTCGTGAACGCCGGCTGTCTGGCGGCGCCCGGTGAGTGCGGTCCGGCGACGGACGACCGGACGTATTGAGCGGTCCCGTAGCCAGTAATTAAGACTTACACTTCCAATCAATTCCATTTATTGCATCTCAAGTATAGAGGATAAAAACAGAGAGCTCCGCCTCGGTCGGCTGCTCTAGTCGGAATGTTTCGTGCGACAGTAGTCACTCATATTTATAGTAGAGTAGCGAGGGGGTAGCTTAGTCATGAATTCTCATGAATACCGTTTCAAACAATTGTTGACATGCGTAACATTATGACTCCAGTAACCACTTCAAGAATACAAACGAATCTACAACTATAAAAACATTCTATCAAATTAATTATTAAAAATTATATTTTGTTTCACCAAACAGCCTAATATTTATTATTTTTCATTAAGAATACCACGTGGACTGGAATGAATTGAATTTGAAATTGAATTGAACTCGTCAGATAATGGTTTAACGAATTGGGAATGGGCGAATTCCGCGCGCGTGTCGTGCGGCGCCGGCGTCGCGCTGCGGCTGGGCAGCGTGGCGCGGCTCGAGCTGAACTACTGCGCGCCGCTGAAGGCCCGGACCAACGACTGCACCGCGCACGGCCTCCAGTTCGGGCTCGGAGTGCACTTCTTGTAGAGAGGTAAGAGGCACAGAACGCGGTCACGTCATCACGGATCCTCCCGATCCGCTAACGGCCCTTTTAGGTACCTCAAGCACCGGTCATCGTTCTCGTCGAGTAAATTAACCCACAGACACAGCCCACTGAGTTTCTCGGCGGATCTTCTGAGTGGGTCGCGTTTCCGATCCGGTGGTAGGTTCTGCGAAGCACGGCTCTTGCTAGGGCCAGTGTTAGCATCACTCCGGTTTGAGCCCCGTGAGCTCACCTACTCGTTCAGTATGATATAGCATATCAAGGCTATCAACTTACGTAGAGAAAAAAAAAACAGAAGGTGGCTCGCCCGACCCAAGGAGTCCAAGAGGTAATATAGGAGAAAAGGGGGGATTTCCAAGGTGGGTGGCAGCATTTACGTTGAAGATGTCTATGGATTCCAGTAACCACTTAACACCAGGTGGGCTGTGAGCTCGTCTAAACATCTAAACAATAAAAAAAAGTCTTCATAATTAGGCAAAAAAATCACTAAAATAAAAGATAAAAAATTTGTTTTGCTGTCCATACTTTTTAATCGAACTTTGACAGATCAAGGTCATTGACTTGCACATTCTTAGTTGAAACTCCCTATAATGATATAATGCTATAATATTATCTAATGATGTTTTTACGTTGCATTGTATTAAGCATATAATAATATAAATTATTTTTTTTTTTACTCAGTTTGATTGAGAAGTTGAAGCAGCATCAGCGTCGGACATTGTTGATAAAAACCAAGAATTTATTTATTGTATCAGTTTTAATTGTGAATAAATTAGAAATTTAACGTGTTGTTTGAAGTGTTTGTTTTCAATCATCATCATCATCATTCTCCTGCCCTTCTCCCAGTCACCTGGGGTCGGCGCACCATGTTTGTCCATCGATACTCCTCGACGATACGTTTCGCGACGAGATGACCGGTCCATAGAACGCCTCGTTGTACAGGGAAACGTTGATGGTACAAGACCGCGCGGGAGGCCACCAATGCGGTGGACCGACCAAATTAAAACTGGAGTAGGAGGTCCCCTAAATGAGTGCAGTAGAATAGCCTCGAGCAGGGAGAGATGGCGCGACATCGTGCGACGCATCAAGTCTGCCCCTTCCAACACTACATGACGATCACGACCACTCTGTCAAGAGTGACACGATTGAGAAGAAGAAGAAGACTCCTCTATCATATACCATTTGTTCGCTCATTCCCCTCTTACACATATAGTCTTTCACGTAATCCATCCATTTCTTCTTGTCTGCCTTTTCCTCTAAAGCCTTCCACGTTCATAGTTTAAACTCTCTTACCAACCTCATTCTCATTTCGTCTCATCACATGTCCATACCATCCCAAACGCGCACTTCTCAACTTCTCTGTCACAGTTGCCACTTTTCAGACTTCCTCTAACATATTAATTCCGTATTCTATCCATTCTCCATAGATTTGTTTTTAATATTACTATTATAAAATAATAATTTGAACAGCCAATTTACATTGTTTTTTTTTGGCTATAAGTAATATCTCCGTTGTCCGTGGACATCGGCAATGCCAGTGTGTTTAGTGCGAGTTTTTTAACGTTCTCGATAGATATTTGTTTTTTATGCATTTTTTTTTAAATATTGAATTGTCATCGGCCCTTAATAAGTATACCAAATTTCGAGTTAATCCGACGTTTTGAATAGGGTCAAAATCATGTTCAAAGATTCCGTTACAAACATACATAAGTCTGAAGCTAATAAAAGCGTATTAATAAGGTTTCTTCAATGTCTTTATTCAACTAATATTTACATAAACACAATTAGTTAACAGAGGAAATAAGTATTAACGAAAACAGCTTTAAATATAACTTAGTTATGTTATAATCATATGTATACCAGAGTGTATAGGACCCGTGAATCACGCTCTACCACTAGATTCATAAAAAGCCTTAAAAAGGCTTCTCGGTGTGACGTCTATGAGCTCTAAAACGAGATATCGGTGACAAAAATGGACCAGCAATTATACAGCGGGACGCTCTCGGAGCGGTTTCTTACAGAAAAACCCTTATCACATTTAATATTATGGAGGGTAGATGTAAAGAGCGCCATCTTGTATAGGGGACCAATTGAAAAAGCGTCCATCTGTAAACATCCAGTCCTTGGAAGACTCAGCGAAATACCGCTAATGTAGGAAGTGGAAATGATATGAATATAGCAGTTTTAAACAGAGCAAAGTGTGCCGGGTTGAAGTGAAGTGGGGTAAGTTATGGCGCTGGCTATAAAATCC
This sequence comes from Bombyx mandarina, assembly GCF_030267445.1. Lineage (NCBI taxonomy): Eukaryota > Metazoa > Arthropoda > Insecta > Lepidoptera > Bombycidae > Bombyx > Bombyx mandarina. Next base: position 16,110,778 of record NC_143229.1, read on the forward strand.
TTCCACTTGCTACTGTGGCGTCATCTTAATTCGTACCCTTTCAGCGGACACTTTTTAAAATACTGAGATGGTGGAGGTTTACTTCTATCCTTCATAGTTAATATAAAATATTGTTACTTCATTCCTGGTCTTTGCAACACACCTTATGTGTTAAGTCACTTCATAAAAAAATAACTTTTAGTGCAACTTTTGTATTTGTGTTAATAATTTATTTTATATACCAATTTTTTACACTAATAAGTAAGAAAAAATACATCGGTAAAATGTCGGGAATTTTTGTATATATTTCCCAAGATTTTTCGACAAAAGAAGCGTTTTTAACAATTTCTCTATGCTCCAGAATTTTCTCAATGAGGAAACATTCCATAATCGACCATTACACGTTCAAATCTGACTTCTAAATTGACTAAATAAAACAGCAAACCACTTTGCGCGCTCCCGACAAAAATCTCTACTTTTACACACACTACACAGTGTTGCCAGTGATTTTCTTTATTTCCCTGAAGGCTTCGAGAATCCTTTCTGGAATATATCACTGTAGTGCATCTTCACTTCAAGCATATCGTCTTCGTTCATGTTGACGTTGAACGGTGGTATCAGGGCAGCAGCCACGGATCTAAACACACAGAAAATCATATCGACAGGTGAAAGGGTATTTGGTTTAAGCGATACTTATCTATTTAATTAAATATGCGTTTTATTTAGTACTAGCTGAGTTCCGCAATGTTACCCGCAGTTATTATCGTACAGCGGGTGACGCCGCAGAGTGAAGCTAGTCTAAAAAAAAGAAGGTAGCCTAAGTTACTCCTTATATCATCAGCTACCTATCAGTGAAAGTCCCGTCAAAATCGGTCCAGCCGTTACAGAGATTAGCCGCAACAAACCGACAAAAATTGTAAAATAAAGTTCTAGAAAATTAAAAATATAGCCATTCAGTCCTCGATATCATTGACAAAATTTCTCTTCAGTGTTGCCACAGTCTGTTTCTCATGAGGCCTACTTGGGAAAGCCACTGCTGATAAGGCGCGTTGGAAACCCGGCATCAATAACCTACCTATTTCTATCACGACCCAGCCAAGCGTTTCGATTTAAAGGTGGAGTCTTAGAATACAATTGAGAATTACATCTAATGTCCTATCATAGAAGCAGTTACATTGTCATGTCTCTGGTAACTACACATTTAACAACAGGTCTATAAAACAGGACGTTTGTTTTATTTATTTATTGTAAATATAAATTAGACCGCATCTCCAATGATCATAGAATTTAATGAAGACATGAATGAATTTAGAATTTAATCTGGTCTAAACCTGAAATGAGTTTCTGGCCGGATCTTCAAAATGGGTCGCGATTTCGATCCGGTGATAGATCGAACGAAGCACTGCTCTTGTTAGGGCTAATGTTAGCGATGTCTGAGCCCCATAAGCTCGGTCACTAATCAAGAGGGTCCAGAGGCTACGGGTAGGCACCATAAAAAAGTCATATGGTGGTGGTAGGATCCTTATCCCTTACTGGTGGTAGGACCTCTTGTGAGTCCGCACGGGTAGGTACCACCAACCCGCCTATTTCTGCCGTGAAACAGTAATGCGTTTCGGTTTGAAGGGCGGGGCAGCCGTTGTAACTATACTTGAGACCTTAGAACTTATATCTCAAGGTGGGTGGCGCATTTACGTCGTAGATGTTTATGGGCTCCAGTAACCACTCAGCACCAGGTGGGCTGTGAGCTCGTCCACCCATCTAAGCAATAAAAAAAAAGGGCTAGCGTGTAAAAGTTAGTCTATGGTAAGCCATAGACTAATTTAGACGCGTCCTTAGACAACTCACCTGCCCTCTGCGTTCAGGAAGTTGAATGTGGAACAGGCATGTTCTGTTGCCAAGATTTCGATGTTCAATTCGTTCGCGCGGGCCGCCCTGAATGCTTTGTCTATTTTCGAACGATCCGTCGTATCCAAGCCTAAGATCTGAAAGGATATTTAAAGTAAAATTTTTATTACATCGTTTCAAACTTTTTCGTCTGTGCGTTGCATGTCGCGGGACGGTCGGCCGCGGAGTAGGGATAAAATGAAAGGCGCTCGTCAGAGCAGTCAAAGCCAATATGGCGGCGCCTATAGTTCGCAACAGCTGACCGTGTAGGGTATAGACTATTACTCATTTGTGCCAGTGTTCCACGCTATTTTGTTTGTTTTTGTCAGTGTTTAATGTCAATGTTGTTTGTCAGAGTTAAATGTCTATAATTTGAAAAAAAGTTTCACTTTTACCGTGGTTTCATAAAACCACACAATCCTTTTTTTTTCTATTGCTCAAATGCCTGGACGAACTCACGACGTGTGGCCCACTGAGCTTCTCGCCGGATATTCTCAGTGGGTCGCGTTTCCGATCCGGTGGTAGATTCTGCGAGGCACTGCTCTTGCTAGGGCCAGTGTTAGCAACACCTCCGGTTTGAGCCCGGAGTGCTCACCTACACGTAAGGCGAAGCTGAAATAGCCTCCCAAGTCTATTAGCATAGCAAAAAAAAATAGCTCACGTCAACCCGGTGTTGAGTGGCCCCGAGAGCCCGTAGACATCAACAACACAAACGTACTTACGAGCAGATCGATTCTAGGCTCGAGCAGTTTGAACAGCTTCAGGGACTCCTCGGTGACGTCATCCGAATCTGCGACTTGCCAAGATAATACCGTTCTGGAAAAATGACCATCAACGCCATTTAAGTGGAATTTTCATTGCTATTTGGTATGCGGTCGGAGTTCGATAATTAATCGAATGATTATTAATTTTTACTGGTGGTAGGACGTCTTGTGAGCCCGCACGTACCACCGCCCTGCCTATTTCTGCCATGAAGCAGTAATGCGTTTCGGTTTGAAGGGCGGGGTAGCCGTTGTACTGTTACAAGTGAGACCTTAGAACTCATACTTCAAGGTGGGTGGCGGCATTTACGTCGTACGGGTTCCGGTAACCACTCAACACCAGGTGGGCCGTGAATTCGTCCACCGAACAAACAAAAAAAAAATTTGCCATGAGATAAAACTCTTAATGAGACCAAAAATATACTAAACAATACAGTCTACAATATAGCTCTGTCCTGCTCTAGCTAGGGCAGATGTTGCCAAATTCTCTCAGGGTGAGCCCCTTTGAGCTCATCTACCGGTCCAGTGATAATGGAATAGACCCTCGATCCTACTGGGAATTAAGTATGTAAAAATATGCTCTGCTCTATTATTGAGGTTAACCGTATCATGTGTTCGTGTGTGTGTATCGTTAATTGTAAAATTCTAAATATCATCATTGTTAATATCAAGACATTGTCAACTACTGTACCATAGTTTGTATCTATAGGTGAGGTGACATTACCATATTACCACCTACAAATTCTGCCATTTAATTAGTTATCTCGTTGGTACAACTAATTAATTAAATAAATAAATGTTAAATAATTATAAGCAATTTGTGTCGTTTATAAATCAATTATTGTAGTAAAAGTCTCATCATACATTTAAGTTAAGTGTTTTTCTTGCAGGGTAGATCATCATAGTATGTCAAACATGTTGCAATAATGTTAAATAAAATTTACCTTGGAAATATGGCCATAGGTCCTAAAACTGTGATGCCGTTGTTTAACTTGAAGCCATACTGAAAATAAAACGCTTAAATAAATTTGCATTTCTTTCTTTTCTTTTTTTCTTTTGTTGGCAGACAAGCATACGGTTCAACTGATGGTGAGTGGTTACCCCAGTCATCGTTCTCGTCGAATCCGTCGCTTGCGACGAAGGGCTCGACGAGTAAATTAACCCACAGACACAGCCCACTGAGCTTCTCGCCGGATCTTCTCAGTTGGTCGCGTTTCCGATCCGGTGGTACATTCTGCGAAGCCCGGCTCTTGCTAGGGTTCGTGTTAGCAACGTCGTTAGGTTTGAGCACCGTGAGCTCACCTACTAGTTACGGTTACGCTGAAATAGCCTCTCAAGGCTATCAGCTAAGGTAGAAAAAAAAGTGGTTACCGTCGCTCATGGACATCAGCTATGCCAGGGACAGAGCAAAGCCGCTGGCTATTGTAATTGTATATGGTATATTTATATATATAAACTATATGAGCTCGTGGTAGGACATATTGTGCGGCTACACAAGTAGGCAGCAGCTTGGTTAATCGATACATAAATACGATTGAGATTTCTCTCGAGTGATCTCAGTCTCTTCCTATCTTAATTGATTTCTCAAAATTTATTTGTATCTCTATTTAAAAGTTACTATAAAGATCTAAACAGGCGCAAAGATCGGTTGTCTAAAATATTAAAAATAACTTACAGTAGCAAAAGAGTCAATCATTAGTCCGAGGTCATATTCGTTGTTCAGAACTCTCACAGTTGTCTTGCCCTCTCCTTCGTACGCTGCTTTGGTACGTGTAAAACTGTATACATTTATTATCAATATCAATATTAATTCACAGCAATATAATATATTGCTATATATATTTTTTATAATTTTGCTCCTACTACTAATTTTGCTTTTGCTCACTATTGTTAATGGATCACAGCAATGGCACAACCATTAAAAGGTACATTGTGTTTGAAAAAATTTCAATGCAGCAGACTTTACCTGCTGTGAACATTTGTGCTTCTTTCCTGTTTCTAAAATAGTTTTCGCAAATTCATCAAACCTATAAGTAATATTACGTGAAATTGTGCTTCGTAGACTTTGCCTATCAATTCAGATGTTTTGGATGTTAGTGCTGCTATGTACTATGCATGTCTTTTAATAAGTAAAATATGTAAAAAGTCGGCCATTGCAAGCATTCTTTGTAACAATGGCCATTGAAAAACTTGACTGATGACAATTTTTCGATACACTACTTGTCTTTTTTCATGGTTGCCTTCGTTTTTGTCAGGAGGGCTATCTCTGACAGTTTGTTTTTTCTATCTTTTAGGCATGGTGTAATGTTATTTTTATTTTATTTTTTTATTGCCCGTGTAGGCAGACGAATCACCCGACGGTGAGTTGTTACCGTCGCCCATGGACTTCAGCAATGCCAAGGGCAGAGCCAAGCCGCTGCCTTTTTATTTTATTTTATTGCTTAGATGGGTGGACGAGCTCACAGCCCACCTGGTGTTAAGTGGTTACTGGAGCCCATAGACATCTACAACGTAAATGCGCCACCCACCTTGAGATATAAGTTCTAAGGTCTCAAGTATAGATACAACGGCTGCCCCACCCTTCAAACCGAAACGCGTTACTGCTTCACGGCAGAACTGGGCAGGGTGGTGCTATCCACCCGCGCGGACTCACAAGAAGTGAATGAAAGTGAAGTGAAGTGTTGTGGTGATTGTCCTTTTTGTGTCATTTGGAATGTGAATCGAGAAAATTATGATGATCAGTGGATTAGTTATAATTTGTAAGTGTAATAGGTAAGCGGAGACTTGCAACTTTAATATGGATAACTTATAATATATTTTGCTACTCATTGCTACTTGAGTCTTGTTTAAGTTAAAATACGAATTAAGATATATATTTTTTTGTTTATTGTGAGTGCCAAATTGAGAGCTATATAGGACGAATATTGGTAAAAATTGGTGGTTTTTGGGCAACATTGAAAATTTGAAAATTTTGGTTGGTGAGCTTAAATTATTTAATTTTTATGATAACACAAGTAAGTTCAATCCTGCAGGTATTTCATTTATGGAATGAACAAGTACAACAATTTATAGTATTGCATGAAAAAAGATGTTATTTACAAGGCACTAACCTCAAAATAGGAAGTTTTCTTTTTGATAAAACGTTGATATGCCTTATTGTATTTTGAAACATTTTTCAGCCTATTATAAGGATGACGTTTCTACTTGTTAGTTCAATGAAAATAAGAGAAATTCTAATTGTTATTCGCTTTTTTCCACTCAGCTGATCATAGATTAAACACAATATTTGCAGCTGATTGTCAAATTTTGTTTTTTTTTATCGGACATGCAAAGGGATAGCGTTTCCCAGACATTTACATTGTGTAAAATTGTAGAGAATTTTGTGTTTGTAATGAAAAGCTGATTGTTTTCTCCCTTTATTTATTTACGAATTGTTGCCCTTACAAAAGTAATATCCCTATTTATTTTTTCTAAATCACATTTTATGAAAATATTTCGTGCTTTTAGTTAAGTTGGCTTAAGTAACCACTTAACACCAGGTGGGCTGTGAGCTCGTCCACCCAGCTAAGCAATAAAAAATAAAAAAAAAATTTCAGTGTTATTTAATATTTTGAGGTACCAATCGACGACAGTTTCTAGACTTTTTGGTGAGAATCCGAGGATTGAAGTTGTGTGATTTGTTTTATTTTGTTTATTTAGTGTTTCTTCAGATTTAAATGTGTAATAACGGTGGCTTATTAACTGTTTAATATCTGTGAAAGTGCAGAAATGTGGGAAAATGAATCAAAGCCGCTGGACGTTGCTTCTCGGGATCTTCCAAAAAGTCCACTGAAAAAGCCTCAGTAAATAACCACCATTGTACTGAGCTTATATTTCATCCCATATCATCATATCTCATTTCATTTCATTTCATCTCAGTTGATTAATGTCTTAGATGAATCATCTTCATTCCATTTCACTGCGTATGAACATTTTTCATAAAAATATGAATATAAATTAAAATAGGCGTTGACCTATGAGTCTTAGTTACCAGGTCATAAAATCTTTTAAAAAAACTGAACTGTCAAATGTCAACAATCAATGAGAAATAATGAGAATGCTTTACGGCAATGCAGATGCGCGGCTCTATTTGAAACTTTACCAAAATATATTGATTGTCGTCACGTCCACATTATTACAAAGTAAAAAATAAGCCCACCACACATTATATGTAATTATTATTAAAATACAAAGTTATAATGTTAAAGTAATAAAAAAAAACTAAAACGAATATTTTATTTTACTACATTTAAAAAATCTAACTGCATTTTAAAAACAATGACTTTTGTTACCGGTGTTAGTGTATCAAAAGAGCTCGTCCGAAGTCCAAAGAAGTTTATTATATCGAAAAATAGTGAATACAGTGTGGATTTGTGGAAAGAATTGACGAAAAAATGGCTCGTTATCGGCGTATTTATTGTGATAACATTGGCGGTTCTAACACCTGGGATAGGCGCATCAGGAGGCAAACAAAACCGCATGTTCACTTATAGATCATTCTAGAACGCAGTGCACCCCATGAAATCACGTAATTGAATCTTTACAATTCAGTTTAACCTATTCTAGGTAGAACATGCTTTTAAAGAAATTTTACATTTATTTTTATATTAATACTCTACATGTATTATATAAAGCTTATTTTAATAAATTTTTATATTAATACAAAAGGTTTATTAAAAATAGATTTTGAATGTTTTTTAAAATATTGAAAATAAAACACGAAAATTGCATACATATCTCATTCACATGTTAAATTAAAAGCTTGTCTGAATTTTGATTATCATATTGTTACAAAGCTACTGTCATTCTTTACTATCTGAACTTAGATTTTAATTAGCCTCCGCTTAACTCTCATCTAGATTCCTACAATATTAAACAGAAACCAGAATATGTGATATAGAAATAGTTTTGGGCGGGAATCTATGGAGAAAATCTATCAGGAACATGTCCTGAAATTTACTCAAATTATCATTAATTAATTCACTAAGCCCAGTTAGTGGGCAGTTATGTCCAGTGCCTGTGGGAATCTGTGACCATTAATCACCAGATGATCTGTGTGCTGTCATCTAAAATTGCTGGCAATAACCAAGTAACTTTGTCAATTAGACTTGAGATTATGTGCTTCTAGTTCTTTCTCGGCATATATAAAGTATTATTTTTTTATTATTATATAGATTGTTGGTTACGTAGATATCTACAAATGCTGCCACCCACATTGAAATATGAGTTCTAAGGTCTCAGTATACTTATAACGGCTGCCCCACCCTTCAAACCCAAACCGAAATGCAGAAATAGGCAGGGTGGTGGTACCTACCCGTGCAGACTCACAAGAGGTTCTACCACCAGTAATTATGCAAATTATAAAAAAAAAGAAAAAAAAAGGAATTGCTGTGATACTGATATCGAATAAAACGGACCTTTAATTACAAAGATAGCCTTTCACCCCTCGGTATGTTATTTGCACCGCACGCAATGGAATGCATTTTGCGATCGCGTTAGCCGTCTTTGCTTACGATTGCGCGCTCATGCGGGGAACTTGCTAAAACTATTTTTGATTTCGTATATGGACGAACGAGCACACAACTGACCCGTGTGCTTAGTGTGAGTTTTTTAACGTTCTCGATAGCGTAAAAGTTAACCCAATTTTGTATGCAGTTGGAACAGCGCCCCTAGCGGCAAACGTAGGCAAACGATCCCATTCCATACAAATATGAGCTTACACTGGTATAAAGTGGTTAATGCAGGACCATACTTCTGAAGTGAAAGTGGTCACGCACCTTGAGTAGGGGGAACTTTGGGTATAACAATTGTCCAATCCTCAAAACTGCTATGTGGCAGCAATTGGCAGGATAACGTTACCTATCCGCGTGGGCTTGTAATATGTTCCATTACTACCAGGGGTCTTCTCCAGGGATGTTAAGTACTCCAAGGGGAGGTTAATTATCCAGGGAATTCCTTAGCCTCCTTATTCGATACACGCGATAGAATCGGTTTTTGCTACTCTAGCCAACACCACACAGCCAACTGGTGCGACGATGTGTCTGGAAAATGCCAAAATTATATCTGGAAACGCATTATGGGGGTAGAAATGATGAACTTTACTCGGGGTACCGGTGGTACAATGGAAAAAAGAGATGACTAGATTATTTCAATTGATTCCCCAAAGTACTTGCTATGATGTTAAACATCAAAGGATAGGTCTTAGACCCGGATATTTTGAGTGTTATTCTTTTGCACATTGTAAATTAAATCATTAGAATAGGCACGTCACATCCATCACTGCAGCAGTAAGATGTTTTGATAATATAACCAAATAAAATCTATTCACAGGTATTATCCACACGGAATATACGTCGTATCTACTCCTTTCATACATCTACTATTTGGCGGGAAGGCAGACTGTTCTACCTATAAAATTACCGACCACCGTCATTCTAATAACGTGCGTGCACACTCATATTGTTATACCTTGTATACATGTGGTCATCGTGTCGGCTATCAGAGACCTGACCGACATCGGTATAGTTAAAGGGTGAGTTTCGACCTAAGGTATAAGCCGCGCCAATGAAGAAGCGAATCGAAAATGGCGTCTATGTACCTGCACTGACTGATGGTAGGGTCAACAAATAAAAAGAAAGATAGAAAGAAAAAGTTGTTCATTTTAAAAAAAATATAAAAAAACAAATGAGAATGTACTTTAACAATAACTTAAGAAAAACAACAAAATAGCAACGAAATAAGAACAAATGCAACAAATAACAACAGAATTTGAGAGAAAATAGAGCGCGTCGAAACAGTGTGAGAACAAAGTCGGAACTGATATTTGTTTTGCATGCAGTACGCGTCGTGTGCGGCTAAAGACAGCAATAGTTTAGAGTGAGAGCGCATGATCGCCGCCGCCATTTTAGATTCGTTTCTTTATTGGCGCGGCTTATACTAGACTTTTTTTATGGTAATTATGAATGAAGAAAACGTTAACGCCACGACAAGACACGACTACGACAAGAGGTCAATCATTGCAATGTGCAGCGGTTGTGACAAGCCATCTACTTCGGAGCAGATATAAGTAGTACTAATTGATATAGATATATGTTTTACTAACAGACCTTAATACATCGGTTAGTAATTTGCACCAACGTTCGCATTAACTAAGAAATATCGCTCTCCAAGCGCCCGTATATCTCACGAGGGGTGGGAAAGTTTGATGTTTTTGGTTGGCTTCCAGGGCGTTGTATTCCTCAGTTGGTGCTCCGACCATGTGGTTGTCGATCACGTTGAGCGACAGCGACGCTGCGGCCGCGGTGGTGGCTTTCAACTACGTCGCGTCGCTTGTAGCGATACCGCTGTCTTTGTTTATACTGGTGAGTTGAGTTAAGCCTCGTCGTTTTCAGCTTATAGCGTTTCCTGTTTCGCTTAGGAGGGAATCTCTGGTCTACGAGTTGGCAACATCGATTCGCTCAACGGTTCGCGTCTGGACTTTTTGGCGAGATCGTGAGGAGTGAAGTTGTGTGATTGGTTTTATTTTGTCTATTTAGTGTTTCTTCAGGTTTAAATGTGTAATAACGGTGGTTTATTAACTGTTTAGTATCTGTGAAAGTGCACGAATGTGGGAAAATGAAACAAAGCCGCTGAACGTAGCTTCTCGGGATCTTCCAAAAAGTCCACTGAAAAAATCTCAGTAAATGACCACCATTTTACTGAGATTATATTTCATCCCATATCATCTCATCTCATCTCATCTCATTTCATTTAATTTCATCCCAGTTGATTAATGTCGCAAATTAATCATTTTCATTTGATTTCGTTTCACTTCATGTTATCATTTTTCATAAAAATAAGAATATAAATTTAAATAAGACATGGCCTAAAGGCCTTAGCTACCAGGTCATAAAATCCCTTACAAAAAACGGTTCGTTTCTAAACCCCGAAGGGGTAGGCAGCGACTTTGTTGTGGTCCATGAGCGATAGTAACTACAATCCATCCGGTGGATCGTATTTGCATCTGCGTAAATGGGCAATAAAAATAGATCGAACTCAACTGGTGCATTTGTAGTGACAAACCGTATCAATTACCTGAAGCCATTACACTCTACGATACTTATGGAATATGTCGAAACGTCCAACTAAGTTTCATTACAGTGTGGTCACCCATCGAAGCCAGAAACGAAGGTGCTTGTAACGGTCGTATCGGCAGTAGCGCCGTACGCTATAGGTCTGTACCACGCGAAAAGACACGGTTCCACGAAGCGCAGCGTGACCGAAGCGAGGACCTATGCTCTCGTTCTCTTATATGTGGAGTGCTGTCAGTACTTCGACAATGCGGGCGGCGTCATGAAGGTCTTCGACTTATTCGCCATCATTCTGCTCGGTGAGTTCGATGCGAATTGATTTCATGATTAATTTGTATAATTCGGCCATGTTTGGCTGTGATTTTCGCGCAATTGATTTATTTTTAAGCAATAAAAAAAACCTTTTCAATTTTAGTGTTCACATGTCTGCTAACAAGTACGACAGCTTGCTGGGCGTACGCTCGCTGCGGACTGATTGACAGCGAGCATTCGCGTACGATCGCTTTGTGTTCGATGTCTAAGTCAATTGAGTTTGGTGAGCGAATATTAGTAATGCGCATGGCATAACGTCCACTCCTTAATTTTTCAATCACCGGGTCTTTGACACTTCCTTTGATATATTCATTCTTTATCTTGTCCATTCTTGTCACTCCACACATCCATCTCAACATTTGCATCTCTGCCACATTCACTTCTCTTTCATGCTTAACTTAAGTCACCCAAAATTCAGATCCCTACAGCATTCATACATTGGTTCGACTTTTACATAACACTGACAGCTTTAAGCAAATGTCAAGTAAAATGTTGCCGTATTTAAAAAACCAGTATTTAAAAATAAATAAAAATTCACTATCATTCCATATATCTATCTATATTTAGATAAAATACATGTGTGCAATTCACACGTGGCACAAATGAAGCCTTCAAAAATTAAAATTCAAGTAACTTATATGTCTAAGGGTCGATTCGACCAAACAAGAGTAAATCTTATTCTTAGAATAACTCGTCAGTTAATCGAGAGTAAATCAATTTTACGTTTTACCATCTACAATTCTAAGAATAGTGGGCCTATTCGGGAATTGTTACTATACCGCCGTTTCGCACGGAATAACGGAGCTATTCCTAGAATAAAGTAATGGCGTCAGTCAGTCCAACATCTGATTTCTGTCATTTCATAAATATTTATTCTGTTTTAATTTCAAGTCACCACAATGCACTAAATTATTATTAATGGTCTGGCATTGTATAATGCAACGTTTAAACGAAAAAAGATAAAACCACACGACAAAACTTGATAATTGCCTCAAACAAACAACAAATAAAAATAATACGTTTGACAGCTGGATATCTTACACAACAGCTACTTTTTCACACTAAAATACGGCAAAATCGAGTTGACGATTTGTATGCTCTTACACTATGCCGTTGAACAACAACATTTATTTGCCGGATTTTATTTTTGTTCACCATTCACTCTGCTATTCGCGTATTGTTATTCCTAGCGCAAGTATACGTGGAAAAACAACTATGGATTTACTCGAGATTAAAATCATGGAATAGGTTATTCCTCGTATAGTTACTCGAGTATAAATTTAAGTTTGGTCGAATCCACCCTAAGAATAAGTAAAAATTTGTCGTCGTTATTTTAAAATTGAAAATCATCATGTTTTATAGTATGAAGAGTGCGCTAGACTCTGTGAATTGATATCTTAACTTCACGTATTATCCTAAATTAAGATTCATTACATACAAATGGTTTCATACACGTTAGTAATAAAAAAATCTCATAGATGGCGCTGTATTAAAAAAAACACGGTATAACACTTCCCATCTCATTTTCTTCCACGTTATATCCTATGAATTTATGTGTCTGTCTCTTTATACTGTCGTTTTTTTGTTTCATCGACTTCCAAATCACAACGATGCTGAAGATGTCACTTTAAAAAGTCCAGTTGTTTGACAGTAACGTTTTGTTTCCTGTCAGCTTCGTGGAGATCGCAGTGCGCGATATCCGGGGCTTCGATGATGTTAGCTGCGTTACCCGCGCGAGCCCTCGTACTTGCTGTCATATCAGATGGCGAAAGGGCGTCTTCACCAGCGCCGGAATAACAAGTATATCTATACTAATATATAATAAATCTACAGTGGTTTCTACGGATGTTCCATTATAACTACTGAACCATGCTTCCGATAGACTCGAAACTTGGTATCCATGTAGAAAATACATGTACTTAATGGATAGGCTAATATTTATATGAGTGTTGGACTCCCTATACCAGTTGCGGGGGCGTTAATGATGAGAATCTTTGTGGGAGTGAGAAATAATAATGTTAATTTTAAATGCCCAGCGAAGCGGACGGGTACAGCTAGTATATAATAAATATATGTGGGATTGTAGGGCGAAACCTAGTGGATTTTAACTTTAAAATTTTAATTAAAAAAGAAAAGCACTTGTTACATCTTATTCTCAATCGATGACTGACATTGACATTTATTGAAAAACAAATCTGGTTTACCAGTGTAAACCAAATAAAACAAATACCGATTTTCCCACATACATGGTACATAATATATATAAACTTAAAATATATAGGTTTTTCACTGGAAATTCAATTTTATTAACTGATTCAATTTGTATCCGAAGGTTAGATTTTTTATTAATAATTCTTTTAAAATTAAAAAGAACAAAACACAAAGAATACATGTCAATAATTTAATAACTTCGAGTCATATTTTTTTTGTGTCAGCTTAGTTAATTTTAAAATATTAATAAATCAATACCTATTTTTGAATTTGAAATTTATAAAATTGAATTTTAATATTAAAAACCTATATATAAAGATATAATATGTTAGATACTATAAGATTGGTAGTACAAATTATCTAGGTTAATTTGAAAGAAATTCTTTCAGACAATCTCATGGCATAGTAAGTGAGTCGGTTACAAGAATATTACAAAATTGTATTAAAACAAATAAAGAGGCCTTCATTAGCTTTTTATTGACTAATGGTCCAATGCAATATTTAAAAATGTCACAAAAATAAGTCTATAGAACGTTTGTAAAGGGGTTTTAACTTTATCGGATCGTTAAGGCGCGTTTTAACAATGTGTAACACTTTTTGACATTCTTATAACGAGCTTATAAAGCTCTGATAACTCGTTGCGAACATGACCACGAATATTTAAGTAATAGAAATAAAAATAATAATAATATAGTGCATGTAATTTTATTTTAAATGCTGATGATTGAAAAATGGCCTTAAACACTATTACCTCAAGATTTAGATTCAATTGTGTGTTACATTTTTTTTAGTACACGTTTAAAAAAAAAAGGTTTTATTGATTAGCACGATTACCGAACCCGAAGGTTCCGAAGGTCCCGAAGGTCATGGGGCGACTTGAGGGGGTTGAGGCTGCGAAGCGCGCTATCAGCACTCTAGCACGCTGCCATGAAGTAATAATGTTACGCAGCTAAGACTAACGCCATCTATTGCCGAATAGCCGAAACGAATATCAAAGAAACTCGTAACTTTGAGAAAACTCGAGAAGTACAATGCCATCTATTGTCAGCGGAAACACGAAACTACTCGACTTGCCCAGAATGTTCTTGATAAATCAAGGGATGTCGTCTCGACTATAAAAGCGATGCAGAGGTGGCACGAGATACTCAGTAATCGGAACTACTCGAAGCAAAACAGCGCACGGATCACTTGAAGCGAAGCGGAAGAAGTGAATTAAGGATTTTAAAGTGTTCTGTGAGAGTTCTAAGTGATAAATACAGTTTCAAGTTGTACTTTGCTGGAATATTTATTTATTTCGAACCCCAGCGCGTAACAATACATGCGCTATTCATATAGGTTAACATTTGTAATAATCTCGATTTTATAACAAGTAAATTATTAGTTAAGGACGACATCTCGAACCGAATTCCACATTCTAACTTGCCAACATTCATAACAAGTCGAGTACCTTCGACGTGTGTTTCAGCTATCTGACAATAGATAGCGGTGTACTCCTCGAGCGCTCTAGATGTTAATAGATCCTTCGAAATTCGTTCGGCTATTCGGCGATAGATGGCCTTATTCTTATCGGGGTAACAGTATGTGTATTCTTGTTTTTAATAAAAAGGTTACATTTGTGCTATTATTAAGTCGAAAGCCCTGAGCATAACGCTTTTTCGTTACGTGACGACTTCGTTAAATCTAATCTAATTTCAAAGTGTAGAACAAAATATGTTTTAATTTTTTTTTTTTAAAACAGACAACGAAAGAAAATGCCTTACCTTACTTCGTATTACTCGTTATAAAGTCGAACGGACTGTAAAATACTTTATTTTTATGTAATAAATAAATAAAAACCGTCCCATAAACTGAAGTAGCTTTTAATTTGAACTATTTTTGTGAAATATAAATCATAAGATACAAATAATATAATAATAATAACTTCGAAACCTAATAGTTGTAACTTTTTATCCACGACAAACGGAACGTGCTGGTGTTTGATTACGTAATGCGTGACGTCATTAGTGGCTAATCGTTGCCTCCGCTTATGTTCTACAATCAACTCTTATGTTTTTGTTACAAGTTTGCGATGTTCCTATCAAATTGAAATGAAAAGCATATTTCTTTTTACCATTCTAAAAAAAGAACTATTCTTTTCTAAAAATGCTATATTTTGACTTATTGTAACCTTATCATAAAATACAAAAATAGTTTTACAACCAAAGAGGTAATACTAAGTATTCCTATAACAGTTTTAGCTACAAATGACGTCACTGCAGCACTGACGAAGGAATCCGGTATTGTATATCTGAATATGTCTCAAGCCAAGATTCATTCCATCGTTTTTAGCGAGTTAATTATTTAGATAAGATATTAAAATATTTTAAAACATAATTATTTCATTTTATTTATTAAATTTATAATAATTTCCAACAGGTTCCACCATTTAATCCTTATTAGTCCTCCCCGTAAAACGAGATTGAAGTCTGATTTGCATTAATACGGCTTTTTCCATCACGGATGTTCGTCACATTTTCGTCACACGTATATAGGACACTTCAATTAGAGCGGCGCCATTGTAGCGCGTGTAACATTTTCAAAGATGGCGCCGTTTTTTTTTTTTTCTTTAAACCGCCTGCAGTTAATTGCGTTTACAACTGCCATTGTTGTACATATTGTGGTAAATTGCTCGTAAAACGGATGGCCATTGGGGCCGAAAAGTTCTTGAGTGACGACCGCGTACTGAAAGCCGTAGCGTGGGTAGGTTTCCCACAAGATGAACTAACAACCAGGATGCAAGCAGCGCAGGACCGGTCTTTGTGGCGAGGCTTGGGGGAGGCCTATGTCCAGCAGTGGGCGTCTGCGGGCTGATAGAATACTGCCGTGAAGCAGTAATGCGTTTCGGTTTGAAGTAGGAGTGGGTGATATAAATCGTATATAGATTCAATATCTATATATTGCAGCAATACCGTTGAATCCGATATCGCCCCGCACGAAATCTATATATCGATATCAGCCGATACACGATATTGCTCGATGTGATGCGCATCGCCATATCGGACCGATTCGTGAATCGAAATCTATATTTCGATATCAGCCGATACACGATATTGCTCGATGTGATGCGCATCGGCATATCGTACCGATTCGTTAATATCAACAATATTCGTTTGGTTCGTATCGAATCGGCCAGAGTGAGTGAGCGCACGATAGGGATATCATGTGATGAATGAAACAGAAACAGGCATTATCCATACAATTGTAAACCTTATATTTAAGTCCATATGTCTGTAGATTATTCTTAGCGTATCAGCAGGATACAATTAAGGAAAGAAGTTTCAACTTTCGACCCTAACTTGAATGCAGTATAGCCTATTTGCATCGTTGAATTTAATTTCACGCGCTTTGACCTTGAATTTGAATTTTTGGACAAGTGTTTATAAATACTTAAAAGTTTTTTGTGTTTGCTTTTTAAAGTACACATTTTTCTATTTTTAGTTGAATCCAAATAATTGAGTTTATTTATTGTGTTCGTATTAAACTTTTGAAATCTACACTCTTTTGGTATATTTTGTAATTTTAAATTAAGACACAAAATACTAAAAACTGAAAATAATGTAGCCAGTCCTAAGCCTGGTAAAAGCATGAAGGAAAGTTTTTTTGATATTTTTATTTTCATGTTCTTTTTATTACTTTAAGATCATATTATAAATTGATATCAGAAAACCAACCGTATAACGTTGACTTAAATCTATATCTACTACGATATTATATCAGCGTATCGTTTCAAATCTCAAATATCATGAATCGAGAAAATCTACTAGCATCCATCAATATATAGATTCAGAAAATATATAGATTCAATATCCGATATTGATCCTCGATATATAGATACGATTCGATACGCGGCAAAACCGATATTACCCACTCCTAGTTTGAAGGGCGGGACAGCCGTTGTACTGTAAAAACTGAGACCTAAGTACGCATGTCTCGAGGTCCGTTTTCGTTGTAGATGTCTATGGGCTTCGGTAACCACTTAAAACCAGGTGGGCCGTGAGCTAGTCCACCCATCTAAGCAATAAAAAAAATATATAAAAAATAACTGCTAAACTAATATCACACCACTTGAGCTTTTGAGTTCCTAGTTTGCTGCTCATAGTTTTTAGACAGTTTTAATTTGTACCCCTGTGTAAGGGAGTTTTCCCTCACTTCTACACTCGATATGTGACCTGTATCACCTCGATATGAATGCGAGTTTTTTAACGTTCTCGATAGCGTAAAAGTTAACCCAAATTTGTATGGAGTTGGAAAGTTTGCCTACGTTTGCCGCTAGAAGCGCTGTTCCAACTGCGTACAAATTTCAGTTAACTTTTACGCTATCGAGAACGTTAAAGAACTCGCACTAAGCACAAGTGCACACTTTAAACTACGCTGCCGGAAGTAAGGTCCGAAGTTGACTCTTGTACCGATCCAGCACGAATAATACCAAAGCCTATTTAAAGTTCGTAACTTATGAGCCGAGAAGGATTGTAGAACGTATCTAAAATAAAATAAGTGTTTTTTTTATGTCCATTTTTATTAATAAAATTGAATTAAAACATTTCCTGCTACGCAGTGATAAATTACAAAGGCGATAAGATTTTTGAGATTTATTAAAATAGTTTATAGAAAATGAATGTCTCATGTCTCAATATCAAATGTCAAATGTCTCAATTCATTAATGTCACAACCTAATATTTATCCATATTAGCGTTTTAGATCAGCAAGTGATCCAAACGCCGCCATTAAAAATTCGTCAGTGTTTTTAACAATGCCATTAAAATAATATTAAGATGCGAAATATTAACACTCGAGAATAGACTCAAGCAAGATACGATATCAGACTAATTCTGATGCGCATAATACCGACCATATTAACCTAGTATTTAACCTATAACTTAAATGTACTTAATTTATCTAGAAAAAAAATCACAGTTGTCGATGTACTTATATTAAAATTACTAGTGTACAGTTAATTAATTTCCGAATTTAATACTAATTTTAAAGCTAAATAGGATCCTAAGGATAAGTATGAAAGTAATAAATTTATAAATTTTTAAGGTTACAGTTTAAAATTATTCATTAAAAATTTAAACTATGGCAAGAATAGAATGAATATAACCTAAAATGTCTCATTAAAAAAAATAGAGTTAATAAAACTATGAGACAGTAGCGAAGTCACTTTGATTCTCATTGTTAGCGTTATAAGTTATAGATATCACAATATTTTCGTAGCCAAATAGAAAAAAACTTGATGACTTTTAAATTCGTTTTTAGGTTAAATTTTTTCTTTTTAATAATACCGACTTTTTGGCGGGAACGCGAGGAGTGAAGTTGTGTGATTTGTTTTATTTTGACTATTTAGTGTTTCTTCAAGTTTAAATGTGTAATAACGGTGGTTTATTAACTGTTTAATATCTGTGAAAGTGCAGTGAAAACAATATTATGATGAGCAAGTTTTAAGGATATCGGATTTAATAAATTGATGTGTTACTGCTATATACTTTTCCAAATGTAGATTCAACTATAACAGCATTGTTATTACAACAATATTCTATTTAAATCTATTTATGACAGTCAATGTCACGCTTTCGCTTCCGAGGGTCCTTGCTGCTGCAATAATTCCCAGTAAAGTCCACGTTTTCGGACCAGCTCGTCATGTGATCCGCTTTCGGCTATGACTCCTGTGTAGAACAAAATAATATGTTTAAATATCGACTAGTCTCACGTGTAAGTAGTTTAGCATACGCGTGTATTTAAATATCTTTATGCTCTATGGTAGCTATGTTAGTAATAAGTTGACGGACTTTTTGGCGGGAACGCGAGGAGTAAAATTGTGTGATTTGTTTTATTTTGTCGATTTAGTGTTTCTTCAGGTTTAAATGTGTAATAACGGTGGTTTATTACTGTTTAATATCTGTGAAAGTGCACAAATGTCGGAAAATGAAACAAAGCTGCTGAAAGTAGCTTCACGGGATCCTCCAAAAAATCCACTGAAAAAATCTCAGTAAATGACCACCATTTTACTGAGATTATATTTCGTTCCATATCATCTCATCTCATTTCATTTAATTTCATCCCAGTTGATTAATGTCTTAAATGAACCATTTTCATTTCATTTTATTTCACTCCATATTATCATTTTTCATAAAAATAAGAACATAAATTAAAATAAGACATGACCTAAAGGTCTTCGTTACCAGGTCATAAAATCCTATAAAAAATAAAATAATGAGTCGACATTTTTTTTTTTTTTTTTTTTTCATTGTGTAGTTGTGTTATTTATCAAAGCCCACATACTTGAATGTTTATACTATAGGAACTTGATACGAGGTTGAAGTTTAATAAGTGTTGTAGTAGCCAATTAAAATAAGTAAGATTAACTTTATGTCTGAAGCAACGGGTTTTACGTAACAGGATCTGTGGTGACAGACTTTTTGGCGGGAACGTGAAGTGTCAACTTTGTGAGTTATTTTAATATTTTAATTCAGTGTTTTTTAGATTTTAATGCTTTTTAAGGCTTAGCATCTGTGAATGTGCACAAGTGTAGTTAAATAAAAACAATATCGATAGACGTGGCTTCTGGGGTAAATCAAATCAATCCTATAGACTCTCCGTAAAGGACAATGCCCATTTTATATGGGCGTTTGGGCCCCTAAAAAAAGTTGTCCTGTCATGATGGTTTTAACTTAATTTGATAGACAAAGAAATATCGTTTCATATTCAGAAAACGATTTTTATATTCTCACCCAGGTTTAAGAGAAATCTGTTTTTTTCTGCAGCTAAAATTAAGTTGTTAATTGTTTTCTTCGAAATCAATAATCGCTCTCATAATTATTTACAGTATTAAATAAGTTAATTGTGGTTAATGTTGCTAGAAATAAGCCTTTACGTACATTTTATTATTATTATATCCTCATAATAATAATAAAATGAAATGAAAATCCGGAAGCCGGCAACGATATTGTTGTTGTTGTTTTTAAATTCACCAATAAGCAGGCAAAGAGCGTAGCCTATACAGCCTAGTCTGTCGAAGTTATATATTTTTTATGTCAATAAAAAGCCGGTGTATCTCTTTTTATTGCTTTTTGGGAGTTTTGACGTCAACTCGACGAATACCACATTGACTGAGCATGAGCTTACACAGACCTTTTATACACAATATTACAAATACAAATAATACAAATTACACAATAAACTGTTAAAAAAACATTAAAATAAAAATTCAAGTGACGCTTCACTCGGGTTGCTGCCAAAACTCTCTGATCATATATAATAAGAATAGAGTAATGGTAGGCCATTGATATTTTTACTAATGGAATCATCAATATCTAAAAATATTAAATAATTCATGGTTTTAAGTAATAATTATTATTACAATAAATATTGAATTGAACAAAAATAAACTAAGAAGCCTGTGAATTATAAGCATTGGCTATTTTTTTTAATTTGTTGTTCAAGTCACAAACAACTCTTTCGTTTGACAGCATATATGTTTGCTATAAGGCTGTATGGGCTAAGCCCTTTGCCTATTGGCGAATTTAAAAACTATGGCATGGATAGTTTTGGGATGTTATCAATTAAGTAATTTATTTTTTTGGAAAACAATGCCAGGTTGAAAGAAATTTTGATACATAAACTAAACAACGTGAAAAAATAAGGCATAGTTTTTCAAGTACAAATAGTTTGACATAAAGTTGGCCCACTTTTGGGCATTGTCCTTTAAAACATTTCCTTAGAGATTTGACTTAATCTCATCTAACACCTAAGGTGTGCTATTTTGTCTCACTTCATCGAATACCAGTTCATTTCGTTGAATAAGTTTCGGCTGTATGGGTACGTTGAATAAGTTTCGTTCTCTTTGCCTGAACAATGGCCGACCATAAAAAAACCACAGATGAGCCGCGAACTCACACCATGCGGTACTCAAAGAATCTCTACCCAACTCTTTCTCTTTTATTTCCCTACTTATTCGCTGGTAGCATAAAGAGCTACTCCAGTTTCGCACGAGTAGGTGAGCTCACGGGCTCAACCTGAGATAATTCGCTAACACTGCTAGGGTAGCAAGAGCAGTGCTTCGCTGAATTTACCACCGGATCGAATTTGCGACCCACTGAGAAGATCCGGTGACAAACTCAGTGAGTAATCCATCTCGCTCTTTAGTTTACTCACCGTTCTCGACCACGCATATCGTGTGTGCATGTCTGATCGTAGCTAGTCGATGAGCTATTATAATTGTGGTTCGATCTTTAGCGGCGACTTCCAGAGCGCTTTGCACCACCTGTAACAAATAATACAATCTGAATTATCCCATTACTAATATATTTTTTTAATATTTTTTTTCATTTACTTCAGATTTGCATCCATATTACATTCATTAACAATAAAATTTCATATAGAATATCAAAATTAAATATAAATAATAACTTCATAATAGCAATAACTACAATTTCGGAATAAAATAAAAATAATAATTATTATAAAATAAAAAAAAATTATGTTAAAACTACCAAACTTAAAGGCTGGTTTGGATTCACAGTGCTCAACATGCTCATTAAATTAGAATATTTCAGAAACAATATCCGGCAACTTTTGTGGAACGAAGTGTAGCGGGTAATGATATAGAGTAACTCGTTTTGTTTGAGAAGAACAGAGCATCTTGTATAGATCACAGACATAACTAATATCATTTAATACATATAATCGTGTTTCCAGCCACAAAACTATAACTTCGGCTTTAAAATCATCAATTTTTGGTTAGTCGATACACTACGCACGTGAGATTGAAGTCACAATTTTAGCAAAACTGAACAACTGTACAGCCGTCATCCCCCCTAATAAAACCGGGAATGCCCGAATGACGGTACGGCAAATGAAGTCTTCGTGGCCTAAAGGATAAGAAGTCCGGTGCATTCGTATGTAGCGATGCATCGGCGTTCGAATCACGATTGACTTTCACAGCGAAAGAATAACATCGTGTAATGAAAATCGAAATCCGCAAAATTATAATTTGCGTAATTACTGGTGGTAGGGCGTCTTGTGAGTCCGCACGGGTAGGTACCACCGCCCTGCCTATTTCTGCCGTGTAGCAGTAATGCGTTTCGGTTTGAAGGGTGGGGCAGCCGTTGTAACTATACTGAGATCTTAGAACTTGTATCTCAAAGTGGGTGGCGCATTCACGTTGTAGATGTCCATGGGCTCCAGTAACCACTTAACACCAGGTGGGCTGTGAGCTCGTCCCCCCATCTAAGCAATAAAAAAAAATGTAAGTAATTACTTTTACCGACCTTTTCACTGGAAGCATCCAAGGCTGATGTGGCTTCGTCCAGTAGCAGAACCCTCGGGTTTCGTACCAAGGCCCTTGCGATTGCGATCCTCTGCTTCTGTCCCCCGGACAGAGCAGCTCCGCCTTGTCCCAGCTTCGTTTCGTAGCCCTAAATTAAAAAGCGCGTGTTTATTAGATCGCCCAACTGACATGAAACTTTTTCATTTCACCCACATGTATTTTTATATATGTATAAATAATAGGTTGTTCGGAAAGTAATTTCATTGTTTCCCGACAGAGGATTTGAATTTTTTTGCACCCAACTTGACATTTAAGCCGTATAATTTTTATATGCTTTGAGAGCTCATATAGCAAGGCTTGCGTGTGAAAAAATCCAGTTAATTCTACGCTAGTAGTTTTTGGTTGGTGCCCTTTTAAATATGGAGAGTGATAAGCAGCATTTTCAACATATCTTACTGTTTTACTACAGAAAGGGTAAAAATGCTGTTCAAGCCAAAAAGAAATTGATCGATGTATATGGAAAAGGTGTGTTGACAGTACGCCAGCACCAGAACTGGTTCGCTAAATTTCAATCCGGCAATTTTGATGTCGAAGATGCACCACGTTAAATTTATTAGAAAATATGCTTATGCTCACCAAAGGTAAGCCCGCCACAAAGCCGTGTACGTTCGCTTGTTTCGCAGCATCTATAATCTCTTCCAAGGTCACATCCCGTGAATTGTCTCCATATGCAATATTTTCCCTTAAAAAAAAAACAAGTTAATAAAGGTTAATTTGATCTTTTTGACGAGAGCGCGAGGGGCGAAACAATTTTGTTTTTTTTTATCCTACCTAATCTTTGGTAGCCTAAGGTGCTATTCCAACTTCACGCGGACCGGTAGGTGACCTCACGGGCTCAACCTGAGAGAATTGCTAACACTGGCCCTAGCAAAAGCAGTGCTTCGTTGAATTTACTAACGGATCGGAAACGCGACCCACTGAGCGAAGATCTGGCGACAACTCAGTGGGTTATGTCTATAGGGTAGTTCGCACGTCGAACTCTTCGTTGGAGATGACGAGTTCGAAAATGGGGGCGAAGCTATGTGTATTGGTTGTTTTTTTTTTTATAATTTACTAGCTGACCCGGCAGACTTCGTAGTGCCTCAATCGATAAATAAAAGACCGACGGGGGACACATCAAAGGAAAAACAAAATTGTTATTTTTATTTAATTCCGAGCATTTTCATGTTTATCTACCTTTTAAACCTTCTCTGGACTTCCACAAATAATTCAAGACCAAAATTAGCCAAATCGGTTCAGCCGTTCTCGAGTTTTAGCGAGACTAACGAACAGCAATTCATTTTTATATATAGAGATTGTTCCTTCAAACAATTACTTTCATATATTTTTAGTTATCTAGTTGTTACAAATTTTCAAGTTGATAGGATGTCTTCAATTCAGTGAGAATGAGGTTCAAAGATTCTGTTACGTACAAAAAAATATACTAAGGTAATTAAAGCATGTGTTAAAAAAAACACAATTCGATTACGGGTCATATATACATCGCTTAGTTGTCTAAGTTAAGAACATACGTTCCAAAACCCGGAGAATGTCATTTAACTGTTTGCCATCTATACTGGTGGTAGGCCGTCTTGTGAGTCCCCACGGGTAGGTAGCACCGCCCTGCCTATTTCTGCCGTGAAGCAGTAATGCGTTTCGGTTTGAAGGGCGGGCCAGCCGTCGTAACTATACTGAGACCTTCGAACTCATATCTCAAGGTGAGTGGCCGCATTTACGTTGTGGATGTCGATGGGCTCCGGTAACCACTTAACACCAGGTGGGCCGTGAGCTCGTCCACCTATCAAAGCAAAAAAACCTTGCGAATTTGGAGTTGTTTATTGAGTCAATTACCTTATTGAACGCTGGGACAGAACCCTTAGGAAGGTCGCGTCTGCTTAATGAATTAATTACCTGATTGATCGTTCGAAAAGCGCTGGTTCTTGTTGCACGAGTCCCAGGTTCGATCTTAGACTGGGCAGCGAAAGATCGCGCTTTATATCTCTCCCGTCTAGTTCCTGTCAACAAATACACAATCTAAGCACCAGGTGTTTAAGTCGAAAATATAAAAACCTATGTGTGATTTTTTTAATCCTACCTTCAATCGTTTATCTCGTCAATATATGTAAAGATAAATCAATGAAATAATTGTACCGTCATCAGCTCTTGATGGGTGTACACATTTTCAAGTTAATCGAATGTCTTAAAGTCGGCTAAAATGACACTCAAAGATTCCGTTATATCGAGAGGTTTTTGTTTTTTCTTTATTTAAGGAGATTATTCACCTAGTGAATATGCCACTCCATTGTGCAACAAAAGAGAGTAACAAAATAATTATATATAAAGAAACAAAGGAGACTGTTATCGCCTTTAAAGGCCCACCTAAACTATTTTATAAACTGACTTAGCCATTTCGGATTCCGGATTGCATATCGAGGGGTGAAAGGCCTATTTATTTGCTTTAATTATTTTAATTTAATAATTTGCTTTTATTTACTTTGCTTTAAGCGTCATTTCGTTTAATAAGCTACATTTATTTTTGTAATGAAAGGTCCGTTTTATTTTGTATTAGCATCAAGAATTCGATGTTTTTAATTGAGCTTCAATTATGTTTACTCCATTCAAATAGCCGAAGAAGTTTTTTTATGTTGTATTAATTAGTTCAAATTTTAAACTTTCTATTGCTCTCCTGCAAAGTTGCAAATGCTTCGCTTAATCTAAATATCCTTTCACCTGCCGATATATAGATATTTTTTTTAGCTTAAATGGGCGGACGTGTTTACGGCCCACCTCGAGTTAATTGTCGCTTCAGCCCATCTGCCGGTCACCGCTGTTCCCGATCTCCTTAACTACGTGGTAAGCAAGTTCGCGCAATACTGTTTAATTCTCTAACGCATTCTGTATGCACTGTCACCAATCTGATTTTTTGTAAACGAACAAACAAAGGTTTATTTCCTATGATTCTATATTAAGCTGACATACCTATTTGCTTTACAGTAAAAATTACATACTAATTAATCTTCTTATCAGCTACAAAAAACAAATACAAGTGCAATAACAAAACGCAAGAATCTGGAGCGAAAATTGCTTGATAGAAAAAAAGCAAAAAGCGCGGGTAGTCGTTAATCCGACTTCCCTCTCTTTCCAACGTCACAGCAAACAATTGCGTGCGAGCGGGATAGAAAACGAAGGCAGGTTTAAATAACGTAACGTAACGGCTTGTACTCACAACTTTGCCTTTAGTAGGGTCATAGCTCCTCATGATAAGGTGCATCAGAGTGGATTTCCCGCAGCCGCTGGCCCCGACGAGCGCTACAGTGCGCCCGGCCTTGAGCTGAAGGTTCAGGCCTCGCAGGACCGGCACTGAAGGTCGAGTTGGATAGTTGAAGTGTAAATCTGAGAAGTTAACCTCTCCCTTCGCGGTCTGGAACAAGTTTGTTAATGGTAAGGTTGGTATTGTTAATGGTATCTTACTGGTGGTAGGACCTCTTGTGAGTCCGCACGGGTAGGTATCACCAACCTGCCTATTTTTGCCGTGAAGCAGTAATGCGTTTCGGTTTGAAGGGTGGGGCAGCCGTTGTAACTAAACTGAGACCTCAGAACTCATATCTCAAGATGGGTGGCGGCATTTACGTTGTAGATGTCTATGGGCTCCAGTAATCACTTAACACAACACCAGGTAGGCTGTGAGCTCGTCCACCAATCCAAGCCATTTTTTTTTTTTTTTTTATACTTATAACGTGTATTACAAGGGCGGGCGTTCGGCAAGAAAAAAGTCGTTTCGTAATTCGTTTTGCTCTTTTAACCCTTTTAACGCTGAATTTATTTTAATTTTTTTTTCAGTTAACAAAGGATTTTAGAAAATAAAGTCCCTTAGAAAATAAAGTCTCCTAAAAATTATATCCAAGTCAACTATATCGAGGCAATCGTCCCTTCCTCATTTTCGAGAAAAACGAAATATCAAATTTGCCATTCAAGCTACTAACTCTGATCCGGGTCACTGACCATTAGATGAGCCGATCTGTGTGCTTTCTAACGTTCTCGATAGCGTAAAAGTTAACTAGTATGCATTTGAAACAGCGCCCCTAGCGGCAAACGTAGACAAACGTTCCAACTCCATACAAATTTGAGTTAACTTTTACGCTATCGAGAACGTTAAAAAGCTTGCACTAAGCACACTGATCCCACGTAACTTACCCATGCCGGTTCATCCTTCGCTGTTGGTTCAGTTACGATCTTCGGTTCCCTCGCTAGGGCATTAATGATCCTGGCCCCAGAGCGCTTGGCGGCGGCGAAGTTTGGCGCGAATGAGAGCGCTTCAGCCAGCATCCACGCTCCGTAGATCAGCGCCTCGGACACCCTAAGAATTAAATGGTTATTAATTTAACTATTTAGGCACGGTTTTCTTTCAGACACAGCCCACGGATTTTCTCGTCGGGTCGTCTGAGTGGATCGCGTTTCCGATCCGGTGGTAGATTCCGCGAAGCACTGCTCTTGGTAGGGTCCGTGTTAGCAACGACGTCAGGTTTGAGCCCCGTGAGCTTACCTACTCGTTTGATGAATCTAGCATGACACGTCAAGGTCACTAGAATGGGTAGGAAAAAATAAACCATAGTACATGGACAACAACATCGTGGATGCCGCCATCTTGAGATATAAGTTCTAAGGTCTCAGTATAGTTACAACGGCTTCCTTCAAACCGAAAAGCATTACCGCTTCACGGCAGAAATAGGCAGGTTGGTGGTACCTACTCGCGCGGACTCACAAGTCGTCCTACTCCACTACACGATATTAAAAGGTTTTTAATTGGTAACACTAAAGAATAAGTCTCACAGAATAGCGTATTCATAGTGCAGGCCTTCGGTTGCGATGAGATAGCCTCCGTAGGCTAACGACACGGCGTAACCGAGCGTAGGTGCGCACAGACACGCCCCGTACACCGCGCCCCGCATTGCGCCACTCCCCCCTCTACTGCCACCCCCCATCAGCGCGCGTTCGTACTTCTCCAAGACTGTCAGCTCCACACCTACCAGACAAACGGACTCCATTAAGAAAACTAAAAACTAATCTTAATTAACTTGAATTATGGGTGGACGAGCTCGCAGCCCACCTGTTAAGTGGTTACTGGAACCCATGGACATCTACAACGTAAATGCCACCATCCACCTTGAGATAGACCTAGTATGGTTACAACGGCTGCCCCGCCCTTCAAACCGAAACACATTACTGCTTCCTACCCGTGCGGACTCACAAGAGGTTCTACCGCCAGTAATTACGCAAATTATAATTTTGCGGGTTTGATTTTTATTAACTACACGATGTTATTCCTTCACCGTGTCATATCAATCAATATATGCAATGCTTTAAGTCAATAGCCCGAAACACATTGCTTCATTGCACAAGAACAAACGTAGACTATTAATGATTAAATACTAGATGATATGATTGATGTGTAGTAGTCGGAAACTAGTATAGTTCGAGGGGTGAAAGGCTTTACGCGACTTTTTGCAACTTTACAGGAGGGCCAATTAAAACATTTAAACATTTGAAAAAACATATTATAAGAAATAACTTCTTCAGCTATTTCAATGGGGTGAACGTAATTGAATAAATAAATAAATAATAAAAAAAAAATTAAAAAAAAAAAAAATAAAAAAAATCGAACCGTTGAAACTAATACCAAATCAAATGGACCTTTAATTACAAAGGTAAATATCGCGTATTAAGCGAATAAGCGAAATGTCGCTTAAACCAAATAGCCTTTCATCATTCGATATAATATTATGCATATTTACGACCGTTGCCTGCAAGAGACTAAGCCAAATACTCACTTTGACCCGATTAAATTGACACTCAGAATAAAAACCACACAACACTAGATGGGATGCGAGGCATTAAACCCGTTTGTAACAAATAAGAAAAAAAGTTATTCAACTGTGGAATATTCTCGAAATCATACTTCTCAAAATTCGGTAACTTTTTAATTATTTACTACGGCAACACCGAGTCTAATGTTAAAATTAATCAGTACTCACCCAGGCTCTGTACGGTGCGCACGTTCAGTACTGCTTCAGTGGCTACGCGTGAAGCGTGCTCTATCGCTTTCTTCTGTTTCTCTTCGGTGCGTTTGTTCACGTAGCCTTCGAGATAGATGGCGCCCATGACCTGTATTGTGTTTAATAGACGACATTGTTTGATTATTAGTAGAACTAAATTAAAATACCCAGTAGCAATACTGTCTATTTAAGGAGCCGCATTCGTCGTGATCGCTCCATGTCATTTCGGATCCTCCCGATCCACTAACGGTGATTCTGCGAAGCACGGCTCTTGCTAGGGTTCGTGTTAGCAACGTCGTCAGATTTGAGCCCCGTGAGCTCACCTACTAATTAAGGTTACGCTGAAATAGTACTTCTATCAGCCGTCATCTCAACACTCACTCCTCTCTCTCTCTCATATCGTCATTCACACACTCTATCCATGTCTCCTTCGGTCGACCTCTTCCCCCTCTACCTTGCACTACCATTTCCATACATCTCCTTGTCAACATATTAGAACTGCGATTGCTTAAAAACAAATTAGGACCTATGGAATTATTTTGGAAAGTGTCGCCATTTGTTATTTGTTGTATTCGAGAAGCTGCTGGTAACAAGCGAGGTATACGGAAGAAGGCCCAAAGGCAGAAGCCTAAACCGCTGGTCGGATCAGATACGCTAATAATATCGACACTTCTGTCCACGTTGCTATCCACACAGCCGAGGATAAGCAGGAGTGGCGCAGGATAATCCAGGAGTAAGTAATTAAATGTGGTCACAACCCTCAGTATAGATGATTACCCACGCAAGGTGGATAAGGAGGATTATTTGTCAATGGGAATGCCGAGAGCAAAGCCAAGTTGATGAGTACCAGCGTGGACGCCCTTCGAGGCCATGATCCTTAGTATTGAGGATTATCGACGTAAGGAGGAGAAGGAGGATTATTTGTCATTGCTGCTTATTATCATCGGCAATGTCGTGGGCCAAGCCGCTGTATGCCGAAGACTCTCAATTCCAGTTTGTAATGAGTACTCACACAAGGAACGCTTGTCAGGCTAACTAAAGTCATCTTCCACGAATATGCCATTGCCAGTCCGACACCGATCACCATCGTGCTCACGCCTTGGAGCACCGTCCCCAATTTGGTACCTGGAAAAGAAGTTTGTGAACACTTGTTTACTGGTGGTAGGACCTCATGTGAGTCCACACGGGTAGGTACCACCACCGCGCCTATTTCTGCCGTGAAGCAGTAATGCGTTTCGGCTTGAAGGGTGGGGGCAGCTGTTGTAACTATACTGAGACCTTACAACTTATATCTCATGGTGGGTGGCGCATTTAAGTTGTAAATGTCTATGGGCTCCAGTAACCACTTAACACCAGGTGGGCTGTGAGCTCGTCCACCCATCTAAGCAATAAAAAAAAAGATGATTCGCAGCTGAAGTGGTGATGTCGGCATTACCTGTGGCTCCTTGCACAGCGGCGCAGTCGGAGGAGAGTCTAGCGCAGAGAGCCCCGACAGCGTTAGCTTGCTCGTCAAACCAGCCTTGCTCCTGAAAACGAAGCAACATCTCTCAGAGGATCCTACATCATCACTGTTTACGTGCCAGAAAGTTTATTACTGGTGGTATAACCTCTTGTGAGTCCGCATGGGTAGGTACCACCACCCTGTCTATTTCTGCCGTGAAGCAGTAATGCGTTTCGGTTTGTTGTAACTATACTGGGACCTTAGAACTTATATCTCAAGGTGGATGTCGGCATTTACGTTGTAGATGTATATGGGCTTCATCAACCACTTAACACCAGGTAAGCTGTGAGCTTGTCACCCATCTAAACAATAGAAAAGGTCCATCAATACCAACTTCTCTTAGGGAAACATCTAACATCTAAAGTACCTGTTTCAAATAGTTCCTGAAACTGTGCTCTCTCAGTCTGTCGGTGAGCTTGGAGCCGGCCTTGCTCAGGAGCCACGCCTGGAGGAAGTTGACGATCCCGCAGGCGGCCGCGACTCCGGCGAAGAGTCCCGCATACAGCTGCGACTGCTCGAGGATCGCGTCCGTGTCATCAGAGGCGAACATCTACGGGAGAAGGGTTACAGTCAGACGCGCATGTGCAAAGAGAACGTTCTCGAAGCGAAAACGAATGTCCTAATGTGCGAAAAGCGCGGTCGGATTGGTCCGTCATGCGTCACACACCAACACGTCATGTTAAGTTCCAAACTCTCAAAAGAAAATTAGATCCAATTTGCAATAAAATCCCATCCTAACCCACAATATAGACAGGGTACGAATCCATATGGACATATTACTGGTGGTAGGACCTCTTGGTGCTGGAGACGAATGCTCCCAATACCGTGGACGGCCAAGAGGACAAATAAATCTATCCTGGATTAGCTTCGCATCCGAGTCAGGCCCTCAACAATCGGTTACCAGAGGATCCTCAGCTACTTCGGTCATATTGCCCGCCGACAGTCAGATAACTTGGACAAAGTGATTGTGACGGGTAAAGTAGAAGGAAAGAGACCCCGCGGCCGATTACCTAGCCGTTGGTGTGATCAAGTAACCGCTCTAACTGGGTTGCCAGTCGCAACCGTCATTCGAGCAGCTGAGGACCGGACGAGATGGAAACAGCTCACGAGACAGGCAACGGTCAAGTTTCAGGGACACGACCTTTAGCAATGAAGAAAGCGACGAAGAAGAGAGGACCTCTTGTGAGTCCGCGCGGGTAGGCACCATCGCCCTGCCTATTTCTAGCGTGAAGCAGTAATGCGTTTCGGTTTAAAGGGTGGGGTAGCCGTTGTAACTATACTTGAGACCTTAGAACTTATATCTCGAGGTGGGTGGCACATTTACGTCGATGTCTATGGGCTCCAGTAACCACTTAACACCAGGTGGGCCGTGAGTAATTGAGTATATTAAAATACATAAAATACAATGATTCAAGATATAAATTTAACGATGGCAATAATGATGTCGCATGAAGAAGGTGTCCATACTAAAAATCAACGAGAAGAGATAGAACCTCTATGCTTCGAATTAGTTAGGTACTAATGCAAAATACTCACCCCGTATAATTTGGAGAAGAGCAAAGCGAATATCGGCATCGTTGAACCGACCAAGAATGAGGCGACGCCACCGCCCATCAGCAGCGGCCACTCCGGAGCGTTCAGCTTCATCAGCGCCAAGCTGGACACCTCTGGGACTGATTCGTCTTCCGTCTCTTCCGGTTCCTTGAATACAGAAAGCTAATGAAGGATACCTGTCGATTGACGATCGCATGCAGCAGAGATGCGAATGTTGCGACGGATGTGTGGAGTAATGAGAATGGATAGAATACGGAATTAATATGTTAGGGGAAGTCTGAAAGTGGCAACTGTGACAGAGATGCTGAGAAGTGCGCGTTTGGGGTGGTATGGACATGTGATGAAACGAAATGAAAATGAGGTTGGTAAGAGAATGTTAACTATAAATGTGGAAAGATATAGAAGAAGAGGTAGACCTAAGAAGAAATTGATGGATTGCGTGAAAGACGATATGGCTAAGAGGGGAGTGAGCGAAGAAATGAAATATGATAGAGGAGTATGGAAGGAGAAAACATGTTGCGCCGACCGCAGGTGACTGGGAGAAGGGCAGGAGAATGATGATGATGACGAATGAAGATGTCTATCGAGAATGTTCAGTGTTGCGAATGAAAAAGAAGATTAACAAAACTTGCAAGTTTTAATTGATTATATGCTGTGGCGTCTAGAGTATCTCCACCCAATATAGTCTCAATGGTTCCATGAGGCGATTAAAGGAATTACCAAAGAATACGCAGCAACGTTCTCTTAGTATTGTACCAGTCTACCACGATTGGATGGTGAGTACCATCAGCCACAAACATGTTCTAATTTGAAGAGTGGTTCAGCTGTTGTGTCATTAGGACTTGGATCCCTTGTCAAAGCGAGTTGCGACGTATAGGCTGTAATACCTTAATACCAGGAGTTGGGCTGTGAGCTCATCTGCTCCCTTGGAAAAGCTGAGCATAAAGCTTAATCTAGTTAAAAGAAAACCCTCACGATATTTGCAAGATTTATTAAATTAAGCCCGTGAACTTGCTTACCACGTAGTTGAGGAGATCGGGCACAGCGTTGACCGGCAGATGAGCCGATGAGACAGACCTCAATCGGCGACTGCCCCGCACGAAGTGGTTCCGATTCATAGATTCTATAAATATTCAATTATGATCATATACTTATTATAGGTGATGAACTATGTATAGCGTGTTCTAAAAATTTATATTTTCTTTGATTACTCCGGATGAGACATCAACCTCATGCTTCAAAGTTGTATGGAGTGGTGTGAGCAAACAATTAGCAATAGCTAGGCTATGGACTCACACCATCCATCCATTTATAGAAATAAAAGATGACGTTAAATAATAAATATTACCTCGATGCATCGATTGTCTGCTGAAGGACCTTCGGAAACGACATTCTTCAACAGTCTCTAGCACCTCGTCGTCATCATCGTTTCCGGCCGCTGATAGCGTGGCTGCTATGCTCCTGGAAACCAGTAAATGGTTTAGATCAAACCCCTAAGTTACGATATTGTTAGTCTTTTGTAATCAAGTTCCAAGGTTCAAGCTCTTTCTGCGAACATATTAGAGACAGAGCTTTTTTATGGCTTAGATGGATGGACGAGATCTTGAGATATAAGTTCTAAGGTCTCAAGTATCGTTACAACGGCTACCCCACCCTTCAAAACGAAACGCATTACTGCTTCACGGCAGAAATAGGCGGGGTGGCGGTACCTATCCAAATCGTTTAACCTAAAGAGAAGTTTTAAGGTACACGACAATAAAAAAAAATCGAATTGTGAACCTCCTCATTTTGTAAATTAGCTTGAAAAAGTTAACGTACTTGCTAGTCAGATCTTCGTTGAGCAATTTCCAGTAATTCCCTTTTTTCTCTAGCAGTTCCGCGTGAGTTCCCTGCTCCAACACGGACCCTTGTTCGATGTAGACGATCTTTGAAGCATTTGCAATGGTCGATAGTCTGTAATTTGTGAACTTTTGTAATCAAGAATCGTCAGTGCCCTAAACAAATAACTTATAAGCGTTAGCAGTTTGATTTTTAATACCAATTCTTACATATTAGGCAGTTTTGTACACGTTTATGCTAATTTTGATATTTCTTGGAAAAACAAAAAAAAAAATTGTAGGTGCCTGCGGGATTCGAACACCGGTACAGTTGTATCGCTTGTTATAAGTACACATTGTTATCTTTTAGGCTAATCGTGGCCTGATTTCACCTAAGCCGGTTTATTGTTGTTGTTAAAAATGAATTCATCTGTACCTGTGCGAGACTACGAGGGTGGTGCGTCCTTTACTAGCTGCGTCCAGGGCTGCTTGGACCTGCAAAAAACAACAACCAATCAGAATACAAGTGGCTAATACAGTGGTTCTCAACCCTTTCGGTTCGGCGATGCGCTAACGTACTGTAGGGACACGTAAGCGCTTAAGCGTAAGTTTTGGATCACTACTGTAAATGTTGTTACCAATTGTGACTTCAGTAATAAAGAACTAATACACAGTAATGAAAACACCGTTTATTCCGTAAGATGGTACATGTGTTTACATAAAGACCGGCGCCGGGCAACTGGTGCAGTGTAATGCAATAACTGCATGCGTAAGCGCTTACGTGTCCCTACACGTACTGTAATGCCGGTAAGAGTAACGCCATCTAGAGATGGCACGCAGTCAGTTAGTAATCGGAACTACTCGAAGCGAAACAGCGAACGGATCACCTGAAGCGAAGCGTAAGAAGTGAATTGAGAATTGTTTGTTAAGTGTTTTAAGTGTTCTAAGTGTTGAATACAGTTTTAAGTTGTACTTTGGTGGAACATTTATTTATCCCGAACCCCAGCGCGTAACAGTGCTTACACGCAAACTTTTTGATGGTTAAAGTGAATGTCTATTACTGGCAGCCCAGTTAGGGTGGTTATTTAGTCAAAATGGCTCCAAATCAAATCAAATCAAATAAAAAAAAAATTCAACATAAATGAAAGTACATACTTGTTGAACGTCAAAAAGAACTACCGCCAATTCACAAAAACTAGCCTCCGTCCTGAGAAGAACTGGCAAGAAACTCAGCGGGCATTTTTTTTTCTAATTTTTTTTTAATATTAGATTTTTTTTTAATATTAATTTTTACAATGAGTTTTATAACGTAACAATTATTGCAATATTCCAATCCTCCAATAGCAACATCAAATCACATTCGCCATCAATCTCCCTGATCGTGTTCCTACCTGTTTCTCAGCAGCAGGGTCTAGCGCAGAAGTCGGCTCGTCCAATAGCAAGACAGCGGGACGTCTGACTATGGCACGTGCTATCGCGATTCTCTGCTTCTGTCCACCAGATAGGGCAGCGCCACGCTCTCCCAGCATGGTGTCATAGCCCTGGAGTAAAGGATTTGGTTATTGATGCAAAATCGATCCGTTACTTAGGAGAACCTTAAATACATTATTATTTAAGAAGTTGGTAACTTTTTTTTTCCTACCTTTTATAGTAACCTCGAGGAGTTATCCTAGATTCACAGAGCTAGTAGGTGAGCTCACGGGGCTCAAACCTGAAGACGTTGCTAACACGAACCCTAGCAAGAGCCGTGTTTCGCAGAATCTACCAATGGATCGGAAACGCGACTCACTGAGAAGATCCGGCGAGAAACTCAGTGGGCTGTGTCTGTGGGTTAATTTACTCGCCGAGCCCTTCGTCACAAGCGACGGGTTCGGCGAGAACGATGACCGGGTTGGTATCATTATTATCACCTTACACGAATTCCTCGCCTGATCCTCCTGACCGGTGGACCGAGGACTTGCGGCGATATGCTGGAGAATATTGGATTTGGAAGGCGGGGACCGTTCATTGTGGCGGATTATGGGAGAAGCCATTTTTTTTGGTTAGGAGGAAATCGCCGGACTTCCACCCTTCACTGGGGATGGCGGGCGGAGCATGTCAGAGTCGAACCGATTCAAACCTCCGGTCGCTCAACAACCAACCTCCAAACCTCGCATGAGACAGAACTCATGAAAAGGCAAAGGGGGGAAAGTGAAGCGTTCAGTGCAGAGCACATCTCTCCTATCACCATAATGGGAGAGGCCTACGTCCAGCAGTGGAGAGATACGGGCTGATGATGATGATGCTGACGAATTTTCTGAACTTGGGCGTGTTGTAAGTGCCATGGTCATACTTTGTTTGGGCCTATTACAAGCACAGGTAGACTGAATACTGAGGGATATTGGAGTGGACACATTTATTTGGCCTTATTCTAGTCAGTTTATTGGTGTATTCCCACTGGAATTCGATGCCTAACAGTCACTGGAACTCGTGAAATGTAAAAATCGTGGTAAGAACCCGTCAAATAATAGTATAATGCAGATAATCGCAAAAGTTTAAAACGATTCGAAACCAAATTGCCAATAATACAAGACATTTTCATAAAAAAGCAGATAAAAAAAACAACTAGCTCAGCTAGTGCATAGATTGGTGTATTTATTTGCGTATGTAGGTGAACAGGATCCTGGTGGTGAGTTATTATCGCAGCTTAAAGACAAGACATCACAATGTTGATTCCGTCGCCCACTGTGCCCTGTTCCACCTTTTGAACAGGGTTCGCGGCCGTCCATGGGCAAGAATCTGGTACAGAGCCGGACTTACTATACAGCTTACCGCATTATGCTGGTGTAATTGAAGCATACTGAAGCTCAATCCCAACGACCTTACGATACAGCTTTATGCTGGAGTACTGGGGGAACCCATTCCCTAGTCAATACCTCTAAATCAGCTTGCATGACACGGAATTAGATGCGATCATGTTATACCGAGAACTCTTAGAGCTTATAAGCACATTCGTACTTACATTGGCGAGTTTGGTGATGAATTGATGCGCGTGCGCAGTTTTGGCTGCCTCGATCATCTGTTCCTCTGTGACGTCGTCCATCCCGAAAGTGATGTTCTCTCTGATCGTTCCGCAGAAGAGCACCGGTTCTTGGCCGACCACGCCTGATAGCAGAAAGCAAATTTGAGAATTTAAATGACTAATGCCCAATCAAGCAAAGGTTTTGTGGATATTATTTATCATAGTGATTTGCGTTTCTAGACTTTATAGGTTCAAAAAAAAAAAACATTCTCTCATGCAATGCACTAAAACTTTATAGATTTGTCCAGTTATTGATGGCAGTTGTGAGTTAGCATGAAATACGTTTCAACATCATCATTTCGATACATCAGAACAAGTTTTTACAAGTTAATTATCAGTTTCAGGCTGCCATTTCTCATTTTAATTCAGTTTGGAAATAATTACGTTGCAAAAAGGCTCTATCGCGAAAAAATTATAGAAACAATATTTTATTCGTTATCTTAAACATGTTGCTATAAGATGAATGACTGTAACCATCTGACGCCAGGTCTACTTGTCTTGCAATCTAAGATAGATTGGAACAGTATCAATAGTTAACCAAATCTGACTTACCTATGCTCTTCCTGAAATGGTGCAGATGAAGTCTGTTTAGGGGATGGCCATCAACAACTACTCGTCCAGTTTCAGGCTCGTACATCCTCTGCAGGAGTTGCAGCAGCGTCGACTTGCCGCAGCCCGAGGATCCGACCAGGGCCACTGTCTCCCCCGCTGATATCTTGAGGGTCAGCCCCCTTAGGACCTGTTTTAGTTGTAATTTTTACTACGTGCTGATTATTTTGGTAGGGTGGGTGTCTTATGAACCTTTTTTTATTGGCCCGTGTAGGCAGACGAGCATACGGCCCAGCTGATGGTAGTTATCGTCGCCCATGGACTTCAGCAATGCCAGAGGCAGAGCCAAGCCACTGCGTACCGTTAACCGTTAAGTACTCTCTACAAGCCTCGTTTGAAGAAGGACAGGACATGGACAAGCGCTCGGAACACCGTGGAGGGGAGCTAATTCCAAAGCCGGATGGTACGTGGCAAAAAAGATCTCAGGGAGCGCACTGTGGATGAACACAGTGGCTCCAGGTAGTGTGGATGAACTATACTCCGGTGGCGGGCGGTGCGATGGTAAAAACGAGATGACGGTATCATCTCAAACAATTCCTCAGAGCACTCCCCATGGAACATATGGTACAAAATACAGAGATGAATCGTCTATAATGTTAATATTACGACTTAGGTTAATTGAGACCTCGTTTTATCAAAGTGATTGTATTTCCGTTATATGTGAATTTATCTCTTTTGACGCTGTATATGAAGACATTTCAGAAAAGTAACCCGGTTCAACCATCAATAATAGAAAAGGTGCTTCATTTGCCATCGAATTTACCTTCACGTCGGGTCTCGAAGGGTAATTGAAGTACAGATTCTCGAACTGGATATCGCCTCTGAAGCTCTCCGGCTTAACTCCTACGTTCTCCAGTGCGTCGATATTGGACTTCCTCTCGATTAGCTTGAATAGAGATTTGGCAGCTCCACGCGCCGTCGCGAATATCTCCAGATGAGGGTTGCACATCGCTATGTTCTGCGCCGCCACGAAAGTGCAGAACAGAATCTGAAGAAAAAAAAAATTAGAAAATTAATTGAAGTCGGTTTAGGGACGATAGTTTTACGTGATAACGTCAGTAGCGTAACATCAGTTTTTTAAAACCAGTCTTTTGTGAACATAAGTAAATTAGAAACATCCCGACTTGCAGAAAGATTCCAACTTGCCTGCAGGATTCAAAAATTGGCACAGCAGCATCGCTCGATACGAGTACACTGGTTATCTTAATCTACGAACTTTGTCGGTGGTAAAATGAAGTCTACTTACAGTAACCATGATGCCAGGATGGTAATCCTGTTCTTCTGGGGGTAGATCCGAGTCTCTGACGCATAAAGCTGTTCCGTAAGCCAGGACTATAGCGTTTAGACTGTAGGTGAGCAGCCAGCCCAGACCTGAACCCGCCCCAGCCCAGAGACCACGACGACGAGCGTGTGAGGCCGCTGGCTTTAGAGCTTCCGAGTACCTGCGATGAAAGTTTGAAGATCTTCAAGATTTAAAGCCCTGTGAGCTCTCAATAAGCTTTACATAATCAAGTAACATTTTTATTGTGTACTAACTGTACCCGTCCGCTTCGCTGGGCATTTAAAATTAACATTATTATTTCTCACTCCCACAAAGATTCTCATCATTAACGCCCCCGCAACTGGTTTAGGGAGTTCAACACTCATACAATATTTGCCTATCTATTAAGTACATGTATTTTCTACATGGATACAAGTTTCAAGTCAATCGGATGCACGGTTCAGTAGTTATAACAGAGCACCCGTAAAAACCACTGTAGATTTACATATTAGTATAGATGTCACTGACTCGGTAGTGCGGTTAGCGGACCTGACTGTCACGTCGAGGGTCGTGGGTTCGATTCCCACATCGGGCAAGCATTGTGTGATAAATAGATATGTTTGCTCTTTGGCTGGGTGTTTGCTATCTATATATATATATATTCAAACGCATTTAAGTATGTTTGTCAGCCGCTGGTACATAACAAAGAAAATCCTTAATTAGGGCCAGATGACCGTGCGTGATTCGTTCCCAGTTATTATTATTGTTTCAAATCGTTACGAAAACAAGTTTAATCCAACTTCCAAGCGTTTAATTTGCAACCAAATTCATTGATGCTTCGTTAATGGCCAACAAAAGTGACGCTGTAACTGTCAAATTCATACCTTTTAACTTCAAGTTCCTCTCCACCATAAGCCCTTACTGTCCTAATAGCAGACAATACCTCCTCGACTATTCTTCCGGCAACTCCGTACGCCACCACCTCATTGGTCGAACATTTAGTTTGGTACTGTGGAAAAATATACATAGACATAATTACGTAAATTTCCGCCACGCATTTTAAGAAGGAAAGTGGAAGTCCCAACTACATATATTGTGTAAGGTTTGTAGGTTTTTGTAGTCAGATTATTTGAATAAGTCTCTTAAATTTATTTTTTAGTAGATTTGCATTTGATTACACGCATTATAATAACACGTTCTATCAACCCTAAATCAGCTAAGAAGTTCACAAAATAATGGAACAGGATGATTTAATTAAAAAAGGGCTAAATTAGAACGATATTTAACTTATAATTTTTTGGCTTTGAAGCAGTATCCGATCTTATGCCTATTAAATCAAGGTATATAATTGTAAAGTGGTATTTTTTATTAAGGCAGTATACTATAAACTCATTACCTTAGCAACAACTGTTGCGACAAGGATAGCAACAGGAACCACAGAGAGGCCAGCTAATGTCAGCTCCCAGCCGTATGATAGAGATAGAGCTGAGCCACACACAACCGTCCCGGCTAAGTATGTCGTCATCACGACATGCTCCCCCACTCCCGCTTGTAGCTTCTCCATGTCCCTGTGAGAAATCAAACCTTTAATTCCTATCCTGAGCATATCTATCGTAGAATACAAGATATTTGACAAATACCCGAAAAGCTCCAACGATATTGTCAAGATATTGTTACGCCAGTAAGAGCCATCTGTCGTCAAATAGCAGGAACGGATATCAAAATAACTAGTAATATCGAGAGCGCTCGAAAAGTGTAACGCCATCTATTATCAAATAGCGGAAACACACATCGAAACGACTGGTCCTGACGAGAATATTCTCGGCAATTGTAGACTTGTCGTCTCGACAATAAAAGCGTTGCAGAGATGACGTGAAGGCAGTTAGTAATCGGTTCTACTCGAAGCAAAACGGGAGAAGCGGGAGAAGTGAATTGCGAATTATTGTAAAGTGTTCGTTAAGTGTTAAATACAGTTTTAATTTGTACTACGGTGAAAGTTGAAAGTTTTATTTATTCCGAGCCCCAGCAGCGTAACAATATGTTTGCATATATACAAGTACCGAAGAATAAAATTCCGGAAGTTGGTGTACCAAGCAATCTCATCTACCCGATGGAGGAAAACTGATGATGCCCAAC
Source organism: Bombyx mandarina (assembly GCF_030267445.1). Taxonomy (NCBI): domain Eukaryota; kingdom Metazoa; phylum Arthropoda; class Insecta; order Lepidoptera; family Bombycidae; genus Bombyx; species Bombyx mandarina. Next base: position 16,151,368 of record NC_143229.1, read on the forward strand.
GTGATTTGAACAGGCAACCTTCTGTTTATCTCCAAAAAAGCTTAACTGTAGTCATGACTGGGCAAGTCATGAACCGATTTCGACATTGCTGAAATTTCTAGGCTTTTGTCAATAGTGTTCCTAGCGGGAAACGTACGCAAACGTCTAATTCCATACATATTTGAGTTAACTTTTACGCTATCGAGAACGTTAAAAAACTCGCATTAAGCAAACAGTCCAAGCCGGAAGTATCCAGAAATTTGGGTCATTTCGTTAATATTTAGCAGAGTCTGGTAAAAAAGCGACGCATTGCCATTGAAAAGCCAATGAGCTGGATTCCGAAACAACTGGTCTCTTTCTGTTCATCCATCAACACAAAAAACATACCTTTAAACTCACTAAATAAATTAACACGTCGACCACATGAATTGCGGTCAGCAAATTGTTTTCACTTAAATTCGCACGTAACCGTATGAGAAAAAAAACCCCAAACAAAACAATATTATAATACACAATTATTTTAGAGTCAAACAAAATTACATAATGCATTTTTTTGCTAACCAAACCAGCTGTGATTAGGCAGTTTTTAATCCTCATAATGATATCTATACTATCTATACTAATATTATAAAGAGGAAAGATTTGTTTGTTTGTTTGTTTCGAATAGGCTCCGAAACTACTGGACCGATTTGAAAAATTCTTTTTCCATTAGAAGCCGACATTGTCCCTGATGAACTTAAGCTACTTTTTTTAATTTTTTTTTTTTTTGGTGTCATGTGTGTTTTAATGTTTCCGAAGCGAAGCGAGGGCGGGTCGCTAGAAATAATAATATATAATATTATAACGAGGAAAGATTTGTTTGTTTGTTTGTTTCGAATAGGCTCCGAAACTACTGGACCGATTTGAAAAATTCTTTTGCCATTAGAAGCCGACGTTGTCCCTGATGAACATAGGCTACTTTTTTTTATTTTATTTTTTTGGTTTCAAGTGTGTTTTAATGTTTCCGAAGCGAAGCGAGAGCGGGTCGCTAGTTGCATAATATACTGGTTCATTGTATTGTTTATTGTGAAAAACAACGTCGGTGTTAATCATGGTATTCTGGTACCGGGCATTTCGGTACTGGAAAAAACGTACTTAAATGCGATCGGAAAGACAAGAATGGACATCCAGTGTGCTTAGTGCGAGTTTAACGCTCTCGATAGCGTAGAAGTTAACGGTTGGAACAGCGCCCCTAGCGGCAAACGTAGGCGAACATTCCAACTCCATACACATTTGAGTTAACTTTTACGCTATCGAGAATGTTAAAAAAACTCGCATTAAGCACACAAGTCTGTCGCGTGTGACCCAGACTTTTGCAAGGTCCTTTAACGCTATTACACAATCAGTACGAACACTGTTTGGAGATAAAGAGGATGAGAACACCACCAAAAAATCCAGGAGTCGAATGTCTAGTACTGACAGCATTGGTGTTTCATTGATCCACGTTTGACAGCACTCTTAGAGCCCGTATTATTAGACTGTTACAAATCGAATTGCATTTATAGGAGACCGTCGCGTAAGGAGACTAGTGCTTGATCAATTTCAGTGTAGGTACTAGTGGTAGGAGGTTTTGTGAGTCCGCACTGATAGGTACCACCCTGCCTATTTCTGCCACGAAGCAGTAATGCGTTTCGGTTTGAAAGGCGCGACAGCCGCTGTACTGTAAAACTGAGACTTAGAACTCATATCTCAAGGTGGAATGCGGTTTTTAGGTCGTTGATTGTCATGGACTCCGGTAGCCATCTTCGCTGTGAGCTCCTCTATCGATCTAAGCAATAAAACAATACACAATATCGTACTGAATGTATGACTGTACTCACTCTGTCAACGTCGACGCGAAATTCATTGTAGTGTTTGTATCGAAAAATGCTATCTCTTGACTTAATACCGACCGCAGGATCCGAAGACGTAATCTTGTTACCTACAAACCAATCGATAGTTTAGTTAATATGATCAAGTTATAATTATTTACTTCAAATTATAATCAGCTTTAGAGGACATGGCTTGCTCTAAGTGACACGGCTACATTGAGTCTTTTAAAATATATTTAGAGCAAGCAGTGGCGAAATTTCCTTTGGAAACAGTGCGAAAATCCATAGATTCGCGGCCAAGCAGATTAAAGGCCTGTATAAAAACCAAAGGTGGCCATTTTGAACCGAATTTTTGTTATTTTTTTATTGAGACTTTAAGAAATATGTAGATATAAATTTTAATAAAACGTTACTTAATTTCAAAAAAATGCATTTTTATTTGTAACAGAACTTATGGTTGGACTAGTCATGTTTTTTTTTCTAATAGATATAAAAAAAATTGTTACTTAGTGACCTAATTCAAGATGTCGTCAACTATTGCACTGTCGAATGCATGTATAATTGAGGTGACATCTGTCATATACTTTATTGTGAATCTGTCAATGTTTAATATTGATAATCACTTTTTTGGTGTAACTAAATAAACTAGAGGTCCCGCAGTAGTCGAAATTCGACTATAATTAATTGGAATTGTAAGTTTGTACACTATCATGATTGTATTTTATACTTCTATAATCACAAATTTCGCCAAGGCTACACTATAAAAAAATATTAATAAAGACAAACAATATTTAATCTATTCTCAATTTGACCACAGACGTCAAGAACAAAAGTTTGACAATAAATAGTATGCATGCGTGTGTGCGTCAAATACATGGTATGTAGTGTGTGTAATGTTTTCTTTATTGATTTAATGTATCTTTTATGCATTATTTAAAAAAAATATTAGCATTGTGCACTTCTTCTCTATATTCTCTATAAGTGTGGAAAATTTCATACTCCTCCGTCAGCGCAATTTTCGTAAAAAGGGATACAAAGTTTTTTCTTCACGTATTAATATATAGATAAATAAAAAGCTGTTTAATAGATAAGGCATGAAGTACCCGAAACGGGAGAAGGGTGTAATGAATTTACGTCTTTATTTTCAGATCCGGTGACAGTTTTTTCATCGTCTTCTAATAAGTCTTTGGAATAGCTTAAATCCTGAGGTAATGTTAAGTTCTATTTCAGTGGTGATCTATAAAATCAAGCGGCGAGGAAAAGTCAAAGAATCACCAAGTATTTTCTTTCCTTAATTGCACAGTGTAACATAATTTATTAAAATTATTGTTCAACTGCATTTAGATCCCTTAATTGCCCTGCTTATTAATAAAATTCTTTTGTTCTATTTAATAGTAAATTTATATTTCTTTATCATTATTGATAGGTACCAAAAAGAATCGGTTTAATTAAACTATTTCTAGATGAAACCTAAGACAGAAACGTTTTTAACTGTTCAATTGTTACGGAAATCTCTGCCATATTTTATCTGGAAACCCAAACGCTCTAATTTCGTTGTCCAAATTCTCCATTTGTCAATATGCATTACCATTCTAGTAGCAGCCCAGTTCGCAGTGATGACGGCAAACGCGGCAGTCGTCATCTGCATTATCATGATCACCACGCTGGCCAATCCAAACGCCCTGGAGTCTTCCACTAAAGCGTCCATATGAAGGGAACGATTCCCGCCAGGCCTGTAATAAAGTTCGATTTGAATCGTGAATACAATATCGTGCATCAAACTTAATGGTGCGGTAAAGGGGCGAAATTCTTCACCGAAGCAATACCTTAACTAATACTGGTGGTAGGACCTCTTGTGAGTCCGCACGGGTAGGTACCACCGTCCTGCCTTCACCCTGCCATGAAGAAGTAATGCGTTTCGGTTCGAAGGGTAGGGCAGCCGTTGTAACTATACTGAGACCTTAGAACTCATGGCTCAAGGTGGGCGGCAGCATTTACGTTGTATACGTCTATGGGTTCTAGTAACCACTTAACACCAGGTGGGCTGAGAACGTGCCCACCAAAACTAAGCAATAAAAAAAAAACTTACAATACTCTGCCTCCGCCGAACAAACCAAGGATGTGACCGTGAGGAGTGGTAGGAGCAGCATTGTTCCTCTGAACGAACAGCGATGTCAGCTCGCCATAGATGACGACGGCCGCCACTAGGCCACACGAGCAGCAGAAAGACAGAAGCACCCCAAGGAACGTGACCAGTCGTTCGGTTGTTGTCGCGTAGCGCCACTGTGGAAAACCGAAATTAGACGGTTATTAACATGCCAATAGATAAATATCAGTGTGTACGGTCAAAGAAAAAGAAGGCAGCCAAAACGTTGGGAAGATGAAATAAAGAGTGTAGCCGGTCCGCATTGGAGTCGAATGGCCAAAAATAGAGAATATTGGCAATCTTTAGAGGAGGCCTTTGTCGAGAGACAAGGTGTTTTGAAAACCACACCGAACGCCGAACGGAATACTTGATTTTATTAAGTTAGTAATTAGTAAGTAAATCGGCAATAAAGGCTTATTATTATACAGTCAAAGACCATGCGATGACAAAAGCGTGGCGATAGTGCCGACAGATCGTTTTGCCAATTCTCCGTAATACAGACCCGTTTCTTTTTGTCCAAGTCATATTAATAGTAGGTACCGATTTAAAAAAATCGCGGGTGATTCTTTATTTATTAGCGCAATATTCAAGGTCTATGAATAAACGCCTCAGTTGTGTGTGACAATGAAAAGTGTACAGTATTTTAAACGTTTAAGTCATGTCTACGTGTCGCTAAAACACAATATAATAACTAGCCGATTCTTTTCAGTGCGTGAAACTGCGAGTCAGTAATATCATGACCACTTAAAGCGCTCGTATGCCTACTTAAACGGACACATTTTGATTGAAGCTACGCGTTAATAGGCAGAGCTGTGATAGAATCAAGTTCAACATTGAGTAGCCTTTTGCTAGGAATAGTCTTGTATGCCGGTAAAATAAGGGATAAGAACAAGTCCACCAGATTACGTGTACCGATGTAAGATGCCCACCAGGAAGAACTCACAAGGCAGGTCGCCTTATCAGTTGTTACCACTATTTATTTTTGGGCAGGGAGCCGAACCTCATACGGGGTGTCCGCGTCTACGGCCGTGGGGTCTTAGTGGTGGTAGATATTTGAAGAAAACCACAGGCCCAAAGATATTTAGTTCATACGACCCTGCCTATTTCTGATATCTATTGGCTCTTTATAATCATTTTGCACTAATAGCGAACATTCTAAGAAATTCCCGTTTCCTAGGCTAGGTAATTTGCTTTGATTAACAGTATATTAACATTGTTCAGGGTTTTCGCTGCCGTATCTACAGAGTTACCGCACGAGGTACCGTTTAAAAAAAAACTACATTAAGAATTCAGACTTGCAATTAATTGGCTAATTGTAAAACAAAGACTAGATTGAACAAGGTGAGTTCACACGATCGGTTCGACTGATCTGTCAATGTCGCTGGCTTTAGCTTGTTTTTCATGCTGCTCTAGTGCTTGCTGTGAGCTTTTTTGATTTCCAATGGCCCCGAAGGCTGGTTTCACAGATAGAATTCCAGCCATCTAGAGAGCGTGGTAGAAAGGAAAAGACCCCTGGCGGGCCGCCAAGCCGTTGGTCGAATCAGGTAACCGCGCTCACCGGATTCTCTATTACGACCACCTTGAGAGAAGCTTGAGACATAAGTTCTAAGGTCTCTTTTAACAGTACAACGGCTGTTCCACCTTTCAAACGGAAACGCATTACTGCTTCATGGCAGAAATAGGCAGAGTGGTGGTACCTTCCAGAGCGGGGGTAACAAGACGCCAGTATGTGAGAGATAATCTAAGTAGATGAATATTGAGAACCATAATGCTTCTAGATTTGAGTTTCTTCCTATGAGCATTGCGGCGATCCAAATTTCCTTTCAAAGCACCATTCGTCCAAACATACCAATCGATTTGGTGATGAAATTCTGCTGTCGAGAGAGAGAGATAGAAGAGATTTCAGTTAGCGAAATCGCCCGGCTACACAAACTCCGACATAGCATAGTTTACAGTTAGACAGTCGTCTTAGGAGTATTTCTCCCACGCCCTTGCTAAATGCCAACTAATATTGTTCCTATAAATAATTACTGCTAAACTGTTCTGTCTATAGGAAACTTATTGTGCGAGTTGCTAATATTGAAACAGCTGTATGCGCCTAACGTGTTCATAGAAATATAAACTTAAGCGAAATGAACAGAGAGGTTATATTTAAACTTTTATTATTCTTGGATTTGCGTTAGAATTCGTGGATTTTATAGGTATATCGTTTGTCAATAGATATTGAAATAGACAGTGGCTCGATAACTTCCTTACGCCAATATGAATCTTAGATGTGATTTAAAATGCAGTTTTACGCATCAACCATGTAGGAAGTAAATAGGTTTTAAATAATATATACATGTTCTTAATGCTTAGATCGGCGCGGCTCTAATGCATTACGATGCAAAGTATCGTGAAATTTAACCTTTTTTTATTGAAGACGACCAGGGAGTATGTTTGTGGTACGTGTGGGGTAAATACGAAATTGTGCACAGAATGTTAACTGTGACGTTAATGCTCTTCACAGCGTGAAATGAAACGCATATCCAAATTTTTTATATTATCTGTGCATTTTTCACTGAAACACGACTTTGGCGTCTTTTTTTTTAAATTTTCAAATATTGCATCTAAATATTATTGTCGGACTAAAAATATAATATGTAACATCCCTTCCAGAAACCGACTTGTTATTTGTAATTGTTATTGTAATTAATGTATAATATAATTTTATTTAGGTATATTAAAGTTTGGAAGGTTTAACGACGGAGGGAAGATCTTCCACCGAGCGGGTGACATTGCTTGGTAGACAATAGAAACAATAAACCTTTAAAACATTCTTCGCTTAAGGCACCTCTTCGTGAGACTCAAAAAGGCATTGATCGGTAATATTCGAGTAATGAATTCTGTAATAGCATTGATATAATCCTTGAATAAAGGAAATAAGGTTGATCACGACACAGTACCGAGAAATATCTTTCCAGACAATAGCAATGATTTCTTTAGTTCTTGTTTAATTGTTTTAATGGAATCGTCTTAGATTATAATAGCCGTGATCGAGAATTTTGGTTTACGGCCTATCGGATGCTAAGCCTTCCGAAGTTTCTCTAAAGCTAATCAATCCAGTTTGGCACGCCACAGAACCAGCCGTGTTTTCGGAAATTTGCCTTTGACTGCTTTGGATCAAGTTTGGACCGATTTTTGTCAGAATGGAGTCCGGGTCTCTTGGAACCAGCGATATACCGTTTGATCTAGGTCTTTTGATTAGGCCATTTATAAAAAACAAAGTATTTTAGTCGTTAGCTCGATTGAATTTGGTCTATGTTTGTCGCATCTGATTTTTATAGTTTACTAGCTGACCCGGCAAACTTCGTGGTGCCTCAATCTATAAATAAAAGACCTAAACTTTTGATAAACTTAAAACAATCAAAAGGAATCCGTCCGACGGGGGACACATCAAAGCAAAAACAAAATTGTTATTTTTATTTAATTCTGAGCATTTTCATATTTATCTACCTTTTAAACCTTCTCTGGACTTCCACAAATAATTCAAGACCAAAATTAGCCAAATCAGTCCAGCCGTTTTCGAGTTTTAGCGAGACTAACGAAGAGCAATTCATTTTTATATATATAGATAAATAGATAGATAGACAAGCCGATTTGGAAAATTCTTTCTTTTATGTTTGTTTGATACGTACTTTCAGACTAGTATGATTGTAAATATAGGTTGAGAAATCTAGTCGAGGGGGCTATTTGGTATGAAAGACGTTTCACTTAGCGATATTTATCTTTTTAATTAATGGCGCGTTTTATTTGTATTGGCATCAACAGTTCGATGTTTTTAATTGAACTTCTATTAAGTTTATGTCAATTGATTAGCTGTAGAAGTTTTTTTATATGATATTTTCTTCTAAATTTTAAATTATAAATGGCTCTCATGTAAAGTTGCAAAAATGACACTTAAACCAAATCCAATAGCCTTTCGCCTCTGGTAGTATTTTCTTCGCAGTTGGCTTCGAGTTAGAGATATAATAAAAACTAATACTATGCTTTAATATCGCGTTCTTTTTTTTGTAATTACATTGTTTCGGACGTTCAGAATACTTCACAGTTTGTTATTTATATTGTACTTAATGCTAAAAATAGTTTTAATTGTCTAATTAATATGTCTTTGAGTTAATGAGGTTGCGTGTTTTTTTCTCTTTTACCGGGTATAATTGATGTGTTTTATGGAATCGATTCTCAATTGTGACGTACCAACATGCATTTAAACTTTGTTTTCTTGTTGTTTTCGCTGTGCTGTAACATATTCTTCTTGAAGACAAAGACTTGAGGAGTCAAAGCATTTAACTTCTCAAGAAGACATTCACGTGTACACACCATTCTAAGTCTACTAATATTCACATATAATTGTCATACAGGCGAACTTTATGATATCCGTCAATTTTCTTGAAAATAGTTTGAATTCGTCAGATTTGTCAGCGTTGAGTTCTGCGTTGCACTTTTATCTATACTAATATTAAAATCTGCAGTGGTTTTTACGGATGTTCCGTTATAACTACTGATGAACCATGCATCCGGTTGACTTGAAACTTGGTATCCATGTAGAAAATACATGTGCTTAATGGATAGGCTAATATTTATACGAGTGTTGGACTCCCTAATAATAATGACAATAAATAATAATGTTAATTTTGAATGCCCAGCGAAGCGGGCGAGTACGGCTAGTTGTCTATATTAGTACGGCATACGGCTCGTCTGATTGCGAGCGTTCGTCGTCGCTGATGCACCCCTTTTGTCCTTACCTATTCGCTGGTAGCCTAATGGGCTATTCCAGCTACGGGCTCAACCTGAGAGAATTTGCTAATACTAGCCCTAGCAAGAGCAGAGCTTCGCGGAACTTACCGACGGATCGGAAACGCGACCCCCTGAGCAGATTCGCGAGAAACTCAGTGGGCTGTGTCTATGGGTTAATTCGCGACGAGGACAGTCACCGGTGCTTGTGGTATCGGGATCGGGAGGATCCGTAATGACGTGTTTTGGGTGACGTCGAAATTTACCGTAACATATCTGAAGCCATAACTGGAAGTTTTTTACCACAATTCATAGGTTAACGGACGCACATACGTACGTAATAATATGTTCGCATCAGAAATACTGTAAGGACTTTCCCCTGTTTTAAATCGTTCTTTCCTTGTTTCGCAAATATCACCTATGTTAAGGTTGAACAAGATTGATCTTACATAAGCGGGCGACGGAAGTTTTACTGCGGTTTTTTTTTTGTACATTCAAACAAATTAGCGACTCTCAACTTCATGGTGGTACTCACACGACGTCCTTACCATTAGTGAGAGTAAGGATACGGGAAACAGCTGTTTGGTAAAACTCCGTACTCTAACTGTTGGAGACTGATGGTACTATGGCAGAAACCATCTCTGGAGTACCAACTGGACTACCAAAGACGTTTCATCACAATTGGATGAACGGCTTAGGATCGCGTATAGGACAAACAAAAATACATACGTTTTTAAGTTGATTTATATTTAAATTTATAATGTGCTAAGTAATACGGTGTTGGGAAAACTCCTAAAACGGGGATTGAAATAAGAAATAAAAATATCTATCTTTCTGCAGGCAATGTATTATTGAACGGATAGTCGGGTTCAATAACCTCGTGTAGCAGGGCACGTCTGCGAGCGATGTAAACATTACATTGCTTGTTTGAATAAATAATTAAAACGTTGCTTTTTTTGCGAATGTTATTTTCCGCTAGTTTCAAGGTAGGTTGTCAGTATTTAAAGATAAGGGCATTAGTGCATAAGGCAATCTTTTTGGATTTTTTTATGAGTGTTATTGGAAAAATATCCAGCGTATTCCAGCGTATCCAGAAAAATATCTAGATATACAGCAGATGAAGAGCTTGAATTCTTAACCTGAGTTTAATATGGGACGTTTAATTATTCTGTCGCTGACTAATTATTCTGCCTGAGTTTTTTACTGGTGGTAGGACCTCTTGTGAGTCCGCGCGAGTAGGTACTACTACCCTGCCTATTTCTGCCGCGAAGCAGTAATGCATATCGGTTTGAAGGCTGGGGCAGCCGTTGTAACTATACTTGAGACCTTAGAACTTATATCTCAAGGTGGGTGGCGCATTTACGTCGTAGATGTCTATGGACTCCAGTAACCATTTAATTCCAGGTGAGCTGTGAGCTCTTCCATCCATCTAAGTAAAAAAAAGGCACTATCTAGGACAATAAGATTTCCGGAAACCTCCACGACTTACTATCGTTATGAAAAATATGATCATTGGTTCAGGAATACACCTAGGTGTTTCGTGAAGGTGATGTTAATAAAATCGCGCATGCATGGCGGCCCTAAGTGATGAACAAGTTTGACCGCTTTGTTGGAACCTAAGGGCACTGACCGTGCGCTTCGCAGAGCTTATTGTGGAGTATAAAGTGGTTGACAGATATGCGAGTAAATGGCGAAACGGATTGCACTGGTAATATCTATATATTAATACGTGAAGCAATTTTTTTTTCCCCTTTTGACGATAATTGCGCAGACGGCAATTTCCACGGTTATAGAGAATATAGAGAAGGAGTGCAGAATGTTAATATTTTTTTTTAATTATGCATGAAAAATATATTAAATAAATTAAAAAAAAACATTACACATAATACCAAGGATTTGACACGCACACGCATGCATACTATTTGTTTATTGTCAAATTTTTCTTATTGCTTATAGTCTGCGGTTAAATTGAGAATAGAATAAATATTGTTTGTCTTTTTTTTTAATATTAGGCTTCAGCGATCTCGAAGAACTAAATCTCTTTCTCACTAACACTGCTAGCGGGGACGCGGGATCCCACCATGTGTATTTTCCCAAGAAAGCCTCATAAAGCCACGACGCACAGTATTGAGGATTATCGATGCAAGGAGGAGAAATTTGGTACGTGTAAAGGGATCTTTGAATGTCATTTTCCTGGACTTCAAGACGTCCTATTAACTTGACAATTCGCTCACGCGTCAAAGACCCATAACGGTACAATAATTTTACTTAACTTCTGACGAGTGTGAGTAGTAGAAGTAGTAGTAGTAGCAGCGAGCTCCGCTGGTACATGGGTTGTTGGTTTTACCCAAGTTTTCGCACCACTGTGACAATTAAAGTTCGACAGTGCATTGTGATGATGAATCGATCCATTAACGGTGCTTTTAGATACCACAAGCACCGGTCACCGTCCTCGTCGAACCCGTCGCTTGCGACGAAGGGCTCGACGAGCGAATTAACCCACAGACACAACCCACTGAGTTTCTCGCCGGATCTTCTCAGTGGGTTGCGTTTCCGATCCGGTGGTAGATTCTGCGAAGCACTGCTCTTGCTAGGGTCAGTGTTAGCAACTCTCCGGCTTGAGCCCCGTGAGCTCACCTACACACGCTAGGGTAAGCTGAGATAGCCTCTCAAGGCTATCAGCATAGGAAAAAGAAAAAAAAGATGATGAATTATTTGAGATGATTCCATCATCTCGTTTTTACCAACGCACCACCCGTCATCGGAGCGGAGCTCATCCACACTACCGGGAGCCACTGCGTTCATCCAGTGTTTCCACAGTTTCCAGAGGTAATTTTTGCCACGTACCATCCCGCTTTGGAATGAGCTTCCCGCCACGGTGTTTTCCGAAGACTATGACATATCCTTCTTCAAACGAGGCTTGTGGAGAGTAATTAACGGTAGGCAGCGGCTTGGCTCGGCCCCTAACATTGCTGAAATCCATGGGCGACGGTAACTATTCACCATCAGGTGGGCCGCATGCTCGTATGTCAACGAGGGCAAAACAATTATTTTTTTTAGATTGTCATTCAAAATTGAATACCTTGTGAATGCGGTTTTAAAATCAATTTAATATGAATGAGTCAACTAACGACAAAAACCACGTGTAGGTTTGTATCTACAGTGTTAATTGGTTTATGGTTCTTGCAACGACATTTCCCGTCACAAAAATTTTATCTATTAATCTTTGGTTTATGTTCGGTTGAGCTTGCATCATGCATACGGATTCCGATGTCCAGAACCCGGTAGCAATAGCGGTAAGCAATAAAAAACAAAAAAAAAACAAAAAGATTGAATAAAATACAAAGGTATTCAAATATTTTGCGGTCTTTTTTCTTCTTCTAATAAATTGTAATTAAAAATGTGACATTACGAAGCCACATTACAAATTGGATGGCGTTATTCAGTATATCTATGGTTTAGAAGACATTTCATTGTTGACACATTCGCTCCTTCGAATTGGAATTCGCTTATACGTCAGCAAATGGACAATATTAGACATTGCTGACGCTGATCTGCACTCGGAATCTTGCCTTATGTACATACAAGGAAAAACACGGGCCAAACGAGAATTTTCCTGTTTGTGTGATATACATTTATGAATCACAGACGACATCGCTTGGCTTCTATCGAGATTTTGTTTGAAATAAAAATTGGTATTCGTTTTTATGGAATCAGGAAAATACCTACCGAAGAATTTGAAATCAACTAAAATATGCAATCGTTATTAAATCAGATTGATGTTGTGTCTAAAAGTGTTTAATTTTCCTGGTTTTTTTTTACGTCAAATTCAAAAAACTGTTACTCTTATTTCTCACATCTTATTACTTTTAAGTAATAGCTGGGAACAAATCACGCATGGTCATCCAGCCCCAAATTAGGATTCCCCTTTGTTATGGGTATCAGAGACTGACATACATACTTATACGCTTAAATGTAAATAAGGAGCAAACAAGTTTGTTTGTCACACGAATGTTTGCACGGTGTGGGTATCGAACCAACGACCCTTGGTGCATGAGTTAGAGCCGGTAGCTACTGCACCGTCGTAGTAAGTGGTACGTCGACAAACCCCCAGAGCTATTTTTATAACGCCCGCAAGGCGTGAGAAACGATGAAAATATTAAGAATTTTTAATTTTTTTAGGAATTTTTAAGAAATATTAAGAATTTTTAAGTTTTTAATTTCACTAAGTTCGTTTTTTTTCTACCTAAGCTGATGGTCTAGAAAGACCATGTCAGCGTCGTCGGGCTAGTAGGTGAGCTCACGGGGCTCAAACCTGACGATGTTGCTAACACAAACCCTAGCAAGAGCCGTGCTTCGCAGAATCTACCGTTGGATCGGAAACCCGACCCACTGAGATGACCCGGCGAGAAACTCAGTGGACTGTGTCTGTGGATTAATTTACGGGTTCGACGAGAACGATGATCGGTTTAATTCGTGGATTCAGTTCTAAGTATAGCATGGCTGAAATTATCATCATTCTCCTGCTCTCCTTCCAGTCGCCTGGGGTCGGCGCGACATGTTTTCTCCTTCCATACTCCTCTATCATATACCATTACTTCGCTCACTCCCCTCTTACCCATATCGTCTTTCACGCAATCCATCCATTTCTTCTTATCCTTCCACATTCATAGTTAAAACTCTCGAAACAAGTTGTAGCGGAGGACTTCCTTCACCGCTTAAAATTGTCCGATGATATTAGGGAACTCCTTAGAGCTAAGAACGCCTCGATACGCGCCTACGACAGGTATCCTACCGCGGAAAATCGTATTCGAATGCGTGCCCTACAACGCGACGTAAAGTCTCGCATCGCCGAAGTCGGCGAAGTCGAATGCGGTACACGACGACCTGGGCCTCGAATCTATCTAGAAATACATGAAGTCAGCGTCGGAACGGTACTTCGATAGGGCTATGCGTCATGATAATCGCCTTATCGTTGCCGCCGCTGACTACTCCCCGAATCCTGATCACGCAAGAGCCAGTCACCGTCGACGCCCTAGACACGTCCTTACGGATCCATCATATCCAATAACCTTTGCATTAGACGCCTTCAGCTCTAACACTAGGAGCAGGCTTAGGGACCCCGGTAACCGTACCTACTCGTCGAACTCGACAAAGAGTTCGCCGTGCAACCTAACCCATGAATCAGCTCGCTGAGTTTCTCGCCGGATCTTCTCAGCGGGTCGCGATTCCGATCCGGTAATAGATTAATTCGCGAAGCAGCTGCTCTTGAGCTGTTAGGTCTCCTTCGGAGGCGCTCGGGTAGCTGTTAGCAAATCCCACCCCTCCTGGCTGAGCCTTTGCTCGCCCACCTGTCCTGGTGAAACTGGAAAGGCCTCCGGGCCACCAGTAATCCTTCAATCATAAAAAAAAAGTTAAAACTCTCTTACCAATCTCATTTTCCTTTCGTCTCATCACATGTCCATACCATCCCAAGCGTGCACTTCTCAACTTCTCTGTCACAGGTGCCACTTTCAGCTTGGCTAGTTTTTGAAAGCGCATTTATTCGCTCAAGCGCAGAATACTTTCTGCAATTATTTTCGTATCATACGTAATATTTCTTCTACAACTACGTATTATATTCTTAGCGTTTAGTTATATTACGTTATTTAGTTTTCCTCGTCGAAATTGCCGACTATGATGGAGAGTTCGACATGCGAACTCATAGACACAGTCTACTGAGTTTCTCGCCGGATCTTCTCAGTGGGTCGCGATTCCGATCCGGTGGTAGATTCAGCGAAGCACTGCTCTTGCTAGTGCTAGTGTTAGCAAATTCTCTCAGGTAGAGCCTGTGAGCTCACCTACCTTTTTTATTTTTTATTTATTGCTTAGATGGGTGGACGAGCTCACAGCCCAGTTGGTGTTAAGTGGTTACTGGAGCCCATACACATCAACAACGTGAATGCGCCACCCACCTTGAGATATGAGTTCTAAGGTCTCAGTTACAACGGCTGCCCCACCGTTCAAACCGAAACGCATTACTGCTTCTCGGCAGAAATAGGCGGGGTGGTGGTACCTACCCGTGCGTACTCACAAGAGGTCCTACCACCAGCAAAAATGTCTACACGACGCTAGAATGGCCCCTTAGGCTACCAGCAAATAGGTAGCGAAAAAAAGAGACAAGCAACTCTTATCCCGCGAAAATTTATCGTATATGATTCTGAATAACAAATTAACGTCAGCCTCTTCTAGTATTTTACAAGATTTGTTATTTTAATTAAATATTCGCGCTTTGTGATTAGTGTGAGATAATAATAGTATTTTAAACAAACAAGGAAATGTGTTAAGAAGAGAACAATAGTTATTTTATTTGTTATCAGTTAATTATCGTAAATTAAATTTGTATAGTATGATAATTGACAAGAAAATAGTGATGCTCGGACTAAAACTGGCTCGGTCTGAAATATGAATTCTGTAGTCGTCGTGGCTTAAAGGATAAGACGTCCGGTGCATTCGTATCTAGCGATGTAACGGTGTTCAAATCCCGCAGGCGGGTACCAATTTTTCTAATGAAATACGTACCTAACAATTGTTCACGATTGACTTCCGCGGTAAAGGAATAACATCGTGTAATAAAAATCAAACCCGCATAACATTAATTTGCGTAATTACGGGTGGTAGGACGTCTTGTGAGTCCACACAGGTAGGTACCACACCCTGTCTATTTCTGCCGTGAAGCAGTAATGCGTTTCGGTTTGAAGGATGGGGCAGCCGCTGTAACTATACTGAGACCTTAGAACTTATATGGGGCAATTATATTGAGGCCTTATAACTTATATCTCAAGGTGTATGGCACATTTACGTCATAGATGTCTATGAACTCCAGTAACCACTTAACAACAGGTGGGCTATGAGCTCGTCCACCCATCTAAGCAATAAAAAAAAAACATTCCTAGCGTTATAAACTGTTAATTAGGTTTTTAGGTATCAAATCAAATTACGTATTGATGTGATATTAATTAAAGCATCGTTTGAAAAACCCAGCCAGTTTGACTCAGGAAAACCGTCAATTTGTTGTAAAACGTCACGCGTGACTGATGGAGAAACCTCCAATGCAGCATCGGCAATCTGATAAAAGATCACGAGTGAAAAACATCGCGTTACAACTAGGATAGATAAACTCATGAGTATGGTAGCATGCGGTCACAGTAGGACATTTACAGAGCAACGTGAGAGCAACTGTCTTCTTTGTCTCCACCTTATCCCACTAGGTGTGGTCGGCACAGCGAATTTTTCTATTCCATTCTCTTCTATCAGGCGTCATCTTAACACTCACCACTCCTCTCTCTCTCATATCGTCATTCACACCATCCATGTCATCTTCGGTCGACCTCTTCCCCCTCTACCTTGCACTACCATTTCCATACATCTCCTAGTCACATACATCTTCTCTCTACGCATCACATGTCCATACCACGCTACCTGTCCGCTCTTTAGTTCGTTAATTACCGGGGCTACTTTCTTGCAACTATTTTGAGGTAAGATGCAGAAAAGTCCAATGATTGCGGTGGTCTCTTAGGTGTATTCTCAAAGTATCCTGCCATTGACGTTATCAAAGCATAGCAGCGGCGACTTATCATCACACGTGCTGTAAATGAAACAGCGGACGGCTCATGACTCAGGAAAATTTTTCAAATGATATAGTTCTCACTGATGGTAGGTTCTCTAGTGAGTCCGCACGGGTAAGTACCGCCACCCTGCCTATTTCTGCCATGAAGCAGCAATGGGTTTCGGTTTGAAGGGCGGGGCAGCCGTTGTAACTATACTGAGACCTTAGAACTCATATCTCAAGGTGGATGGCGCATTTACGTTGTAGAAGCCTCTGGGTTCCAGTGACCACTTAACACCTGGTGGACTCTGAGCTCGTTCACCCATCTAAGCAATAAAAAAAAGTTTACTAAAAATATGTATATGATTCAAGTTTATTTATCAAGATAATGAGCCGTAAAAATCTTAGTGATTGCTTATTTGAATATTAAATAATTGATTTTCCACACGCGATAAATAATAGAGGCCTATGGCACATATTAAAATAGTCGTTGTGCGTATCTAACTAAGAATCGTTTTGCATTATTCAATTGCTATAGAATATAGATTAATTTTATTTGGCGTTAACGCGACCCGACACGCACGTTTGACACAGTTTTCGGTGTAAAATATACTTTGGTGTCTAAAAAAATACGATTTAATAATAAGCCGTGTTAACTCTTGGTCAGGATTTGCTTAGATGGTGGACCCACATAGACATCTACAACGTAAATGTCGCCACCCATCTTCAGACGCGAGTTTTAAGGTTTCAGTTTTTACAGTACAACTGCTGTCCCGCCCTTAAAACCGAAACGCATTGTTGCTTCACGGCAGAAATAGGCAGGGTGGTGGTACCTACCCGTGCGGACTCACAAGAGGTCCTACGACCAGTAATTACGCAAATTATAGTTTTGCAAATTTGATTTTTATTACACGATGTTATTCCTTCACCGTGGAAGTCAATGTTCACATTTGTTAAGTACATATTTCATTAGAAAAATTAGTACCTGCCAGCGGGATTTGAACACTGGTGCATCGCTAGATACGAATGCACCGAACGTTTTATCCTTTAAGCCAAGATTACTTCGAAGATCTTAAAGTTTAAGCAAAATTAAATTATTGTATCATCATCGGTCGTCGATACGTATGCTAATTATTTTAATCTTAATGTCTTATAGTCGGTTAGCGTTACTTTAACAAGATTACTTAGATACAGTTAAACTAGACGCGTCTTAAAACATTTAAGGCATTCGTCTCCGTATGTGGATTTCAGGAGAATTCAGAAAATAGAGCTACTCAAATAGAATTTTGAAGTCGTCATGGCCTAAAGGATAAGACGTCCGGTGCATTTGTATATAGCGATGCAACGGTGTTCGAATCCCGCAGACGGGTTCCAATTTTTCTAATGAAATACGTACTTTTTAAATGCTTATTGTAACACATTAACAATGCTTGCTTTCGAAGCTGCTTCGATCACGTGTCAAACAAACAGGACAACTATATAAATCGTGTACGTATTTCTCTTCTTAGAAAACTCTAGCGGAGATGCAAAAGTTAAAATCCTGTGATGTATGAAACATTCCTTATATTCTATGTTAACCTGCTTACTGTAAACATATACAAACTAAGTGTCTATCAAATATAGGGTAGTATTATTCGGACTCTCGGTGATTTCATTTCCAATATATATCTCCGACGCAACACCTTGTATAGTGTACTTTCTCGTGTAAAAATATCATTTAAAACTAATTAGATCATTTAATTTTAAACAAATTAAACAATCTTATTGTTGACGTGGACTTGGAGAATAATACAATGTTTGCAACTTAAAGGTTTCCTCATTGGAATGGCTTCTTAAGACTTTCAAGATAGCTGTATACTTAGAAAGAAAGAGAGAATACATTTTATTGCACACCAAAACACAATTCACGTTCAAAAACAGTCAGCAGACAGGTACAGTACATTGGCGGTCTTATCGCTAAAAGAGATATACCCGGTACTGACTTCGCCGTGAGCTCACGGGGTTAGCCTGCAAGACGTTGCTATTTTTTTATTATTGCCTTTGTAGGCAGACGAGCATACTGCCTACTTGATAGAAAGTGATCACCGTCGCTCATGAACGTCAGCAATGCCAGGAGCAGAGCCAAGCCGCTATCTACTATCCTACCTGCCTACTAACACTAGCCTAGAGAGAATTCGCTAGCACTGGCCCTAGCAAGAGCAGTGCTTCGCTGAATCTACCACCGAATCGCGACCCACTGAGAAGATCCGGCGGGAAACTCAGTGGGCAGTGTCGGCGGGAAACTTGCTTAAATACAAGTTAGTAATAACATTTGGACTGTCGGTCTACCGAGCAATTTCACTCGTTCGGTGGAAGATCTTCTCTTTCTCGTTAACCTTCAAACCGGGTTGGCCGAACTAACACTAACCTAGAGGGAATTCGTTAACACTGGCCCTAGCAAGAGCAGTGCTTCGCTGAATCTACCACCCGATCGCAACCCACTGAGAAGATCCGGCGAGATACTCAGTGGGCTGTGTCGGCGGGAAACTTGCTTAAATACAAGTTAGTAATAACAACATCTGGACTGTTGGTCTACCAAGCAATTTCACTCGCTCGGTGGAAGATATCTTTCTTCAAACCGGGTTGGCCGAACTCTCAAACAGTTATAAAGGATTCCTAAACGGCAGTCTTTGTCCTGATACAAAAACCAAACCTGTTTTTTTTTTTTGCGAAAAAATAACCAAACGCATCAGACAAATTCGCGAAGACGTAAATTCGCAAAAGGTTACATCATGTACTTTAACATTCAAAGTAATTCTGAATATATAACTACTTATACATATATACATATACTATAAATACGGTAAAATACAATCGGTATAATTTAAATGCGAGTTTCTTGTATGTCCGTCTATTGATTAATGAATCAAGATTGAAATATTTAATTCAGATTTTTTAATTTATTTATTGCCTATATGACAACGACCTCATGGGTTTCTGGTATTAAGTGATTACCGGAGCTAGGAGACGTGCATGAAGTAAATACCGTGACCTACATTGAGACATATCTGCTTTATAAAACACCCTTCAAACCGACGCATTATTCTTTTTTTTTATTGCTTAAATGGATGGACGAACTCACAGCCTACCTTGTGTTAAGTGGTTACTGGAGCCCATAGACATCTACAACGTAAATGCGCCACCCACCTTGAGATATAAGTTCTAAGGTCTCAATTATAGTTACAACGGCTGCCCTACCCTTCAAACCGAAACGAATTACTGCTTCATGGCAGATTTAGGCAGAGTGGTGGTACCTATCTGTGCGAGCTCACAATTCGACTGCTTCGAGCTGTCTACAATTCAAATATGTAATATCAATACTTCAGATAATATATTATGCTGTAATAAATACGACATTGTGTTTGCTGGTCCGTGTATTTACGTACAAACATATATACAAATCACCCGGTGGTTTATAATAATATATATAAGTGTGCTCACGGGCTCAACCTGAGAGAATTTGCTAACACTAGCCCTAGCAAGAGCATTGCTTCGCAGAATCTACCAGCCGAATCGCGACCCGCTGAGAAGATTCGGCGAGAAACTCAGTGTTCAAAACGTCAAAAGCAATATAATGGTATTAATAAATTGCATCGTAAGCTACTAAGTTGTTTTGTTGGGAATTATATGGCTAACAGCTTGTCGTCGTCGTGGCCTAAAGGATAAGACGTCCGGCGCATTCGTCTCTTGCGATGCAACGGTGTTTTATAAAAAAATATTATAAACTAGCTGACCCGGCAGACTTCGTAGTGCCTCAATCGATAAATAATATACCTAAACTTTTGTATAAAATGAACTGAAAAGAAACAAAAGGAATCCGTCCGACGGGGGACACATCAAAGGAAAAACAAAATTGTAATTTTAAATTAATTCCGAGCGTTTTCATATTTATCTACCTTTTAAACCTTCTCTGGACTTCCAGAAATAATTCAAGACCAAAATTAGCCAAATCGGTCCAGCCGTTCTCGGTAGGTGAGCTCACGTACTCAACCTGAGAGAATTTCCTAACACTAGCCCTAGCAATAGCAGTGCTTCGCAGAATTTACCAGTGGAATCGCGACCGAGAGAGAAGACCACGCTGAGAAGATCCGGTGATAAACTCAGTGGGCTGTGTCTATGGGCTAGTTCGCTCGTCGAACTCTGGTGCTTGAGGGGCCTAAAAGCACCGAGACCAATGGATGAGTAAAGAAATAAACAATACTATACAGTTTTCGTGTTCACGCACGGAAAATCTGGTAAGCAGAATGCGTGCTTCGTACGTACGTCGATAAGTCGTTTTAACATTGAACTGGCCGGACCGGTTCTAAGCGTCCAAGTTCAGGGCTCCAGACTGGTTGAGTCACTTTGCGAATGATCGAACGCCGTGGGATAGCTGTATTGGAGATGAGTCAGATTTATCAGAACCGCCCGAGTATTAGGTATTGAGATTACTAGGCTGCACCTAATCCCATTTTCTCAATGTGTATATCCATCCACCTAATCTTCGTATTCTTAAAACATAAAATCGAATGTTCAGCATAGGCTCCCACCTGTTCGTTCGCTATCTCACTAATTTACACGTTGCAACGTTTCTCACAATCCCTAAATGCCTAATCCTAATCATTCAAATAGTTATCCAACGATGACATTAATCAAATCCTAATAACGAACTCAGAACTCGAGAATAGGAATAGGCAGATTGAGATTGCTTGCTAAGTAAGATATTGTTTGTGAATGAAATTAGGAAGATTATGTGGATTAGGTATTTGGATTAGGTATTTGGATTAGGTATTTCTTCAGATTAGGAACAGGTGGACCTAGTATCTGATTTACCTAGCACGACCCATCTCTAGGCTATATACACGATGTCGCAACTCCGACTTGCAGACGAAACTTTTTGTTTGTTGGGTAACATGTTTTTTTTTATTGTTTTATTTTCCGTCGACGATTGCCAATTGAGAACGTCAGCTGTCAACCAATTTGTGATATAATATAAGAATATTAAAAAATTATAATATTATTGAACTATTTCTTTCTTAGAGGTATAGGACGATTACAAATAGAGATTAACCTTAATTAAGCTCATATTGAAAATGTCGTAAGTGAGATTCATGTATCTGTCAAATATCTTCTTGTGTTCTGTGATGGCTACCACCACATTTTGTTAGCCTTTGAAAAAGCTGAAGTCTGTACTAAGTTCAAATATGAAGTTGTAGTATTAATTTGAACTCTAACACAATTGTCCTGCTGGTCATTTTTTAATTTTATTTTATTGCATAGATGGGTGGACGAGCTCACAGCCTGATATTAAGTGCTTACTGGAGCCCATAGACATCTACAACGTAAGTGCGCCACCCACCTTGAGATATAAGTTCTAAGGTCTCAGTATAGTTATAACGGCTGCCCCACCCTTTAAACCGAAATGCATTACTTCTTCACGGCAGAAATAAGCAGGGTGGTGGAACCTACCTGTGCGGACCCACAAGACGTCCTACCACCAGAGTACCTACTGGTCCACCGGCTATGTGTAAAATAACTTATATTTGGGCCTGTATTTATCAATGTTATGTAAGTAAGTAGATGGGTATAAAATGAGAGACAAAAATAACATTAGATTTGCTTCAAATCAACTTTATTAAGATTCACTATTAAGCTACTTCCTTTGCGCGTTTCGTTTTCAATCTTATATCTTTAAACGAACAATTCTTGTATATTAATATATACTTATATAATCTGACTCTCGGAAACGGCTCCAACGATTTTCATAAAATTTAGTATACAGGGGATTTCGGGGGCAATAAATCGATCTAGCTACGATTTATTTTCAGAAAATGTTGTTTTATTTGTGTTTTCAATAATCAACTCTTCCCGACATCTATTGGCGAATAATAATACTATTTTTCTTAATTGAGGGCAACTAACCGTTTTAAGAAAACAACAATATGGCGTTATCAAAAAAAAACCGGTCATCATCTAGTGCCCATAATATCTCAAAATTCGTGAGGTGATTCTGATAGACCATTACAAATTTATATTCTCGGTCTGGATGAGACTGATAGTCAACCAAATCTACTTGACAGCGAGAATTAAAGTCAGATGAAATAATAGGTTTGACGACAATCCCTTTTTTATTTCTTTTTGTTTTTGCTGGAACAGTTCGCAAAGTTGTAGATATTGCACGCAACGCAATTATAATATGGATATGCAAACAAGTCGCAACGCGTTTACTGCCAGTAAAGTTTAAAGTTTAAAAATGTTTTAAAGTTAAAGTTTTTTAAAGTTTACTTTTAGTGTAACTTTTTATGAATAAATGTAATACATTTTTTATTTTTTTATTGCCTTTGTAGGCAGACGAGCATACGGCCCACCTGATGGTAAGTGGTCACCGTCGCTCATGGACGTCAGCAATGCCAGGGGCAGAGCCAAACCACTGCCTACCATAAAGTACTCTCCGCAAGCCTCGTTTGAAGAAGGACATGTCATAGCGCTCGGAAAACACCGTGGAGGGGAGTTCATTCCAAAGCCGGATGGTACGTGGCAAAAAAGATCTTTGGAAACGCACTGTCGATGAACGCAGCGGTTCCAGATAATATGGATGAACTCTGCTCCGATGGCGGGAGGTACATACATAAATACATACATACATACATTCCTTGCTATCGTCTTTTACACAGATTGCCGTCAGCGCATTCGGTATTGTATAGAATGCCTAGGCAAAGTATAAAATGAAAAATATTTCATATATTACCTTAAAGTTTTAGGTATTCTATACATTGCCTAGATATTGTATAGAATACCGTACTATACAGATTGCCAGTAACATATACACAGACACATATACATATGCTTACATAAATATATTGTTTATACAGTATTCAAAGGAATATACTAACAAAACTTTATAAATTCACGCTTTTTTTTTTTTGATACGCAACGTTAATTTTTTTTCCCGCTCAAACGAAGTTCAAACAAATTTATTTTTTTCTCAATGAAACACCATTATTAACTTACTATCAGCTTGTATCTAATACACCCGATACAGGTTTTTAATGTGGTAAAACTAATCATGGTTCAACACGTGACTATTAAAATATTAAAATCTACAATCGAAAACACGTTTTTGCAAATTTGATGTAGACTCTTATTTCTTCTATTGACATGATAAAGATAAACTTATATAAACAAAAGTACGGATGTTAGTGCCTTGTGGGTCCACACCACACGGGTAGGCAGGGTGGTGGTATCTACCCGGGTGGACTCACAAGACGTGCTACCACCAGTAATTACGCAAATTAAAATTATGCGGGTTTGATTTTTATTACACGATGTTATTCCCTCGCCGCGGAAGTCAATCGTGAACAATTGTTAAGTACGTATTTCATCAGAACGATTGGTACCCGCTTGCGGGATTCGAACACCGGTGCATCACTAGATATGAATGCATCCGACGTTTTATCCTTTAGGCCACGACGACTTCATTGAACAAGAAGAAGACAAAAACAAGACATTAGATAAGATAAAAATATATAAAAATTGTGGGCGGTAGCTATCATACTACATAAGATATTTGATAGATGCCTGAATCTCGCTAACGATATTTTCAAGATGAGCTTGCATATATACTTAAAAGACAATAAGTCTATTTCTTCTCTAGAGCCAACTGAGTTTCTCGTCGGATATCCTCAGTGGGTCGCGTTTCCGATCCGGTGGTAGATTCTGCGAAGCACGGCTATTGCTAGGGTTCGTGTTAGCAACATCGTCAGGTTTGAACCCCGTAAGCTCACCCACTAGGGTTACGCTGATATAGTCTCTCTAGACCGTCAGCATAGATGGGAAAAAAATAATCTCTAGTAGTTTTACTGATGACAAATTAAACTATAATATGTGTTGGTCTGTAAAACAAATAAACGACATTAAAAAAAAAGTTTATTTGTCGATCATTCTTTATATAACCAAACTAAATTATTTATTTAATATTTTGACCACTTGAATTCCGTAAAAAATATAATGTTGTTTTGCCAATCTTTTATAGCTGCTGCCGCCTTTTGACTTAATCAAGTCAACATACAATGACATTTGAAAAACCGCTCCATAATTCAAACATAAAGGAAACCTAGACATTATTTTATAGGTATTTCTTTACATACAAGTTTCGAACAACATTCGGAGCGTCGGTCTACCGAGCAATATCACTCGTTCGGTGGAAGATCTTTCCTTTGTCGCTAACCTCCCAGAAAAATAATTGCTAATTTTACAATTTGCCAATTAAGTTTGTTTGTTATTTTTCTACTTATAAACGTACTATTTATAACATACATTCATTTATTTTTGTAACTCCTTGAAACGGTCTCTTAAGATGTTTCTCTTGTCAAACAATAAGGAAGATCAATTAACTAAAGAACTTACAAAGAATTTATTTTTTACTGTGTGAAAATGCTGTGAAAATGATGTCGTTATAAATTCAATCATTCTTAATGAACTTCCTATTTGTCATAAATTCAGATAAATAATTATTTTAGCTATATATATATATATATAATATATATTTCAGCCCCGTATGTCCCTGCTGGAAAAGGGCTTTCCTCTTTTTTTTTCTTTTTTTTTTCCTACCTATGCTGATAGCCTTGAGAGGCTATTTCAGCTTCGCTCACGGGGCTCAAGCCGGAGTGTTGCTAGCACTGGCCCTTGCAAGAGCAGTGATTCGTAGGATCTACCACCGGATCGGAAACGCGATCCACTGAGAAGATCCGACGAGAAACTCAGTGGGCTGTGCCTATGGGTGATTCCCTCAAGGTTCATCACAATAAGCAGTCCTGCGTAGCCTAAATTAAGCTAGTTCCCGCGACTTTTAGTAGATCGTCGGCCTACCTCGTGGGAGACATATCCAGTAACCACTTAACATCAGCTGGGCTGTGAGCTCGACTACCCATCTAAACAATAAATAAATAAAAAGCAGAAAGAATCACGTTCGGGAAAACATAAGGAAAAGGGTGCCCTAGACTAGTGCACTGTCACGTGGAGCGCGACAGGAAATATTAATTTAAAATTACATTATCGGGCAGAATCGATTACAAATTAATGTTTCGCAAATAATTTTCACGAAACCAACCCGCATTTCCTTTTTCTTAACCTCTAAAAAGGCCGAATTCGGAAGTGAATTCTTCTATTAATTCGAAAGCATGCAAGGTTTGCGAGACACAATCTGATACGTTTCATGATACTATTGTAGTTCTCTAACCCGGACGTGTTTGAGTTTTGTCAAACGATTGGTTATTTTTTTTTGGTGAAGTTTTGTTCGAAGGCCACGCTGTCACTCGATCCGGCCTTCTCCTTGCTGCGAAACAGATCACGATATTTTAAGGCACTCTGATTACGCACTGTCGAATTTAGAATGACTAGGGGACCAGCAGTAGTCGAAATTCGACTATAATCAATTGGAATTGTAAGTTTGTACACTATTATGATTGTATTTTATACTTCTATAATCACAAATTTCGCTAAGACTACACTATAAAAAATACTAACACAAACAATATTTAATCTCAATTTGACAACAGACGTCAAGAACAAAAGTTTGACAATAAGTAGTATGCATGCGTGTGTGCGTCAAATACATGGTATGTAGTGTGTGTAATGTTTTCTTTATTGATTTAATGTATCTTTTATGCATTATTTAAAAAAATATATTATTAGTATTGTGCACTTCTTCTCTATATTCTCTATAAGAGTGGAAAATTTCATACTCCTGCGTCCGCGCAATTTTTGTAAAAAGGGATACAAAGTTTTTGCTTCACGTATTAATATATAGATAAACTTGACAGGTCAAACCCATGAAGTTTCCCAAGAAGAAAAAGTCCCCACTTCATTGATCGGTATCGTCCACTTAACGACTGTATAGTCGTCGAGTCGAGTCGAGTATCGAAAATCGATATCAAAATGAAATTAATTTTGAAAAAAATATATTTAGGTACATAGCTATTTTGAAGTCGCCGTGGCCTAAAAGATAAGACGTCCGGTGCATTCGTGTTGAGTGATGCACCGGTGTTCGAATCCCAGGCGGGTACCAATTTTTCTAATGAAATACGTACTCAACAAATGTTCACGATTGACTTCCACGGTGAAGGACATCGTGTTATAAAAGTCAAACCCGCAAAATTATAATTTGCGTAATTACTGGTGGCAGGACCTCATGTGAGTCCGCGCAGCTAGGTAAATTACCTATATAGGATCATGGATGGCAGTAATTTAAGGAGCACAACCCCTGTCTATTTCTAACGACTTCAAAACTTGATTGATTGATTGAAAATTGTTTATTGCCCAAAAATTTTGTACAAATGCGAACTTAACGCCATGCAGACATTCTCTTCCAGTTCACCCTCAGTTGATGAAGTCAAAGGTTCAAGAAGTGCGTATCTGTGATAAAGTTAATACATGGCGATAATTTAAAGAACTATAGTAGACATGAGTAAAAATAAACACTAATTTATAATTTCATTGCCGAAACTAAATACATTTTGTATGTATGTACCTATACATACATACAAAATGTATAGATAAGAAATACATAATTATCAAATAAAATAAAACTTAATGACAGAAAGAAAAACAGACAGACAAAAATTAGATTAGACAAAAAATTGTAGTTCGTGCTAGAATTTTCTCAATAAACAAATACAAATTAACATTACGTTATATTCACAAAAATTAACATTAAAATTTTTTTCAATCCACAAATAATATTCTTGCAGATTTTCCACTAAGAATGATCGTTTTTGGAAAAAAAAGCGAATATTAAAATTTACTAAAGTTGTGCGTTCCATGTAAAATTTACATGTTTCCACGTCATTTATGAGCTCTCTCTCTCTCTCCAGTAGGCCTAACCACGGTCTGATCACTTCTTCTTCGAAATAAGTCAGTGATTCCAGAATATTACAATTTATATCTTCAAACATACACTAATGGATCAATCTGACTGATCGCTACCCCAGCTTCCAGGCTCCGATTCGTGGCTTCCAGATGTTTCTTCACTGCAGCTTGATTCAAAACCTCGTGTTTACTCTTCTCCTCTTCTTCTTCTCCACCTTATCCCACTAGGTGGGGTCGGCACAGCTAATTTTTCTCTTTCATTCTCTTCTATCAGCCGTCATCTCAACACTCACTCCCCCCTCTCTCATGTCGTCATTCACACACTTCATCCATGTCTTCTTCGGTCGACCTTTTCCCCCTCTATCTTGCATTACCATTTCCATACATCTCCTAGTCACATGCATCTCCTCTCTACGCATCACATGTCCATACCACGCTAACCCTCCGCTCTTTAATTTGTAGATTACCGGGGCTACTTTCACACTTCTTCTGATATACTCATTCTTTACCTTTCCATTCTTGTCACTCCACACGTCCATCTCAACATTCGCATGCACTCGTGTTTACTTTTAACAAAACAAATAAATGTTAACTGTGTCGGTTTTTTGGAATTGACAATTACATTACCACCATAATTCAAATTTAATCGCAGTTTAATTGTTCCGTTATCTACATTTAAATGAATTTTTTAAAGCATTTTTTCTTTCTTCAAATGATAACTGACTATCAATACTATTTTCTCTATAACTAATAATATGTTGATTTTACTTTCATAGCGAGATTTCAAATGTTAACAATAAATATATATATATATATACTCTAAAACACATTGAGAGCGACGTGGAAACCTGTTCAAATTAAAAGGAATACAACTTTAATTCTCATTTTTTCTCAATCTATTTTTTTCTCAAAAATTGTGAATCTTAGAGGAAAAAGTGTAAGAACGTTTTTCGTAGACGATTCATGATCTACATTTTTTGTCTCAACTATATTTATCACAATATTAACCGTTTCGCTAAAAAAATCCATTTTAGCGAACTTCGACATTGGATGTGTTCAATCAATGGGGTCTTTTTGAAATTTCATTATAATGGTAATGATATTCTTAATGTTCAGGTTAAAGATTCAGGAGCTTTGGAATTTATTGGAGCGTACCCCTAGTTTTCGGGTTAACTTGACTATTGGCCATATTGTCGTTGCCAGTTTCTTGGTAATTTAATTTTAACACGCTGACTGCGGGATAATTTTTGAGGAACTTTTAGCCAGCGCGTATGAACTTTTTTGAGGCAAGATTGGACTTCTATGTGATGCGCAAAATACGTGATAGGCTTCACAAAAGTCCGTTTATGAATATACCCATAACATAGCAGGTAATAGTCGCGCATGGGGCTTTTAAGCTGCATAACGCAATCAAGATGTTAGCAAAACGTTTAAGTAATCTATTGCTTGAATTAAAAGTACTGTTGTGGCTTAATCTTGTATTTCTTTGATCTCATCATATTATTTCCGAAAATTTGAATACTAAGCGGTTTACTGATGACAAAAAAGCGATGGACTTTAGCGTATAAATAAATAGCTTTAATTATGTCTACATCTCGCGAAAGCCTAAGAAAATATTATTAATAATCTATTGCTCTGTTTCAACAAAACTATTTAGCGGCTGGCGTGCAATTCAAAAATTCTATATACATAAAAGTCGACGTAAGCTTATACATACACTTCGAAAGGTTTTAGTGTGGACTCTCTTTGGTACAAAGTCAAATAAAGTGTCAAAGTGTCAAATCAAGAGCTTATATTGTAATTCGAACTTACAGTCCGCCATCGTGTAGGATATTTTAAAGCTATATCATATTTTTGAAGTGGAAACTTCTGTAGCCGTGTTAATCACTTTTTGGATGGGTGAAATCTTGTGAGTTCGCGTCACCGACATGCGTAATACCTTGGATATACATACCTATACAGGTGACGTATTCTGCAACATTACTGTTATATTTATCTTTACAAATAAAATTGAATGGAATCAGTAAGAACTTTAATTGTGTATTTACTGTAGATTGTTCAAATAGTGTTTGAGTTTGATAATTATCTTAATTGTTCAATTGTATAATGAGTATATAGTCACAATAGTGAGTAGTAATAAAGATAATATTTTAAATATTTTTTAATAATTTTACTACTAATATTTTTAATTTGAAAAAATTGCAAAATTCAAATTTCTTCTTGTTTTCTCCACCTTATCTCACTAGGTGGGGTCGGCACAGCTAATTTATCTCTTCCATTCTCTTCTATCAGCCGTCATCTCAACACTCACTCCTCTCTTTTTTTCATATCGTTATTCACACACTCCATACATGTCTTCTTCTACCTTGTACTACCATTTCCATACATCTCCTAGTCACATGCATCTTCTCTCTACCCATCACATGTCGATACCAAAATCGCTCTTTCAAAAACGTTCTTTCTTTCAAAAGTCAAATTTGAATACTAGAATTCTGAGTTATAAGTTTTTAGTTTTATCGACATTCCTTATGAGGGGCAATTTTTTTTTCAATATTTGAAGACATTATGTAATTAATCTCTTTCGTAAATGTAAACTAGAATAATAAAAAATACGAAATGATTATACATTTAGGTATACAGCAGGTTCCTAACGTAGTATCTTAAAGATTTTCCTTGTATCAAAATCAGTTATAAAATTTGACATAATATGCTGATTTATGTCAATAAATATTGGAAATATGCTCCGCGGTTTTATCGTGAGGATAAAAGTGTGGATTCATTGAAATTTACATTGAAAGAGGCCTAATAAGGACCTCGCGAGGTCGTACCGCTGTTTCGGCTATCACAGCCAACCAACGAGGTAGATCAG
The DNA here is from genome assembly GCF_030267445.1 of Bombyx mandarina. Lineage (NCBI taxonomy): Eukaryota > Metazoa > Arthropoda > Insecta > Lepidoptera > Bombycidae > Bombyx > Bombyx mandarina. The sequence goes on from NC_143229.1 coordinate 16,181,457, forward strand.
ATGAGGTGTGAGGCAATTGAGATTGGCCCCATTTGAGGCTAGTGATGACTGTGATACCAATGTCCGAATTCCGTTCGGTTAGTTTCTAATCAAATATTTGCTCGAAGTCTGGGTGTGTTTGTTTTGAAATTTTCGATCGAAATAAATGATTAGTTTACGACTCGCGCTATGCGATTCAAGATTCCACGGATATCATGACAGCGGCACTGAAATAGCGTCTCTTAATCATCATAATATCAGGTTGACGTCGCCCAAAACACGTCATTACGGATCCTCTCGATCCACTAACGGTGCTTTTAGGTACCTCAAGCACCGGTCGTCGTCCTCGCCGAACCCGTCGCTTGCGACGAAGGGCTTGACGAGCGAATTAATCCATAGACACAGCCCACTGAGTTTCTCGCCGGATCTTCTCAGTGGGTCGCGTTTCCGATCCGGTGGTATATTCTGCGAAGCACTGCTCTAGCTAGGGCCAGTCTTAGCAACACTCCCGGTTTGAGCCCCGCGACCTACATGTTAGGGCGAAGCTGAAATAGCCTGTCAAGGCTGTCAGCAGAGGTAGGGAAAAATAAATAAATAATAATATCAGAATAGAGATTATATGATTGATTTTAACTATACTGAGCTTTTTATATTCGACATTCTGTTTTATTGATTTTAATGAAATTGGGCATTTTAATATGTAGCATGGGTCTCTCTCCACTCGTCATAGACCATATAGCAATTAGAATTTAGGCATGTATGTATGCGAAATGTATTACACGTAAATCTTTTAGTGTGCTTAGTGCGAGTTTTTAACGTTCTCGATCGCGTAAAAGTTAACTCAAACTTGGATGGAGTTCGAACGTTCGCCTACGTATACCGCTAGGGGCGCTGTTCCAAGTCCATACAGATTTGAGTTAACTTTTACGCGATCGAGAACGTTAAAAAACTCAAAATAAGCACGCTGTATTAATGTTGTTTAACGAAGGGTGAAATGCTATTTGGTTCAGCGACATTTCGCTTGTCACGCGACATTTATCTTTGTAATTTAAGTTCCGTTTTATTTTGGTATTAGCATCAACAGTTAGATGTTACTAATTGAACTTCAATTAAGTTTATTCCATTCGAATAGCTGAAGAAGTTTTTTTTGTTATGATATCTGTTACTGGTGGTAGGATGTCTTGTGAGTCCGCACGGGTAGGTACCACCACCCTGCCTATTTCTGCCGTGAAGCAGTAATGCGTTTCGGCTTGAAGGGTGGGGCAGCCGTTGTAACTATACTGAGACCTTAGAACTTAAATCTCAAGGTGGGTGGCGCATTTACGTTGTAGATGTCTATAGGCTCCAATAACCACTAACACCAGCTGGGCTGTGAGCTCGACCACCCATCAAAGCAATAAAAAAACCTACCCGTGCGGACTCATAAGATGCCCTAATAGTTTTTTTTTAATAATTACAAGTAATAATAATAGTAGCATTAATAATAATAATAGCAGTATTAGTAGGTACTCACCAGATCCAAGAACCCGATTCCCACATCCTGTTTCTTCTTAACGCCTATATCGTAAGCCTTGCCTTTATGGCTAACGAAACGTTTGCTTTGACCCTTCATCACTGACGAGAAAAAAAAAAGAACTGCACTTTTCAAAAATCGAATCCGAACACGCGATTTCGAAGAAAAAAAAAAAGGTAACTAAAGCGTCGGCTTTCAAATATCGAATTTCAATAAAAGAACGCTATAAAATTTTTGAATTACTAGATAATTCTATTCGATTTTAACGTTACTTTTAATTTAAATTGTTACTATTTATTTAATTATTTATAATAGTATTTAGTGCAGCTAAACGCGTCCTCTCCGTTGCAAGACGCGCAACTGACTAACCGTCCGGTAAAGTGTAGACCTACATTTATTGTTTACTAAAATTTTACCTCTTCAATGATCGCGGTGGGAAATCCCTCATCGGGCTTTCTAATATATCTTTTCACTGATTCGCCAGCGTCATTCAAGTCGGAAGTATTGAGACTAGGTAATCTTGTCGGGGGACACGAAGGAGGGTTGGGGGGTGATAGCTGCTGTCTGCATTGGATATTAGCTATGGAGAAACAGTTCAACTTCTTTTTTTCCTACCTAAGGCACCTTGAGAGGCTATATAACAGGGTATATTTTTTTTTTATTTATTGCTTAGATTTGTGGACGAGCTCACAGCCCACCTGGTGTTAAGTGGTTACTGGAGCCCATAGACATATACAGCGTAAAATGCGCCACACACCTTGAGATATAAGTTCTAAGGTCTCAGTATAGTTACAACGGCTGCCCCACCCTTCAAACCGAAACGCATTACTGCTTCACGGCAGAAATAGGCGGGGCGGTGGTACCTACCCGTGCGGACTCCCAAGAGGTCCTACCACCAGTAATTACGCAAATTATAATTTTGCGGGTTTGATTTTTATTACACGATGTTATTTCCTTCACCGTGGAAATCAATCGTGAACATTTGTTAAGTACGTATTTCATTAGAAAAATTGGTACCCGCCTGCGGGATTCGAACACCGGTGCATCGCTAGATACGAATGCACCGCACGTCTTATCCTTTAGGCCACGACGATTTCTATGTATATATATATATATATCATCATATGTATATATATCAGATGTATATATATCATCTCTAACGAATAGGTGAGCTCACGGGGTTCAAACCCAGAGGCGTTGCTAACACTGGCCCTAGCAAGAGCAGCGCTTCACAGAATCTACCACCGGATCGGAAACGCGATCCACTGAGAAGATCTGGCGAGAAACTCAGTGGACTGTGTCTATGGGTTAATTTGCTCGCCTAACCCTTCGTCGCGAGCGACGGGTTCGACGAGGACGATGACCGGTGCTTGGGGTACCTAAAAGCACTGTTAGTGGATTGGGAGGATCCGAAATGACGTGTAAAACTAAACTTCTGTCCTCCCTGTTCAACCCTAGTGGAATTTTTAAATGTGTTTGCTTAAAATATGTGTCGAGGCGTGAAATGTTATTTGGCTTAAGCGACATTTCGACATTTATCTTTGTAATTAAAGGTCCGTTTTATTTGGTATCAGCATCAATAGTTCGATGTTTTTAATTGATCTTCAATTAAGTTTACCGTATTCTTTGAATAGTTAAAGAAGTTTTTTGTTGTGATAATTTTTCCAAATGCTTATTTAAACTTTAAATGGATCTCCTGTGTAGTTGCAAAAATTTCTGTTAAGCCAAATAAGCTTTCACGTCTCGATATTACAATATCACAATGCATCACTATCACTGTCTTCCCCGGTTTTGTGGCTGTCATTTGTTTTAGTAATTTTAAAGTATGTTCAATGATACTATATACACATAATGCATTATTGCTGTTGGAAATAAAATAAATCATTCATTCATTCAATCATTCATTCATTATTATCATCTTAGGCCTTACAGCCCAGGGTGGACCTTGGCCAGGTATGTCTCTCCAGACTGCTTGCTCTGTTTAGGGCTTTCTCCTTCCAGTTCTTGATACCGATAACTTTGAGGTCGTGCTCTACGCCATCTAACTGGATTTGGCCTGCCACAGCATCTGCGGCCCTCTGGTTTGCCACAGAGCAGTTTTCTTGGCGTTCTCCATTCGAACTGCATGTCCTGCCCATCGTGGGCGTGAAAATTTTATAGTTTTTGTGATATTAAGATCCTTGTAAATATCATACAAACCCGTAGTTATAGCGTTTTCCATTATTTCATATCCTTATCATATCCGTCTTAAGCTTTTACGTTCGAACATTCGAGGATGTCGGAGCTCTCAAAATGTGTATCAAAATTTTAAGCTATTGCATAGCTTTTATTGCGGGCTTTGAGCGCGGCGACCCGAATCAAGAAAATTCCGTAACGAAAATAAAACCTAACACCCCCACTCCGCCTACCATGTAGCTCGCGTTCAAACACATTCACACGTTGCGCTTGTGTAGTGTTTGTGAATAAGCGCGCAGCGTGACGTCGCACTGCATGCGCATCATGAAAAGTCTGCCCATCTCTCCCTCGCGCGGTCTAGCTTATGAGTGTGAAGGGGACAGTTATGGTTTTGCTTTTGTTAATGTTTTATATATAGCGTGGTCTTATTTCATTATGTTTTAATATTAAATTATTATTGCCTGATTATAATTGCATAGGTTGATAAAAAATGCTATGCAATAGCTTTACCGCGGCAGTCCCCGAGCGCCACACGGGTTTTTTTTCCCTATAAATTTGTTTCGATTTTTTGAAGTTTTTCCTGTAAAAAATACGTGTTGTAGGCAAGTAAGCATTTTAATAAACCACTTCATTGATTGTCGGGAGGACACGCTACTTCGGCCGATTGGGTATCACATTTAGACACACATAGAACAGCTGCTTTTCGGGGAGCGTTTAAATACGCAGCTACGCATTGCTGGAATGATCTCCCACCACCTATTCGTCACATTGTAACAAAGCATGGCTTTATGAATCGTTTAAAATCATTTCTTTTGGACTACAAAAAATAATTTAATTTATAGTATTTATAGTAATTAGTTTAATCCTTGCTTGTGAAAATTTCCTTTTATTAAAGTTTTTTTTTTTAATGTACAAGTGTAAATGTTATGCTGCTTGCCAGTATTAGTAATAGTATTATCGGGCTTTATTTTATTTTATTTTATTTGTTGTTTCGTTGTAGGCTGCCCATAGGTTGTTATTACTGTGTGCTTATTAAGTTTTGTATTTGGTTCACCATTTAATTTGATTAATTTGATTTTTGTTTTGTTTTTTTCTTAAATTTTTATAATTTACTAATTTTACTAATTTATACCATATTCTAAGTCTGGACACACATACCTAGCCTTAATTCCCGCAAAGAACCAAAGGAAACGGGGGTGATTGAAAATCAGCGCTGTTCGATTTATCAACCTTGAACAGCAATAGCCGAGTCACCTCCTTTTGCCTTTTTCTCTTTTTTTTTCTTTTCTTTTATTTGTATTTCATTTAATTTTATTTGTTGTGAAAGGCAATAAATGATTTTTATTATTTTATTATTATATTATTTATATATATCTAATATTATAAAGAGGAAAGATTTGTTTGTTTGTTTGTATCGAATAGGCTCCGAAACTACTGAATTGATTTGAAAAATTATTTCACTGTTAGGTTAGGTTAGGTTGTTAGCTTGTTCCGCCTCAGGGGGCCCACCTCGTGATCGGAGGCGTTCGCGTCGAGATCGAGGCGACCGGGTTGCGGTACCTCGGTCTCGTACTGGACTTTCGTTGGAGCTTCCGCGCTCACTTTGAGAGATTAGGTCCCCGACTGATGGCGGCCGCCGGCTCGCTGAGTCGGCTGTTGCCGAACGTCGGGGGGCCTGACGTGGTGGTGCGCCGCCTCTACACGGGGGTGGTGCGGTCGATGGCACTGTACGGGGCTCCCGTGTGGTGTCACGCCCTGACCCGCGACAACGTTGCGGCGTTGCGACGTCCGCAGCGCGCGATTGCGGTCAGGGCGGTTCGTGGATACCGCACCGTCTCGTTCGAGGCGGCGTGCGTGCTAGCTGGGACGCCTCCCTGGGACCTGGAAGCGGAGGCGCTCGCTGCGGATTACGCGTGGCGATGCGATCTCCGCTCCAGGGGGGAGCCGCGTCCGGCGCGGCGGAAGTTCGAGCGCGGAAGCTTCAATCTCGGCGTGCCGTGCTCGAGGCGTGGTCTCGCCGCCTGGCGGACCCCGCCTACGGGCGACGGACCGTCGAGGCGATCCGCCCGGTCCTCTCGGACTGGGTGAATCGCGACCGAGGACGTCTCACCTTCCGAGCGACGCAGGTGCTCACGGGACACGGCTGTTTCGGTCGCTACCTGCACCTCGTCGCCCGGAGGGAGCCGACGCCGAAGTGCCACCACTGCAGTGGCTGCAACGAGGACACGGCGGAGCACACGCTCGCGTACTGCCCGCTTTCGCGGAGCAGCGCCGCGTCCTCGTTGCAAAAATAGGACCGGACTTGTCGCTTCCGACCGTCGTGGCTACGATGCTCGGCAGCGACGAGTCCTGGCAGGCGATGCTCGACTTCTGCGAGTCCACCATCTCGCAGAAGGAGGCGGCGGAACGGGAGAGGGAGAGCTCTTCTTCCCTCTCGGCGCCGTGCCGCCGCCGTCGAGCCGGGGTCGGAGGAGGGCGTTTGTCCAGCTCCAGCCCCTATGAGGAGGCAGTCTCCTCCCGGTGATGGTCACGGGGCGACCTAAGGGGGTTGAGGCTGCGCCGCACGCTACCGTCACTCTAGCGCGCTGGCACCAGGAGGACGGGACGGCGCGTCGGCGGCTGCGGACTGCGATGCGGTCCGCATTTTCGTCGTCGCTGTCGTCGCCGAACATACTGTTGAAGAGCAACCCGGTCGGCGGTGTATCGCGTTCCGACCCGGCAGGCTGGTTCTGGCCCAGCGGGGTATCCCGGAACACCAGCGGCACCGCCCGGGCGGCCTGGTAGGGCCGCCGTACCGCGGAGACCGACGTCGTTGGTCGTCGACTATCGCCTCGACGACCCGTCGGTCGGGCGTCCTCGGGGTGGCGCCGCGTGTCTGGTTGTAGTGTTGACCGCGGGAACCCCCTACTCTGAACGGGTTCTGACCCCGGACGGAGATCGGACGTCGGGTGTAAGAGTGCAGGGGAGTCGTTTAGTGGGTGGGCCCTAAAATCCTTGGGCCCGCGATCTGCTCTCAACACCTGCAGATCGTTGAGTCTCACATACCCCGCGCGCCCCTAGCGCGGGGACCTCGTAGGAGGTTCGGCCGGCCCGCCCGCCCGAGAAAAAAAAAAAAATTTGGGATCCTTACTAAAACACCAATAATGTAATCCAAGGTGTAAAAAAATTACCTAAAATATACTTTACATCGCGTGCCCGGCGAAAACTATTGATGATAAAATAAAATAATGTACTATGACTTTGTAGAGCACATTATTATTTACAAAAAGTGTCGCGACAGCATATGTCTAATTTTTATATTTATGCCGCAATAAGTGTTCTTTTATTTAAAAAAATAAAACAACGTTAAATATCGTTGAAATTTTTGTTAAAGACCCGAGCGGAGCCGGAACGGGGCGCTAGTCAATAATACGCACGTTTTTAGTTAAGAATGTTTTTACATCTTTGATTCTTCAAATATATATCCGAGGGGTGCAAATCTATTTGGTTTAAGTGACTTTTCTCTTAATACGTGACTTTTTTTTTTATTGCTTATATGGTTGGCCGAGCTCACAGCCCACCTGATGTTAAGTGGTTACTGGAGCCCATAGACATCTACTATGTAAATGCGCCACCCACCTTGAGATATAAGTTCTAAGATCTCAGTATAGTTACAACGGCTGCCCGGCCCTTCAGACCGAAACGCATTACTGCTTCACGGCAGAAATAGGCAGGGCGGTGGTACCTACCCGTGCGGACTCACAAGCCGTCCTACCACCGGTAAGGTATAATAGAGCATCCTCTGTAATTATATTTATTCGAGCGCGCTGATTGTTTTACAACCGTTTCACTCATTATAAAATAGATTCGGAAACTTCGATTAGATAACGCTTTTCTGATTAAATTTATTGAAGGCATGTTGTACGAAGCTCGCATCATCATGACCTGGCTGTTCTCTGATGAACGCTACATCCACACACGCTACCATCCAATCACCTGTCCACGACGAGAATATAAACCTTTGACCGGGACCATCACGCTTATTTCTATTCGCCAATTCAAGAGACTTCATTTTGCTAAGCTACAACAAGGAAATTAGTAGAAAACGAAGAAGTTTTTACTGGTGGTAGGACCTCTTGTAAGTCTGCCGTGAAGCAGTCATTCATTTCGGTTTGAAGGGTGGGCAGCTGTTGTAACTATACTTGAGACCTTAGAACTTATATCTTATATCGCGGACTCACAAGAAGTCCTACCACCAGTTCAAATACAAGACATTTATCGCGCGTAATTAAAGGTCCGTTTTATTTGGTATTAGCGTCAACAATTTGATGGTTTTAATTAAGCTCCATTCAAAGCTGAAGGAGTTTTTTTGTTATGAAATATTTTTCCAAAAGTTTAAACATTAAATTTCTCTCCTGTAGAGTTCCAAAAATGTCGCTTATACCAAATCGCCTTTCACCCTTCGGTATAGTTCGTATTTCCCATATTTTAAAATTTAAAGTTATTAACACTAATTACCATACCATTGTTATCATCAGTTATTTGAATGGAGTAAACTTAATTGAAGTTCAATTGCAAACATCGAACTGTTGGTGCTAATTTATACATATAAATAAAATTGGAGTGTCTGTTTGTAATATTGAAATAACCGCTTTTTACTACATGCATATGAATATATATACGGTACATACACCAAAATAGAATTTTTTACAATTTTTGTCTGTCTGTCTATCTGTCTGTCTGTCTGTTTGTTCCGGCTAATCTCTGGAACGGCTGGACCGATTTTGACGAGACTCACTGATAGCTACTTTGGCTACTTTTTTTAGACTAGCTTCGCCCGCGGCGTCACCCGCGGTACAACAATGATCGCAGGTAACATCGCGGGACTCAGCTATCAATAATAAAATTTAATGTTTCCGAAGCGAAGCGAGGGCGAGTCGCTAGTTACAAATATAAACGTCGCGTATTAAACGAAGTGTCGTTTAAGGCAAACAGCCTTTCACCCCTCGATATAACGCTTTGTTTGCTTATTACAGTTTCATTTTTATATATGAACTACACGTAAATTAATATCATGCACATAGGTAACAAGCTTTTGATGTGTTAGTGAATCATATAAAAAAAAATTACTGTTTTATTAATAGATTCGTAAGAATTAAGAGACGTAAAATATAATTGACGCTCCGACTTCGTATATTAAGAAGATCTTATCTTAAATCGTAATGGTATAAGGTTTTTTACAGTCATTCAACCGCCAGAAGGGTTCTTGGTTTATCTGGAGATGCTTTTTTTCCCTACCTATTCTAGTAACCTCGTGGGCTCATGCTAGATTCTGCGGACGAGTAGGTGAGCTCAGGGGGCTCAAACCTTTTCCTGAGCCCACAGACCGCGGCTTAATGCCACCAGAAATAGTATCGAAAAGTTTATGTAACCTTGCGTTAGACTTAGATTGACTCGATGGCGTAGTAGCTAGCAACACGTCATTGCGGATCCTCTCGATCCATTAACGTTGCTCTTAGGTACCTCAACCACCGGCCACCGTCCTCGCCGAACCCGTCGCTTGCGACGAAGGGCCCGACGAGTAAATTAACCCATGGACAATGCCCACTAAGTTTCTCCCTCTCCCATCTAACCAATAGAACAACAAACCGTGATCTTCTTCCTTTTATCGTTGAAGTTGTTCCTGAACACGTCCTAAGTTCTCATGGTATTAATAAAACTAGAGGTCCCGTAGTAGTCGAAATTCGACTATAATTAATGGAATTGTAAGTTTGTACACTATTATGATTGTATTTTATACTTCTATAATTAAAATTTTCGCCAAGACTACACTATAAAAATATTAACAAAGACAAACAATATTTAATCTATTCTCAATTTGACAACAGACGTCAAGAACAAAAGTTTGACAATGAATAGTATGCATGCGTGTGTGCGTCAAATACATGGTATGTAGTGTGTGTAATGTTTTCTTTATTGATTTAATGTATCTTTTATGCATTATTTAAAAAAATATTAGCATTGTGCATTCCTTCTCTATATTCTCTATAAGTGTGGAAAATTTCATACTCCTCCGTCCGCGCAATTTTCGTAAAAGGGATACAAAGTTTTTGCTTCACGTATTAATATATAGGTTAATACTCTTCGCAATTCTACTACGCTTCAAACTAGACCTTAAGTATGACGTTTTAACAGTGTTTGTCAAAGTTATTCGAGTCATAAAATCGCAGGAACTGGTTTTATATGTACATAGTTTTTTTTTATGTCCGTTCTGTGATATCCTTAACGGATAATTAGCGTCCTTTTTATAATATTAGCTGAGAACAAATCGCGCTCGGTTATCCGGCCCGAAATTAGGATTTCCAGCGTTATGGGTACCAGAGACTGACATACATACATAGATACTTATATATATGTACATATATAGATAATGAACACCCAGACAGAGTCAAAACAAAATTGGTCGTCACACGAATGTTTGTCTACGCGGGAATCAAAGTCACGACCTCCGGCGCAAGAGCAAACTCCTTTTTTTTTCTACCTATGCTGATAGCCTTGAGAGGCTGTTTCAGCTTCATCCTAACGTGTAGGTGAGCTCACGGGGCTCAAACCGGAGTGATGCTAGCACTGGCCCTAGCAAGAGCCGTGATTCGCAGGATCTACCACCAGATCGGAAACGCGACCCACTGAGAAAATCCGGCGAGAAACTCAGTGGGCTGTGACTGTGAGTTAATTCGCTCGTCGAGCCCTTCGTCGCAAGCGACAGGTTTGACGACGATTATTGACCGGTGCTTGTGGTACCTAAAAGCACCGTTAATGGGTCGGGAGGATCCGTAAGACGTGCTTTGGACGACGTCGACTATTTACCATTCGGTCTACAGGATCGGGTATGTAACTTCCAGCGGCTACGACAAAAGGGTTGTCAAGTCGTGCCGCCAAGAAGCGACCGGTTTTCACTCATATCTACATAAATATGAATTAATAAACCGCGATTTCGTCTAAGCTGTTAAACAAACGGTTCTGCGTATTTTTTATGACGTCAATAAATTTCCGTTGTATTTTTTTGGTTTTTCGTTTTTTTTTTAAATCTATTTATGTCGCGAAACTGGCTTTTCCGGTTTAGTACGTGTAGTGGGCGTTGAGTTTACATTATATAAACGGATTCGTAGTGGAACGTTTACGTGTGCTCATGTATAATAATATATATTAATACTAGCGACCCGCCCTCGCTTCGCTTCGGAAACATTAAATTCATTATTGATAGGCGAAGCCCGCCATGTTGCGCGCGGTACGACAATAACTGCGGTGAGGCCGCGGGCGTAGCCTAAGTTACTTCTTATATCATCAGCTATCTATTAGTGAAAGTCTCATCAAAATCGGTCCAGCCGTTCCAGAGATTAGCCGGAACAAACAGACAGACAGAGAAAAATTGTAAAAAATGTTATTTTGGTGTATGTACCGTATATAATATGCATGTAGTAAAAAGTGGTTATTTCAATATTACAAACAGACACTCTAATTTTATTTATATGTATAGATTTTAATTACCTAGTCTTGCCATAAATACGGAGACAAAAGAAAAAAAAAATCTATTGATAAATAACATTTATTACTTTTACAGTGTGTTAGTTTAATACATAAATATAAAACAATTTAAAGTATAAAAAGGCTATTCGAAGTGGTCTCCATTGGCTGTAATACAGTCCTTTAAACGTTGAGGCCAGTTATCAATAGAAGCACGCACTCTTCCATGGGAAATTTTCACTGGCCAATCGTACGGATCGTTTTAGGGACTCCAAATATTATGGCGTTTAGAGCAAGCCGTACTCTCTAAAACTGACCATAAATCATAATCCAGCGGATTAAGATCGGGACTAGACGACGGCCAGTCTTCAGCTCTGATGAAGTCCGAAACATTCGTTTCCAACCAAGACGCGTAGACCGAGCTTATGACCTGGCGCCGAGTCTCGCTGGAAGGACCATTCTTGATTATTGAACATGGTGTTGTTAAGGGCTTCACTACCTCCTCAAGAATGGTATCTTGATACACTTGTGCCGATGTTTTGATACCTTTTCACAAAAGTATGGCTCAGTCACTCCTTCATAGCTAATACCCCACCAAAACCATCACTGAAGTCGGATAGTCCCCACGTTGCACTCTGTCGACTAATTGGCAGTTCCTTAGAGCTTTGAGCATAAATACGGTCATTTTGTTTGTTAAAATGTTGCTCAATTGTAAAAAAATTCTCATCCGTAAACAAAAATTTCTATGACCTCCCTTTGCGTACCGCTTCAGTAGTTTTTTCGATTTTACCCACCCTATTCTCTTTAAATTATCAGTTAAGAAATTATCATACGTCTCTTATAGACTGCAAGTCCTAAGTCATCTTTAAAATACGCGACATGTTCTAGGTTCTATCTTCATCTCCCGAGATAAAATCTTTTGCTTTCGGACAGGATTTCTTCGAATTCTTTCCCTTACTGCTTTGACCACTTTTTTCTTACGAACACTACGTGGACGGCCAGATCTTTTTCTATCACAAACAGAGGAGGTCTCATTGCGCCTATTAATAGCCCGGTACACAAACATTTTACTAATACCAAGCGTATGGAGAGTTTTAAAAATTGGCGTTTGGCTCCATACCTACTTTGTGTAATGCAATCACAGCGATTCGGTTCTCTTTATCACCCCACTCCATTTAATATCGCAAAATATTGTACAATGTATTGGCGCCGAAATGAGAAAACTCAATGAGCACTTTTTTCATTTTCATCAGGGAAGATCAGAAAAAGAGACAGCTGCTATGTTGCGTTAATACAATATCAACAATAATCAAATAGTTCTATCAATAACAATACTTAAAGCCTATCGTTAACTAATGAATAAAATTAATAAATACATGAAGTATTACCTACTATAAACATGTAATACTAAATCACCATATCATTTAGTTACATACAAATATACTTACTTAAAAGTATAATAAGCCAACAGTTAGCAAAAAATTAAACATGTATGCATGGACAAATAAATAATGTTCCTTCTAAATTTATTCTTATTTTCCTACTTAATCGTTGGTAGCCTAAGGGCTATTCCAATTAGCGCGGACCAGTAGGTGAGATCAGGGGCTCAACCTAAGATAATTTGCTAACACTAGCCCTACCAAGAGTAGTGTTTCGCTGAATCTACTACCGGATCGGAATCGTGACCCACTGAGAAAATCCGGCGAGAAACTCAGTGGGCTGTGTCTGTGGGTTAATTCGCTCGTCGAGCCTTTCGTCGCAAGCGACGGGTTCGACGACGATTATTGACCGTGCTTGTGGTACCTAAAAGCACCGTTAATGGGTCGGGGGGATCCGTAACACTCAGTGGAGTTTCTCGCCGAATCTTCTCATTTCCCGGATCATCGGACCCACTGGTCATCGTTGCTGTAACACCAAATTGGAATTGTGAACTATGGTATTGAGAAGAATTGCCAAAAGTCTGTGGGATTACCTTATTGCTTCAGCCCACCTGGTGTTAAGTGGTTACTGGAGCCCATAGACATCTACAACGTAAATGCGTCACCCATCTTGAAATTTAAGTTTTAGGTCTCAATATAGTAACAACGGCTGCCCCACCCTCCAAACCGAAACGCATTACTGCTTCACGGCAGAAATAGACAGGGTGGTGGTGCCGGTCCGTGTGGACTCACAAGAGGTCCTACCATCAGTAATTACTTCTTATTTCACCCGCTGAGTTCCTAGCCAGCTCTCCTCAATGGTCGCGATTCTTAACCGGCATTTGGTCATGAATTTTAGCGAATCACACCCTTCTAGCTGAGCCCGTGTTCGCCTCTGATGAAGCTGGATAGGTCTTAGGGCCAACAGGAATACAGCATTATCACTTCCCAAAAAAAAGTAATTTCAATATTAAGTGCGCAAATTGTTGGTTCAAATTTGATGAATTGCGAATTAACTACAGATGACGCGTAGTTGAATCGTCACTCTGATGTCATAAATGATCGACAGTGGCTTTTGTTGTTGCGGTCAAAACTAGGATGACTTAAATTGCGGTTAGCTTACTTTACGAAGCAATATGCAATGATAACACAAAATTGCTTGGTCTAGACGATAACGATGAATTACGGAATACTTTATGTGAATTTTTGTGGCTTTGAAAGATTTCGAGTGGGGACTGCATTGAATAGGAACCATTCACAGTCCCTTTCCCACAAACCGAATTTCGGTAATTAAATGAAGCCATGGCTTATTCGTATCAAGGAATATGCTGACTAGTGTCATAATTTATAGGGTAACAGGGCTAGCAATACGCCATAGGTCCCCCGGCCTGGTGGGAACCCCTACCCGGGGGTAACACATAGAATCCTCTTAGCGTGAAATGAAAACCCTAGTCACAAAAATGCCAGACCTGAAGATACTGTTAGTTCCTCTTTGACGCTCCCCCAAAAATTAGTGCCTATATTCAGGATTGGAGCACAGGGCGTCTTTTAAGCTACGACGACTTCAAACTTTAAGTTAAGGGCCAAGGTCGTTGGCAGTTCGAGTCGTGACTAAGCAACCAAATGTTCGCCATTTAAAATAAAACCACTTAGCAGCTCTCTGACGACATGTACAGGAAATATGGCGAGGAAATACCAGTTTCAAACGTTTCCTCGAATGAGTAAATTATGGAATGTCTCATGATATTGTGACGGCCGCGCTTAGTTGCTGAGAGAGCCACCTCTCGTTCGATTACGGTATTAGTTCATAGCTCAATAACTCCATCTAGTGGAAAGTAGTAGTGAATATAACGAAAAAAAAATAATAGGATTAATGTATCCGGAAAATCACACAGAATCCTTCATACGAAGCTAAGAAGCTTAACCAAAACAGTGGACGTTATCAAATATGCTCAAAGATTGAAATTTAAGTGGGCTGGCCAGTGGCACGACTCGGGGATGGGAGATGGACATCTAAAGTAACTGCATGGGACGGTCCACAGGGCAAGCGGCGTGTCGGTAGACCCGCGTTGGGAGGACGACATTAGAAAAGTTGCTGGACCACACTGTATTTATGTCGCCAGAGACAAACAAACTGGAAATCTGTGGAAGAGGCCTTTACCTGAGAGGGGTTCATACATATAACATAATTACCCAAAAAAAAGTAATTGCATGGGATAAAGGGCTTTTTTTTAATAATGTATCCAGTAATAATTCAGGGTAACTTTGAGCTTTGTTTGGGAGTCAACGTGTCTTCCCACTAGTGTTTCATCAATTAAAATTACAATGTAAGTAAAATATCATTTTTTAATTGAACGCCATTTTAATTACAGAGTTAGTTATTCGTGAACGTCATTACGAAACGTTAGTCGCATTAAGCGAAATAGGAAACTGTGTTGTTTTCTGCTCGGAAACTTTATACTTCATACCATCATTTTCTAGATCGTCTATAAAGAATTTGGTTGGTTTATTTGTCTCTTGACGCTGTTATTGCCAGTGTTTTTAGCGTTGACTTCTCTGCCATTACAGAAGACGGTCTGCCTTCCATTAATGGTGTTAGTGTGTATGTGACCATGGTAAAGGACATTTGCCACATTATTTGAGCTTTATTGGATGCGAAGTAAGGCTGTTGGTAGGCATAAACGAATGGCAGGACATGACTGTTATGCTCACTTCGATCTTCGGTAATTCTCTAGTAAATAATTCGGGAGCTCTCTGGAACTCTTCCAATTCATATCGTCTAGGGTTGACGTCTGTTCGCAATACTTTGGGCAGGTTTTCGAATTTATCCAATACTTTTCTAGGAACGTCTGTAATAAACCTGTGTTTCTATCGATCTTCTTAATAATTTCCCCTGTCAAAAATTCGCTGTTCCCTTTCTTTGGAGCGTTGCTTATTTTGATGGCCTGCGTGTAGATGTTACAGTAGTTGTCGCTTCTGACGTCACAAGACTTTTCTCCTCCTGCAATTTAACCAGAGACGCTGCCATTAGCTTCGCGAACTCGTCTTTACGCACTCTCATTGTTTTCCGAGAATCAAAAGGTAATGTTAAATCAATGAAATCATCTTTAGTTCCTTCTTCTTTTACGCCTTTGAAGCTACGTCTCGATGCATCATTTTGAGCGGAATGTTGATCTACGAAAGAGTTGTTTTTTGTATTGTTTATCGCAATAACTTTGGAGATTTCCGTCACGTTAACCAACGATGAAAATAAGAGGCCGTTCTTGTGAAAGCTTTTATTGATGCTAGTGTGGATTTCCTTGAATCCAGGGTTGAGATCTGTCGCGTTTTTCGGCATTATCTTAACGCTAACTTTGTAATTCTGCTTATCCGTGTCTTGGGTATTCAAATTAACATTATGCACTGGTTTTGTAGTAGCATCACTTTCTCTATCAGATCTCCGGCTAAAGAATTTGTTTAGGAACGGATTGACAATAATGTCTTTTCTCTCTTTAGATTTGTTGTTGTCTTCAAGAAAAATGTGGGGGTATTTAGACATTAAGGCGTTCTGTCTTGATATCCCTTCGAATAGCTTAACGTAGGGATTCGAAGATGCTTCGTATGCGAGTGGAGTCAGTAGATCATAATGCTCTTGAATTAGCTGGTCGTTGTTACGTCTCTCGGAATCTCTTATCAGTGCTCTGTCAGCAAAAAGATTCTCATCGGAAACCACAAATATATTTTCATCCGAATATCTAGAAGAAGCGAATGGATCGCCAGCTATGACTCTTATTTTGCTGACATCTCTCTTATTCCTTTTCTTGTTAATGTAAATCTTTTTTTTATTAGATCTTGTATTCAAAAATCTGCTCAGTTTGACTTTATTTTTTAGATTAGATATTTTTTTAACGTTCACCGATCGCTTCCTTCTGTCGAATAATCTGGACAGGCCGAATATCTGGGCTGGATTCAAATTTCTCTCGAAAATACTTTCGTCCAAGAGCCGAGGTTTTTGTTTTGTCTCTTTAATTTCTCTGTTGCCCTGGTTGTAAACGTCGTGATACGTATTAAACTGCAAGAAATTTGGCTCGAAAATCACTTTGTATTCGTTTGAATGATAATCGCTTTTTAAAGTTTTACTCTTGACAGATCTACGTTGTATAGCGTGGTCTTTTACCTCCTCTTCCAAATGCCCTTCATCATTTTTTTCTTGTGGGTCGCCTTCGTTTTCGTGATAGCTTTCCAGCATGCTCTCCATACCAGTGAAAACCTTCATGGTTTCGGGATCTGGTGCTTCATCAACATACTGGTTAAAACCAACGGCCAGGCCGCTTCCGTCTAATTCTTTGATTATGAACTTGAGTTTGCCGACATCAAAGAAGGAACCGGCAAATTCAGCGCTAGATCCTGTCGTTAGAGGCTTCTGCAATCTTTGCGGGATCCCGTTAAAGTTTAATACTTTATTATAATCTATTTCGACTTCGTTTAACTCTGCGAATTTATAGCTTTGGATCCGGTTAAAAATCTCGGGCCTGTATATTTATTTTTCCATGATTCGCCCGATCTGTCGTGAATGTACGGAGATTCCTCATTATTCGGAATAGCTTTATTAAGCGGATCCAGTTTTCTGTGCACAGCCTTCTTAGGGTCCGGTTTACTACGCGTCACTTTGTTTTTGTGTACCAAAGGATTTTGGACGCGCTTTTTAACGTTCAAATGTTTCGATTTTTCTTTTCATTGTCATCCGAATCTATCGAGTTCGAATGTATCGCCATCTGTATTCTTTTTATCAAGTCTTTAATCAATTTCCGTTTCCGCTTGCCTTTAACGTCATTGCTATTTAAATCAGTTTCTATTTCGACGTATAAGTCGTTGTTGCTGTCGTCCATTGACGAATGATTACTCGGTTTACTTTTGGAATTGTCGGTGTACCTAATTCTGATGCTTCTTTTCGATCTTCTGTTGCTATTGAGTGTAATTTTATCGTCTTTGTTTCTTAATCGCTCCTCTAAATATTCATTCAAAAGCCTAGCCATGTTCACGTCTTTTGATTTCACGTCAAACTCGCGTAATCTCAGATGTTCGTTTATCGGATTAGCCGTTGTCCGCTCTTTGCTGTCATTGTTGCTGTCAGAGTTAATGAATCGAACCGATTTTCCGTTATAAATCATTTTAACTGAGCCTTTGATGTTTTCTCTGGAATTTCTGTAAGAGTGAAAAAAACAGGGATGAAAATATTCCTTTAATTTTGTTGTCTTTTAAATACCAATATTGTTTTTATTATTTGAAATGGATTAAGATTAAAAATATCGCGCGCATACATATATGTAACTAGCTTTTTCCCGTGACTCCGTCTGCGTGGAATAGTTACTTGGGCATAACGCTAAATTTTACCCCCCCACTACATTTACGTAGAAAGTGATAATATTTTTGAATTATAGAAGGTTAAGGAGCTATTTAAGCCCCTATTTGAAACATTCTGCACCCCTGTCTCGTTAGGCAGGGAGTCTAAGCCCGGGCAGAGGGATTGCGCCGAGGCCCGATCTGTGCCCCCGTAAGGGACACGAAGACCAACTCAACGACGAACAAAACAGTCGACTGCTCGAACAAAGCGGACCTCTGATGGCACCAGCGTCTCTCCGTCATATTATAATATTTATAACGGTGTTCGGCATCAAAGGTATCATCAATAAGAGAATTAAGCTTCACACCTAAAGACCACGGAATAGTATTGACCTAACAATTTATTGTTGTAGCCTTCGCGGCCTAAAGGATAAGACGGACGTTGCATTCATATCAAGCGATGCGACTGTACCGGTGTTCGAATCCCGCGGGCAGTCACCAATTTTTCTATTTCACTAATACCTTCCACAATAAAGAAATAAAGTTGTTTCATAAATGCGTAATTACTGAAAGCGTCTTTCTATGTATTTTTATTGTTTAGATGTGTGGACGAGCTCACAGCCCACCTGGTGTTAAGTGGCTACTGGAGCCCATAGAGATCTACAGCGTAAATGCCGTTATCCACCTTGAGATATGAGTTTTAAGGTACAACGGCTGCCCCATCCTTCAAATCGAAACGCATTACTGCTTCACGGCAGAAATAGGCGGAGTGGTGGTACCTACCCGTGCGGACTCACAAGAGGTCCTACCACCAGTAATTACGCAAATTATAATTTTGCGGGTTTGATTTTCATTATACGATATTATTCCTTCACCGTGGAAGTCAATAGTGAAGATATCTTAAGTATGTATTTCATTAGAAACATTGGTACCCGCCTGCGAGATTCGAACACAGTTGCAACGCTACATACCAATCGTATCGGACATCTTATTATCCTTTAGGCCACGACGACTTCAAAAGCGTCTTGTCAGCCTGCACGGATTGGTACCACCACTCTGCTATTTCTGTCACGAAGCAGTAACGCGTTGCGAGGTGGATGACAGCATTTCCGAGGTTGTTGTCTGTGGTCTCCTAAAAACACTCGACACCGGGTGGCACGTGAGATCATGCATCCCTCAAAATAAAAAAAGAAACAATACACTTACGCATCGCTGTGATTCTTCAATTTATTGTTTCCTAAGGACGTTATGTCTATAACTGTCTTTATCAGCATCTTGGGGTCTGAAAACGATTATAATTGTAAATAGACATGCTTTAATAGAAACAGACTTCAAATAGATAGAGAGTAGAAGATATACACACTAAATTCAATAATCATCGAAATCGGTTGGCGTGATATTGAGTTATTCCTCTATTTGTCGCGTACGTACTTAATGCAAATTTAAGACTTATATGATTTCTCATGGATACCATTATTAGAACTGTACTAAATGGGAAATGGGACCACACGGGAAGCGTCAGCTTTCTAATAAAAAAGAATCATCAAAATCGATTTACCCAGTCATAAGTTATGAGGTAACAAACACATAAAAAAACATACAGTCGAATTGAGAACCTCCACCTTTTTTGAGTCGATTAATAAATTCGTTATTACACTCTTCCTCCAATACGTTATGTTGCTTTAACGACTTATATTTAAAGCTTGCACCATTGCTGTTAATTAAATATTCAATTGCGAACTTATTTCTAATTTGACGTATTTCATTCAAGTTTTTCCTTGATTGATAAATTTTACGAGGGTTTGAAATAAGTAAGATTTCTCAGTGCCCTCTACACTTAGTGCAGTCTTGTATCGAAGGAAGTGGATGAGAATTCAAACGAGTTACCTACAGAAAAGCAGACCTTCCTAGCCTTGTAGTTTGGTGGCCGAAAAAGACCCTGTACCAAGGAGATCTTTTTTTTATTGCCCTAGTAGCCCACCTGATGGTGAGTGGTTACCGTCGCCCATGGACTTCAGCAATGCCAGGGGTAGAGCCAAACTGCTGCCTACCGTTAAGTACTCTCCATAAGCCTCGTTTGAAGAAGAACATGTCATAGTGCTCGGGAAATACCGCTTAGGTGAGCTTATACCAAAGCCAAATGGTACGTGGCAAAAAAGATCTCTGGAAACATGAGAAGATATTATGAAAATCACAAGACGTTCTCTGTTGATATTTTGTTATCCAAATACTAGTCACTAAAAACATAACATCCCTGACCACTCCGCCAAGTTAATCACCGTCATCCCAAGGAATATGACTCCAAAAAGAAAATTGAATAATTCTAGAAATTCCAAAACCACATTTGAGGACCTAAGTGTACTTTTATCCCGTACTTTTTATAGGTCGAGACATCACCTAAAATAGATTGAGACAAAAGCACTGGGAGCCTCGCAGTGGGATTGATCAAATGAGATCATTAAGCATGCATCTATAGAAGTAGACTTCGACCACATATCTGAAGGTGGAGACGACCTGATGTCTATGAGCTCTGGTAATTGGCATAAATAACATCAAGTAAGTAGTTCTGGACTTCGAACCGTCAGCGCCCTAAAAATATCAAAAAAACTTATTACCTTTCTCAGTTTTACGTCTACCGTCAAACTCCAGTTGATCAGATACGTCCTTTTTCAAATCTTTACAGTTCATCATTTCATTTAGGATTTCTTTCTCTTCATACCTTGAAACGTCTTGTATAGGCGACACATTAAAATTATCATTCGGGTTACGCGATTTTGTGCCGTCTCTATCTGTAACAAAAATCTTTTTGTATTCTTCTCCTTCGAATTTCGCAGGTCGGCTATCCAATTAAAAATAGTTTCAAGGTTTAATGTCTCTTTTCTTAGTTAGACATAATAGTTGGGTGTGCAAATTTGTTTTTGCTACTTATTCGCTGGTAGCCTAGGGGGCTAGTCCAGCTACACCCGTACGGGTAAGTGAGCTCACGAGCTCAACCTGAGAGAATTTGCTAACACTAGCCTTAGCGAGAGCAGTGCTTCGCAGAATCTACCACCGGATCGGAAACGCGACCCACTGAGAAGATCCGGCGAGAAACTCAGTGGGCCGTGTCTATGGGTTAATTTACTCGTCGAACCCTTCGTCGCAAGCGACGGGTTCGGCGAGGACGGTGACCAGTGCTTGAGGTACCTAAAGCACCATTAATGGATCGGGAGGATCCGTAATAACGTGCTTAGGGCCTGCCTTCATATCATCTCTGCAACCCTTTTACAGTCGACACGACAAGTCTACAATTATCGAGAACATTCCCGGCAGTACTAGTCGTTTCGATATGTGTTTCCGTTATTTGATAATAGATGGCGTTACACTTCTCGAGCGTTCTCGATATTACTAGTTCTTTTGATATTCGTTTCTGCTGTTTGATGACAGATACCATTATATTTATTTGTATGAGCTTTCAAAAATACTGAAACTTTAAGCGATCATTAATAAATTTACTGGTGGTAGGACCTCTTGTGAGGCCGCGCGGGTAGGTACCACCGCCCTGCCTATTTCTGCGGTGAAGCAGTAATGCGTTTCGGTTTGAAGGGTAGGCAGCCGTTGTAACTATACTGAGACCTTAGAACTCATGTCTCAAGGTGGGTGGCGCATTTAAGTTGTAAATTTCTATGGGCTCCAGTAACCACTTAACACCAGGTGGACTGTGAGCTCGTCCAGCCATCTAAGCAATAAAAATAATAATAATAATAAATTACCATAAACGCCGACTTGTGCCATTTTACTCATCACGTCACGTATTTCCTGAAACACTTCATTCAGATCCTTGTGCTTCAGAAACCCGTTCAGTAGGACATTATGTACGGCTAAGTGTAGCATATTCTCTTTGTCAATCTCAAATTTGTTTTGAATCTCGACCTGTTCCTTGCGTTGATTTTCTGAAAGAATATTATCTATTAACAACTAGCTAACCCGGTAGACTTTGTAGTGCCTCAATCGATAAATAAAAGACCTAAACTTTTGTATAAAATAAACTTAAAACAAACAAAAGGAATCCGTCTGACAGGGGGACACATCAAAGGAAAAACAAAATTGTTATTTTTATTTCATTCCGAGCATTTTCATATTTATCTACCTTTTAAACCTTCTCTGGACTTCCACAAATAATTCAAGACCAAAATTAGCCAAATCGGTCCAGCCGTTCTCGAGTTTTAGTGAGACTAACGAACAGCAATTCATTTATTTTTATATATATAGATAAATTATGATAAGATATAAGATAAGATTATCAGAGAGGGCTAACGGTAGGCAGAGGATTGGCTCTGCCCCTGGCATTGCTGACGTTAATGGGCGACGGTATCCGCTAAACGTCAGATGGGCCCTACGCTTGTCGCTACAAGGGCAATAAAAATCTTCCAATTTAAGATTAATTGTTATTCGAATTTTGACGTTTGATTGTTTTGTTTTTTATTGCCCTTGTAGGCAGCGGAGCATACAACCCACCTGATGGTTACCGTCGCCCGTGGCCTTCAGCAATGCCAGGGGCAGAGTCAGGCCGCTGCCTATCGCTTAATACAAAATTGTGACGTGATTTGATTTGATTTGATTTGTTTCGGGTTACCTCTAATTGTCTCAATAGCGTCGGTTTCATTGACTCTCTCTTTGGTACGTTCAGTAACATCTTCAGGGTCTAATTCATTCAACAAAGCCGCCAATCTTCTTGTAATAGCGTCCTTCATTTTAGGATTCCTTATTTGAAATCGTAGATTTTCCGTTTCTGAAACTGGCAGGTGATAAATTCAAGCATTTTAATTTTAATTCTCACGAGTATATGCGAGATGGTAAATGACTCTGCTCCTGGCATTGCTGATGTCCATGGACAGTAGTAATACCGAAAGCGAGCGAATAATTATATCTACATAGCATGTCTTTACATCAACTATTATAGGTTTATGTATATTTTTTTAAACGTAGGAAGAAAAAGAAGTTTGTGATTCTTACTATTTCAGAGACTCGAAAAATATTTCTATAATATTATACGGAATAGTTTATATATTTTTATTTTTAGATTGTTTTAGCTTAAACCTCGTTAGCAGTTTCTATTTTCTGTCGCTACTCGCAACGATGCGTTATCTGTGATTCTCAAAGAGTCGATAGGAAAAATTTCAGTGAAATGATTGTAATTCTCAAATATATTAAGTGTATAATCTATGATTGTAATAATTGTGTTCAACAGACCGAAAAAAATAAAAATCCTAGTATTTTATTTTAATTTTAATTTTATTTTATTTATATATTAGGCACACAATATACATTACAAACTAAAAAGATTCACAAAAAATAATAACAAGTAAAAAAAACTGGCTTGCAACATAAGCAATGTGCGCAATATTCACTTTCAATATTCAAATTGACTTCAAATGTGTTGTTTCAGGCCAATCCCGCATAAAATTTACTGTTTCTAGTCAAAGAGATAAGATTTTGGAGTATACACTTCCCGCCACCGGAGCAGAGTTCATCCATATTATCTGGAACCGCTGTATTTATCGATAGTGCGTTTACAAAGATCTTTTCTGCCACGTACCATCCGGCTTTGGAATGAGCTCCCCTACACGGAGTTTCCTGAGCACTATGACATGTCCTCCCCAAACACGTCATTACGGATCCTCCCGATCCATTAACGGTGCTTTTAGGTACCTCAAGCACCGGTCACCGTCCTCGTCGAACCCGTTGCTTGCAACGAAGGGCTCGGCGAGTAAATTAACCCTCAGACACAGCCCACTGAGTTTCTCGCCGGATCTTCTCAGTGGGTCGCGTTTACGAACCGGTGGTAGATTCTGCGAAGCACTGCTCTTGCTAGGGCCAGTGTTAGCAACGTCGCAGGTCTGAGCCCCGAGAGCTCACTTACACGTTAACGTAACGCCGAAATAGCCTCTCAAGGCTATCAGCATAGGGAAAAAAATAACATGTCCTTCTTCATACGAGCTTTGCGGAAAATATTACTTAATGGTAGGCAGGGGCTTAGCTCTGTCCCTGGCATTGCTGACGTCCATAAACTAACCACTTGCCATCAGGTGGGCCATATGCTCGTCTGCCTACAAGGGCAATTAAAAAAAAATCTCACCTAGAGACCTCTTGGTTCTGTCGATATCATCATACATATTGTAGTCTATATCTTCAGCAGGACTGGTCGTGGTAGAAATTGACTTAGTATCATCGTAATCCTGAACAATACTGCTGACTCTTTCATTTTCTGAAAACATTTGAAAACTTCATATGTTTGACAGAGCTTAATTGCACCTCTAGAATTTTAAAGAGACCTAACGAAAAAAAAAAGTGTATTTTTGGAAAAGATCGAATAAAGTTTTAGTAAAAAAGAGAGATTATGTATTGAAAAGTATATTAGTATAAATTGTAGTATTGTTATCTTAATTTATTTTTTAACTTATTTATGTACTATGATTTATAACTACAAAAGTGAACAAAAAACACAATTTTTGAAGTGATAGCTTCTTATAGACTGGATTGGAGGCCTATGCGAAAGCAAAACAATCTTTGCCGATGTCAAATGTTTAAAAAAATTACATTATTAATATGCACCTAAATAATATAAATTAAGGTTGTTAATGAAGGTTTCTTGAAGTGAACCTTCTAATGCGACTTTCAACAAAGTTGGGTTAAACGTTGAACGCTCCATGGAATAGAAAGAGACAGAGCGAGAGTGAATGCGTGACACTCAAACGCATGCGCGTAGTATACCTGTTACGTTTATCTAACTTCTAACGGGAGGGTGAACCGTTTCGTTACGTAACGCGTTACGGCGCCAGTCTGTCTGGCTTCCCTTTCTCTCTCGCACACGGCAGCGATACTTTAAGCATTTGTAACGCCTAATTACATATTTATATATATTTTTAAAATTTATGTTACAATTACAATTCCCATTACATTTTAATTCCTGCCTTTTCTCAAGTTAAACAATTTCAATATTAAATAGTTCAACTTAGTTCATATTAGTTAGTTAGATTAGTTTAAATTATCGCTTCTGTTGGGCGTTCTTAGACGCACATTTTTTCCCCCTTTTTTTGCCTATAATATAGACGGCAATATCGCTATTGCTCCGTATTTAAAGCTGAGGCCGTTGTCATTAGTATTGTTACACCGGTAAGAGTAACGCCATCTGTCGTCGAATAGTCAAACGAATATCAAAGGATCTAGTAACATCTAGAACGCTCGAGAAGTACAATGCCATCTATTGTCAGATAGCGGAAACACACAATACTCGACTTTTGTGAAATATTCTCGACGATTCTAGGGATTTCGTGACTTCGTTACCGCGAATAAAATTCTAACAGACGAGCAGTTTGGATTCCGCGCCAAACACTCGTGCGTACAACAAGTGCACCGCCTCACGGAGCACATCTTAATAGGGCTAAATAGGCGTAAACAAATCCCGACCGGCGCCCTCTTCTTCGATGTAGCGAAGGCGTTCGACAAAGTCTGGCACAACGGTTTGATCTACAAACTGTACAACATGGGAGTGCCAGACAGACTCGTGCTCATCATACGAGACTTCTTGTCGAACCGTTCGTTTCGATATCGAGTAGAGGGAACTCGTTCTCGTCCCCGTCATCTGACTGCCGGAGTCCCGCAAGGCTCCGCACTCTCCCCGTTACTATTTAGTTTGTATATCAACGATATACCCCGGTCTCCGGAGACCCATCTAGCGCTCTTCGCCGATGACACGGCTATCTACTACTCGTGTAGGAAGATGTCGTTGCTTCATCGGCGACTCCAGACCGCAGTAACCACCATGGGACAGTGGTTCCGGAAGTGGCGAATAGAAATTAACCCCACGAAAAGCACAGCGGTGCTATTCAAAAGGGGTCGCCCTCCGAATACCACTTCGAGCACCCCACTCCCCAATAGGCGCGTAAACACCTCCGCCGTTAGCCCCATCACTCTCTTTGACCAGCCCATACCGTGGGCCCCGAAGGTCAAATACCTAGGCGTCACCCTCGACAGAGGGATGACATTCCGTCCCCACGTAAAAACGGTACGCGATCGCGCCGCGTTTATACTAGGACGACTCTACCCAATGCTTTGTAGACGAAGCAAACTGTCCCTCCGTAACAAGGTAACCCTCTACAAAACTTGCATACGCCCCGTCATGACGTATGCAAGCGTAGTGTTCGCTCACGCGGCCCGCACCAACTTGAAACCCCTTCAGGTTATACAATCCCGATTCTGCAGGATAGCCGTCGGAGCACCATGGTTCCAGAGGAACGTGGACCTCCACGATGATCTGGAGCTCGACCCCGTCAGTAAGTATCTACAGTCGGCATCGCTGCGCCACTTTGAGAAGGCGGCACGACATGAGAACCCTCTTGTCGTGGCCGCCGGAAACTACATACCCGATCCTGTAGACCGTTTGGTAAACCGTCGACGTCGCCCAAAGCACGTCATCACGGATCCTCCTGATCCATTAACGGTGCTTTTAGGCAATACAAGCACCGGTCACCGTCCTCGCCGAACCCGTCGCTTGCGACGAAGGGCTCGACGAGCGAATTAACCCACAGACACAGCCCACTGAGTTTCTCGCCGGATCTTCTCAGTGGGTCGCGCTTCCGATCCGGTGGTAGATTCTGCGAAGCACTGCTCTTGCTAGGGCGGTGTTAGCAATTCTCCGGTTTGAGCCCCGCGAGCTCACCTACACAAGCTAGGGTACGCTGAAATAGCCTCTCAAGGCTATCAGCATAGGTAGGAAAAAAAAAAAAAAGAAGGGATTTCGTCTCGACTATAAAAGCGTTGCAGAGATGGCATGCAGTCAGTTAGTAATCGGAACTACTCGAAGCGAAACAGCGAACGGATCACCTGAAGCGAAGCGGAAAAAGTGAATTGAGAATTTTAGTGTTTGTTGAGTGTTTTAAGTGTTGAATACGGTTTTTAGTTGTACTTTGGTGGAACATTTATTTATCCCGAACCACAGCACGGAACAATATACTTTAACGGCTAGTGTTATTCTTTAAAGCGAAACCCAAGACTGGTTCGTCTCAAGATGGTACCTACCTACCCGTGATTGTTTATATAACGCCTTACCAAAAATCGACTGACCTTTTTTCCTTCCCACCAGTCCGTCGATATCGACGAAGACATTTGTCAAAATGACAACAAACGTCAAAGTCAACAGCAACAAACTCACGCAGAGCACCCTGTAGAATAAGCTGTCTTGGTCGCATCGTGCCATCGGTGTTATATACAGGAGGATGTTTTTGTCTAAAATCGAATAGTTTTAATGAATTATGTAGGTGCTTGTGTGGAGCCATGGAATCCGTGTTTGATTCCAGGAGTGTTAGCCTCAGATAAATATTACATTTACGTCGGTCTGGTATAGTGGTAAGTGACATGGTCACTACACAAGGGGGTCGCGGGTTCGAATCCCGCCAAGGGAAGATATTTGTATGATAAATATAAATATGTCTTTTCCAAGGTTATGGATGTATATTAAATATATGTATGTGTATAATAAAAATCTTACATTTATTTCCGTTATCTGGTACCTGTAACACAAGTTCTTTACGAACTTAGCACGGGACCAGTTAACGTGGCGTGATTGTTAGTAAATATTTATTTATTATTTATTTATTTATTATTTATGTGTTACGCATGCATAGCACACGAATCGAGAACATTCGAAGCGATATTTTTTAGTAGTTATTTGTAGATTTGTAATTACTTTTTATCACATTCTTGTGAATGTGGTCAAAACTAATTGGTTGTCTGTAAAGTCGATTTACGGACAATAGCTTTATTTTTTTTATTGCTTAGATGGGTGGACGAGCTCACAGCTCACATGGTGTTAAGTGGTTACTGGAGCCCATAGACATCTACAACGTAAATGCGCCACCCACTTTGAGAACAAGTTCTAAGGCCTCAGTATAGTTACAACGGCTGCCCCACCCTTCAAACCCAAACGCATTACTGCTTCATGGCAGAAATAGACAGTGTGGCGGTACCTATCCGTGCAGACTCACAAGAGGTCCTTCCACCAGTAGATATAAGTAGTATAAGTGTTAACCTCAATAGCAGAATTATTCGAATGCTAGCTCTGACGTTACGCGAGAAGAGAGATAAATGTGTCACAAGCCAACGCTTGGGCCGATCGTGCCTCTCTATCGCTTGTTCCGTGCTCTCGCTCGCACGCTCGGGCTCAGACGGAACGTGACACTTTTTCGTGCGTGCAGCCGATGTTCATCGGTTTTTAAGACGTTGTCACGTCAAGAGTGATATTGCCCAATATGCAAGTTACGACGTTTGCGCTTTCTCGCGTCGATATGTACCCGGTGTATTTATTATTAGGACATGACGACTCGTCATTTAATAGAATTATATTATTTAATAATTAATTAACAAACTATATCAAACTTCGTTAAATTAAAATTGAAGTAACACGCTCACCTCAGCCAGTCTCTAAATCGTGATAAAACTCGAAAAAAATCCATATTTTCTAAACAACGCTTCTTTTTGGAAGCACTCAAAAAAAAAACTCTGTCGATAAATAAAAATAGCAAAACGGATAAAAAACAAATTTTAAAAACAACATTTCTATCGACACGACGCGACGCCCAACGTAAACAATGTAGTGATGCGAATCGCTTTAACTGTAATTATCGATACAATACACTTTTTTTATTAGGAACTCACCAGTCTATATTATGTGTAATTTTCATAAATATAATTTTTGAAGTCGTCGTGGCCTAAAGGATAAGACGTCCGGTGCAATCTTATCTAGCGATGCAACGGTGTTCGAATCCCGCGGCGGGTACCAATTTTTCTAATCGAATACGTACTTAACAGTTGTTCACGATTGACTTCCACGGTGAAGGAATAACATCATGTAATAAAATCAAACCCGCAAAATTATAATTTGCGTAATTACTGGTGGTAGGACCTCTTGCGAGTCCGCACGGGTAGGTACCACCACCCTGCCTATTCCTGCTGTGAAGCAGTAATGCATTTCGGTTTGAAGGGTGGGGCAGCCGTTGTAACTATATTTGAGACCTTAGAACTTATATCTCATGGTGAGTGGCGCATTTGCGTTGTAGATATTAATGGGCTCCGGTAGCCGCTTAACATCAGGTGTTAGGTAACACAGGTGGGCTGTGAGCTCGTTCGCCCTACACAATAAAAAAAAATATTAACAGGCCCCATGCGCTGGACTGATCAATTGAAAATCTTTACCAAAACCCCATTTAACGAGTGCGTGCGCCCAGCCTCAGTTCGATAGCTACGGAGAGCAGCTTTCAAGGCTATAAAGAACCAGGATTCCACATGACCACCACTGTTCTGCCAAGAGTAACGGACTATGATGACCATCAACATACGACAGGCGACGTACAATAGCTGCCCGCTGAGTTTTCTACAATGGTTACTGGAACCCATAGACATCTAGAACGTAAAATCCACCACCAACTTTGAGATATGAGTTCTAAGGTCTCAGTATCAGTTACAACTTGATTTTCTCAGGTGCTCGCAAATCCATTTAGAGGTGTACTCGCGACGCAGCAGTACTTGAGCTTTCAGACCTCTTTCAAAAGCACTCAGGCAGTCTCTAAGCCTTATCTTCTTCAGCCCGATCCTGTATTCTCCCGCTCCATGTACCCAACAAAGTAAATTTCCTTTTTCCACAGCAAGACTTCAAAATCTACATGCGCATTACTGAAGTGAAACTTCTAATGCGACTTCCAACAAGGTTGCGTTAAACGTTTACCGCTACCATGGAATAGCAAGAGCGTAGCGAGAGTTAATGCGTGGCACTCGAACGCATGTGCGTATTATACCTGTTACAGGCCAGCGCGAGCTTTAGCAACGAGTAGAGTCCAATACTTTAATGAAGTATTTAAAAATATGTATATCGTTGCTTGAAAGGCAAACGTGACTAAGCGACAATGCGTGAACTTTACAGTAGACTAATTTAAAGTTGAAATCGATTTAAAATATACCTGAGAAATACCTGAAAAAAATTCTATTTTAACGAATCTAGCTGTAGGATTGAAATGATTTTAATAAACCTAGAAATATATTGTTTTTGCGCATCGAAGATGGTTATTGCTTATCATTTATGTACAAAGCAGTTATTGTCGCTTAGTCACGTTTGCCTTTCAAGCATCGATATGTTTATTTTCCTATTTATAATTTAAAATATATACAATATAATTGTTGAAGATGTCGCATCTCTTATACACAGCATTCCCTATTAAAAAAGCAATCTGATTTAAGGATGAAAAATGAAGAAAATCAAAATACTACAACACATCGAAAAAGAAGTTTCACTTCATTCACGTGTATCAAGTTGCACGCGCACCGTTTTTTTTTTCAATGCATTGTTCTAGTTAGTTATGTATAATCGAAGTTTGACTTCAGTGGTGAACAAACACATTCATAGAATGAGAAATACTCTCCAAATAAATGAATCGATAAAATAACAAAAATCATTAACAACAGCACTAAAGCAATCAACTTTTTGTTTACAAATAAAGCACAACACTAAAAGACGGAAACCGCTGGATTCCATTCATTTCTCGATTCGCGTTCACGATTGAAATGTCACAGCTTTAGTGATGTCCGCACGGGTTTTACTATTGACAGCGTTGTTGGTAATCGACAAAGTTACGGCGCATTACCTCCAAGCCGAACCGAATTATTTGAAACCGAAACTGGAGAGGAATAACGTAGTGAACAAAGGAGTCTGGATGAGGAAGGACTTTGACCGAAATCTGTACGGTAAAGCGAGCCTGACCGACTTCATTTTTCGACCGAATTCGTTGGAGAATGACGCGGAGCACCTCGATTTTGACGCGTTTAATCAGAATTCTATGCAGGATATACCGTTCTTCACGACTTACATTGAAAGGACAAAGCGATCGCCAGAATGTAAGTGGAATTGGACGATAAATCCTTTTTTTTTGGCTTTGATGGGTGGATGAGCTCACAGCCCACCCGGTGTTGAGTGGTCATCGGAGCCCATAGACGTCTAAAGCGTAAATGTCGCCATCCACCTTGAGATATGAGTTCTAAGGTACAACGGCTGCCCCACCCTTCAAACCGAAACCCATTACTGCTTCACTAGTAAATAGGTCCTACCACTAGTAAATATAACAGTGTAAAGTATTCTTCGAAATATCGGAAACAATAGGATGACGGTAAAAAAAACGAGATTAAGCCGTAAAAATAGTTTTGATTATGTCTAGGACTCACTAATGTTGAAGAAAATACTACAAGCGTCTTTAAATCTATAGGTGAAAGGCTATTTTGTTTAAGAGACACTTCTATTCGTAATTAAAGGTCCGTTTTATTTGGTATTAATATCCAAATTCCAAATCCATATTAATTTCCAAATGCTTCATCTTGAAATGGCTCTCCTGCAAAGTTGCAAAATGTCGCTTAAACCAAATAGCCTTTATATCTAACCCTTGATATGTAGTCATTATTCCATAGAAATTAAAATGTAATTTTTTTTAATGGAAATTGATTTTCCGTTTTGTTGGGGTGAAATTATAAGCACGTTAAACCCTATCCATATTATCTGTAATATATTGTCACGATCCTAAATGATTCATCATCTATTTTAAGCCCCAAATTCAGCTAGTTCGTCTACTTTTTTGAACAGACTTTCATCAACTGCTTAAGACAACAACTTTCATAATATGCGCTTTTTCAACATTAAAAAAACTTTAATTGCCTAAAGTGGAGCGTATCCAGAATGTACTTATTTTCTATATGTCTAGTCGTTCTTCTTCAGAACATTTTCTAACAGAACCAATGACGAAATTTGTTGCCAATGATCAATTAAAATTAAATTGGAGTCATTTTGGAAGTGGAGCTATGTAGACTAGTTTATTTTCACAAATGAGCAACGGCAAACAGCCTGGGAGATTTATTAGGAGTCACAGTTGATAATTTAGAATTTTTATGACTAGGAGATGTATGGAAATGGTAGTGTAAGGTAGAGGGGGGTCGACCGAAGAAGACATGGATGGATTTTGTGAATGACGATATGAGAGAGAGAGGAGTGAGTGTTGAAATGGCGTCTGTTAGAAGAGAATGGAAGATAAAATTACCTGTGCTGACCCCACCTAGTGGGATAAGGCGGAGAAAAAGAAGAAGAGTTGATAATTTAGAACTAACTTTTATAAATTCATTTTAACTTTACAGATTTACGAAAACGACATCCTAGAAAGAGTTTAAAAGATTGCGTTAATAAAAAAGATTGTCGCACAAAGAAAAACTCTGAAGACAAATCTGTTGTTGTAGAATCCATGTTCATTTCCGACCTGAAACCTAACTCTATATTTAAAGAATATCCACATGAAGTGGCTTTGTTACTCAACGATAACAATAAACTAGGAGATCTTAATATAAAAACATTGAACAGCACTAATAATAATCAATCTGATAATAAAAAGGAGAATAGTGATGCTAAAGTTGATGTTGATAATAAAAGTCCTAAAAAACGCGAAGATAATGATTATGTAATTAAGAGCAGTAATGATTTGTTCGAGAATAATGGTGACGTGAATCCCAGAGGTGAGTACAATAAGTACGCTTACGAAACAGATGGGAGTTGGATACAAAATGCACCTATAACTAAAAATGATAGATACAGTGTTATTCCGAAGGAAAAACCCAAATTTACCGAAAAGGGTCTGGTTAAAGTCATATCAATGTTGACTAAGACTTTCAAAAAGATTATGAAACAGCACAACGATATCAAAATTATTCACCAAAAACTGAACAACTTGAACGATGATTTTTTGAAAAACGTCGAAGATATAACCAATAAGTTTCGTGAATTCGATACAAAGTTCACTTATTTGACGAAATTCAATGAAAAATTAAAGAATTTCGAAACGAATCAATCGAAGAAGGATGCCGATCACGAAACCAGAGCCCGAGAAATAAAAAATAAGCTAGTCGAATTCGCCGAACACCAAACGAAGTTTTTAACCCAACAAAAACAGTTCTATTCGTTACAAAAGTTAATATTAGCGCAAAACGAAAAAATTACCACGAAACAGAATAACATAGCTAAAACCCAAGCAGAAATATCACAGAGGCAAAACAACTTTGCTAGAATATTACTGAAAGCTAAACAATTGATCGTGGACAGCAAGAAGCCAACTATAACTCCGATCAATACAAATAATGCAAATACCACTAACGAATCGACAACCGCAAAAGTCGATATAGTAAAAATCAATTTACTAAACATACCAGCGTTTCGTAAGATAATTAACACAGACGATTTCCTAATAAAAGAAAAACACAACCCAATAGACGAACTTGTATACAAATACTACTTCAACAATACTTTCATAGATAATATCATGAAGACAAAAATTCTAGCTGCGACACTAGATAGAGATGTAAGGCAGAACAAAACTAAAAGGAATAATGATTTATCAACAATCTTACTGCCCGTAAAGCAAAGTGAAGTCGTACGCGATAAGAGGTGGATTCAGGGACCTAAAAACGGTGTCATTAAAATGGCGAAGCTCGCAAAAGCTCCATTCGTTAATTTGGCAACGGAATTCTGTAATAAAATTGGACAGAACGGTGATGAAATTAGCCTGAAATGGTGCATAGAAAAAGTATTAAGGAGACTTCAGCATATCGGTAAACCTTTTTTTTTCGAAACATTTGCATAAGTTGTAAATTGAGATTTATCTCGAGTTTGTTAATAGATTGAGACTGCAACGTAAGCACTCTTTTTTAATTAGTTTAATACAATCAAATAATTTAATATACAAACAAATCAAAGACAAATAAAATCCACATTGGATACTATTACAAAGGTCCTACCACAGACCTATTGAAAATGCATCCGATAATGGAAATTGGATAATGGAAATTCATTTTCCAAAGATTTGTCTTCAGTAAAATAAAGAGGAAAAGAGAATCTCTCTCTCGGACATCAATGGTGATGATGTCACGATGTGTAAAATTCTGGATTCTTTAACATTTATCACTCTAAGTCAGTTACTTCAGCGGACAAAAATTTTTCCTACCCCACGACATATTCTTGTTTAGATCTTTGAAAAGTTAATAGAATCCATAGCCACTTGACTGTTCTCCTGGTATTATTGATATCCATAAACTACGAATACCACCACCATCAAGAGTACTCGACTGCAGAGGCGCCTTTTCCTATGACGCAGGGTGTGGGCGCAGTGGATCTTAGAAGGCGCAGGTCTTGGCAATTTCTCATTGAAATTGCCAATAGCTTAGTGCGAGTTCTTTAACGGCTCGGTCACGTAAAGCTTCCCTTCGTTTGCCGCTAAGGACGCTGTTCCAACTACATACATATTTGAGTTAGCTTTTACGCGATCGAGAAAATAAAAAACTCGCACTAAGCACACTATTACATTTGTGAGGACGCTTACTGGAGGACGCTAGTGTAATGATTGCATACGGACGCTGAATGGACTATAGATGAAATGGCTTGTTTATCAAACTAGAGCTTTAAAATAAACTTCATTGCAGATACGAAAGTCCTGATCGGGCCCGTTAAGTCGACCGCGAAAGAAAATGCCATTAAAATCGATAGAAGTAATGATAAATCTGGTCGCGTTGCAAAGGATTTCCCAAGCACAGTTGCAGGTTAGTTTGTTTGTCATGTGCTTGAAGTCGGCGTGGCCTAAAGGCTTAGACGCTGTGCTTGTCTAACTGTGCGAATCTCCCAGTGTTCGAATCCCGCCGGCACATACCAATTTTTGTTTATTTATTTAGTTATTATATACTAGAGGTCACCCAGTAGTCGAAATTCGACTATAATTATACAAAAAATAACATTCTGCACACCTTCTCTATATTTTCTATAAGTGTGGGAAATTTCATGGTTCTCCGTCTGGGCAATTTTTGTAAAAAGGGGTACAAAGTTTTTGCTTCACGTATTAATATACCTATACATAATTATGGAGAGGTGAAAAGCTATTTGGTATAAGCGAAATGTCTGCTTAATATGCGACATATGCTTTTCAGGATATTATCAAAATAACTCTTCTCTTCATATCTGTTCATAAAACATTTATGCCTTAACTTAACTACTGATGCCATGCACCCCCCGCTTTTTTTTACAGTAAAATCAATTTTTCTTACACTATTTTTAATTCAAATTTATTAAAATTAATTTTCTATTTTTTAGTTGGATACTGTATAAAAGCGTATTTTGTTAGTTTTTTTTAAACTATTATATATTTTTTTATTTAATTGTGCTCTAGGGTTCGCTATCTAATTTTTTATACCTATAACCGTCTCATTCTCGCGTCAACCGACGTATGAAAATTTTAAAATTCGCATTTAATTCGCACAGAGACGACTTCCACTACAAAACGCTTGATGGAAACCACCCAGACGCCTCCTACGCAAATGCAAAATTTTCCAGGTAAGTCTTCTTATGTTATCTTCTTCAACCCGTGTCCTCTCAATGATGATCTCTTCAGATGCCCTCCATTCCTTTCGATCTCTTAACTTTCGCAACCAGTTCCTACCAGCTATTTTGAGCGGCACCAAAAACAAATTCCTTATACGAATTCCTTTTTTTTATTGCTTAGAAGGTTGGACGAGCTCACAGTCCAACTGGTGTTAAGTGGTTACTGGAGCCCATAGACATCTACAACCGTAAATGCGCCACCCACCTTGAGATATAAGTTCTAAGATCTCAGTATACCTAGTTACAACGGCTGCCCCACCCTTCAAACCGAAACGCATTACTGCTTCACGGCAGAAATAGACAGGGTGGTGGTACATACCCGCGCGGACTCACAAGAGGTCCTACCACCAGTAGGTGAGTTCTCGCGATGCTTCTCCTATGAGTGGCCCAAGAAACTCTTTTAGGGTTCAATCACATATCAAATATTTAAGGAGAAACCATTTCGGAAGACGGTGACAGCACTAGCGTCAAAGGATCTAATAATATGCATATGTAGGCTGTTTTAGTACCAGAGCTACGCAAGCCAATTGCTTTTTAAGACACCTCTATTAGATCGGTGTATGTATGTTTGTTTGTATGTAATGGAATCTTTGATGGTCTTTATCACCGACCAACCGGTCTTTATCAACGACCGAGATATCTGATTAACTTGACAATTCGCGCACGCGTCAAGGAGCGATTACGATACATCATCGATAAATTTGGTTGACTGGTAGAGAATGCCTTAGGCATTAAGTCCGCCAATGTAAATTTTGCATGAAGTGTAATAAATAAATAAATAATACACATAAATTAGTTATAGATAAGCAACTCAAGCACTCGACAAAAATGTTTACGGGCATCGGCCACTAGATGGCTTCGCTTCGATTAGTTTCTCATTGCTCCTGTAGATGGCAGTGACATATTACCTAACTAACCTATATTTTATTTTTAATGAAGGATTTTGTAAATTTTCAGAAACCACAAATTGATAAAATTTAATCAATTTGTCTATAACAAATAAAAACTTGTAAGATTTATTAATTTTGGTATTTTCTGTGTTTAGTTACACAATAATTAAATGCTTTAACTTTAACAATATATAAGTTTAGGGGCATCCACTACAAGATGTCGACAGTTTCCATACAAGTTTCATGGCTCTGACAAAAATTTCATTAAGATTCACCCTTATTCCGACAGGTATGAACATCAGTTAAGGTAGAATGATATCTACCTTAGATTAAAGGGGTAGTATGAAGTTATTACTTCGGTTTGGTGTTAAGGCCCGTTTAAACTACATTCATTGCTCGTTCAGTTGGCTGAACGGGCTCACGGCTCATCTGGTGCTAAGTGTTTACCAGAGTTTTTTGTCCAATCACAAAAAATCTGCTAACGACGGCAATTTACATGGATTTGTGATTTTTGAGAATCATGGAAAGCATTCTGCAATAAATCGAAGGGTGAAGGCTATTTATATTACGTATTTAAAGTTATCATTTTAATATTTTTTCAGATAACGAAGAATTGGAATCGAATTTAAAGAAATACGGTGAGCTGACCTTTATATTTTTATTGTTCTCATGTCGGAATCTTCCCGTCTGTTGCAAATGATGTGACAATAAAAACCAGCAGCGTAACGACAAGTTCTTTTATTTGTGCGAGAATGCAGAAAGCAGGTAGAAATGGCTGGCACGGCTTGTTTTATTAACACTATCCCCCCTTCGTTGGCTTTGGCTGGCGGCGGTGGCGTTGGCTGTGGCGGAAGGGGGCGTGTTAATATGGCTTGGCGGCTTGGCTGGCGGCAGGGCATGACAGCTGACGTCACGTCCGTTACATTCGGCCATCCTGCAACAATTGCTCCCGCAATGGGGAACACACAAAAACATTTAGTTCTCAAATAAATCAATAAGGTCTTCAGTTTCGACCTGCTCATCGGAACTACTAGCGCTATCAGACACATGGGTTATACTTTTATAGGGCCTTAATGAATCTGTTGATACCAGGCCAGTGAAGTTTTTATAACTTCGTAAACCTTTTAGATATACTTCTAATTCGATACCAATTGTTACCTACTACTTTAGTTACTACATACGGACCTGAGTACAAATCGTCTAATTTGGTATTAATCCTAGCGGCGCTACTAACCAGTTGGCGCCTGTCTCTACGATACAAATATGCCTTTTCTTATAAACATGAGCTTTTTTTATATTAATGTTGTGTGTCATTATTGTACTCGCTTGTTTTATCCTAGCTGCAGCTATCTTACGCCGTGCGTCAACAGTTTCTGGTTCGCGACCAAGAAAACATCACATATTGACCTACCAGAGCGCGTAAAGATTAAATCACAAGGCTTGTAGCCGCTGTTACTTTTAATTGTGTTATTTGTGCCTCAAATGACGGAGTTTAAATTATTTGAAGTTTCACTAGGATCAGTTGCCCGCAACACATAAAATTATATGTTTAGTTTGTTCAACCTGGCCAATTAGCGCGCGGACAAGCAATACCGTTTAACGTATGCCTAAACTGTTTATCTTCTGATATATTTTTTTTAAAGTACCTACTCGTAAAAGCTTTCCCGTAGTCTGTCACCACGTAATTCGGATATCTGGACAAACCCTATTAATATATTTTTCAATGCACGAATGGTCCCGATTGAATTTACAGTACGCGTTAGTTCAGCTATCACAAATTTAGACAACGCATCTTTCATTACGATCATGTACTGGTTGGTGCCCTTTAGATGTCCTACAGAAGGGCATCATGTTATCTTTTTGTACCATGCGCATAGTATCAGATGGTTTAGAGATCGGATATAGACAGTCTTCTTTTTTTTAACATAGTTATCCTTCTCATGTGTACAATAAAGACATGCTGCCACGTATTTCCTAATAAAGCGTGTCATTTTAAGAAACCAATATTGGCTTTTAATCAAAGCTAAACGATGATTTAGATCCACGTGACAAATGTCGTCATAGTGCATTTGTACAATTTTCCATTTAGCCGAAGGGACTGCGAGTCTATTTCCCTTAAAAAAATTTCGAACTAGTTCATAATTATCTTTAACATCAGCGCGACTTCGTCCGCGTGGAATATAGTTCACAAATAATGCTTTATTTTAGAACAAATTTGGTTAGCATAAAAAAACGTTATAGTGAGCCAACCTTAACATATAGATATATGCTATCGCGGACATTTTTTTTTAAAGGGGAACAATTCTGTCACATTATTTTAGCGAAACTTTAACCGCTTCTGCAGCGCAGGCACCGGAAGCTCTTAAAAGGGAAAATAACCCGATTTTGAAACATTATTTACTGGTACTTCGCTTGTATTGGCCTTAGCGTGACACAATGATGGTCTTAGCGGTCTTAGCGTTATATAGCCTATAGCCTTTTATATAGCCTATAACCTTTCAATAAATGGGTTATTTAACACTGAAAGAATTTTTCAAATCGGACCAGCAGTTCTTGAGATTAGCGCGTTCAAACAAACTCTTCAGCTTTATAATGCTAGTATAGATTGCTTTATAATCGAACTAAGCTTTTCGTCCTGACATTGCACAGTACAGAATCAATTAGTAACTTTAAGATAATTTACGTTCATCATGTCAACAGGATGCCTATTAAGCGCGTCTACAAATGTTCCATACGTTCACCAGGTCTATACTCAACACTAATGTCATAATCTTCTTTCAAAACTCACCATCGCGCCATGCGTGGTATAATGCCGCGTTTGGTAAGCGTAGCACAAACCACAGTACAATCAGTTTCTATTATATCATGCTTACCTACTTCATAAACACGGAACCTACGTAGCGATTGTACGACCGCCAGGTTTTGAGCTCTTAACTATGATACACACTCTTCCTTCCTAGTAACCCGGCTAAAATACATAACAGGCCGCAGTGAGTTGTCAGTTTGTTTTTGTAATAGTATACAAGAAATTCCTAAGTTACACGCATCGGTTTGTATTTCTGTAAGAAGCATAGGATTATACAGAGCTAGC
The DNA here is from genome assembly GCF_030267445.1 of Bombyx mandarina. Lineage (NCBI taxonomy): Eukaryota > Metazoa > Arthropoda > Insecta > Lepidoptera > Bombycidae > Bombyx > Bombyx mandarina. The sequence goes on from NC_143229.1 coordinate 16,220,830, forward strand.
ATAGGTTTGGAACATAAACTGTTTTTCAGTTGTTCGAAATTCGCGTTATGTTCACGGCCCCACACCCATGATTTATCTTTTTTTTTTTTTCTTAACTCAGTTAATGGACGCGCAAGTAACATATAACCAATAAACTGTCGCACACTATGAGCATTATTTGGCACAGGAAACTGCGAAACGGCCGTCAATTTTTGTTGCACCCGGCTGTATACCGTCTGAAGATATTTTATGACCTAAACAAGTGACTTGTTTCTCCAAGAATGAGCATTTACTCATATTTAATTTGAAGTCTCCACCATAAAATTTCCCAAGTACTTTCTCAATAACTATTGAACCTGATTTTATATCAACCGAGGGTAGAGGTAAATCGTTTAAAATTGCTAGTATCTCGATTTGACCTACATTTATTTTTACTCATTTCTTTTCTACCCACAGACTCAATTATTTTATTAATTAAACGCATTTAACCACCCCACCTAGTGGAATAAGGTGGAGATAAAGAAGAAACGCATGAATACAGATGGCGCATTTGCTAAACCAAAAGGAATTCTAGTGTACTAGAAATAATGACCTTGCGGTGTAATGAAAGCAGTTGTGTGTCTGGCACAATGCTCAATTGATGGTAGCCCTGGGCTAAATCTAAACTCGTGCAGTACTGTTCGGTGGATACTTTTATATTTTACCATAGCGTTTAACGCACGATATTCAACGCATAGCCTACTGTCGCCGTTCTTTTTCTTAATAAGACCACTGGTGAAGCATGACTAGATTCAGATTATTTTATAATGCCGATGTCTAAAAGTGGCGATACACGGGCTGATCACTAGTAAGCTTAATTTGCATTTGAACTAAATTGGCAATACCTAAATCATGTGTATTCGTAGCAAAGCAATGCTTATACTGTATTTTTTTAAATCTGAATGACTCCTAATATTTAATGGCTCCTTTTAATTTTTTTTATTTCTACCCACAAATCTCGAAATATTTGTAATGGCATGGCTAGGGCAAGTAGAAATGCAACACACCTGGCTGTTTGGCTGTGGCTCCTCGCAGCTGTTGGCCCTCGGCAGGACCTCGCCCGGCGGCCACAGGATGGTCTCCGAGCCCATGTTGATGTCTTTGATGTAGCTGTCTTCGCCGTTCAGCAGCGTCGCAGGCAGGGAGAAGGAAGCTCGTAGCCGTGAATCTCGTGAAGCGCCGTGAAGCTCGTAGTGCCGCAGTGGAGTAACCACGTTGCTGCTCTTTTAGTTTCCCTCTACGTGAACCAGAATGATGGAAGGACAGGGCAGCAGGCGCTCTTGGTTCGACGACGTCGAAGTACCTTTGATTTGATTGTTTCAGGTTCTTCATCCTGTAGCTCAAGTATCGCCTTGTGGACCTCCTTCTGAAGCAATTTTTCAACACGTTCCTCGCCAGTGGAATAGGAGCTTCATCTTCTTCAAACTTGTCAGAAGACCGAGAGATCTGAGCGTGTATATGACGTTGTTTCATTTCTTTATCCCACTTCTGATTGTTGCAAATGATGTGACAATAAAAACCAGCAGCGTAACGACAAGTTCTTTTATTTGTGCGAGAATGCAGAAAGCAGGTAGAAATGGCTGGCACGGCTTGTTTTATTAACACTGTCCCCCCTTCGTTGGCTTTGGCTGGCGGCGGTGGCGTTGGCTGTGGCGGAAGGGGGCGTGTTAATATGGCTTGGCGGCTTGGCTGGCGGCAGGGCATGACAGCTGACGTCACGTCCGTTACACGTCACAGCGTGTTTTCTTATAACTAACCGGTAGGGTGTTTCGCGGGATAATGTTTTTAAAATTCTTTAAATTGTAGTTTAACTCTGTGAATACTATGTAGGTCACCGGTGACCTACGCGGCGCACTGAAGTAATTATGTCGATTTCTGTTATTAGGGCGCCGGAATATGTAGCTCTTCTCAGTCGTTGTTTGAAGTCGTCGTGGCCTAAAGGATGAGACCTCCGGTGTATTCATATGTAGCGATGCACCGGTGTTCGAATCCCGCAGGCGGGTACCGATCTTTCTAATGAAATACGTACTCAACAAATGTTTACGATTGACTTCCACGGTGAAGGAATAACATCGTGTAATAAAAAAACAAATCTGCATAATTATAATTTGCGTGATTACTGGTGGTAGGACGTCTTGTGATTCCGCACGGGTAGGTACCACCGCCCTGCCTATTTCTGCCGTGAAGCAGTAATGCGTTTCGGTTTGAAGGGCGGGGCAGCCGTTGTAACCACGGAACAGATAAATAAGGTTATTTATCTATTCCGTGGTTGTAACTATACTGAGACCTTAGAACTCATATCTCAAAGTGGGTGGCGCATTTACGTTGTAGATGTCTATGGGTTCCAGTAATAACTCAACACCAGCTGGGCTGTGAGCTCGTCCACCCATCTAAGCAATAAAAAAAACATATTCATTTTGTAGATCTGAAGCCGGATCTCGAAGGAAACGTCTACTTCGATGGCAGTGTTCACACCAGTCAAATAGGTATTTAACAATAGCATATCCTGATTATTGTATCGCTTATAATAGCAGACACTGCTGGAGCAGAAAAGGTCTTCAATGGAGGCCAGATGGAGCAATGACTTGGGTGAGGCGAGAGGCCTAGAGGACAGTGGTCTGCCCAGCAGAAGACCATGGACTGAGGATATATAATATAATATCCACATATTCAGTGTTTTAAGAGCATCGTTACAATTATTATATTAGACAACTAGCTTTTGCCTGCGACTCCATCCGCGTGGAATAGTATCTTGGGCATAACGCTAAAATTTACCCCCCCCCACTTCCTTTATATAGAAAGTGAAATATTTTTGAATTATAGAATGTTAAAGAGCTAGTTAAACCCCTATTTTGAAACATTCTTTATTGGTACTCCACTTGTATTGGTCTTACCGTGATGTTAAATAGTCTATAGCCTTCCTCAATAAACGGACTATCTAACACTGAAAGAATTTTTCAAATCGGAACAGTAGTTCCTGAGGTTAGGGCATTCAAACAAACAAACAAACAAACTCATCAGCTTTATAACATTAGTATAGATGTGGTATGACTGTTTGAACTACGACTTAGAACTTACGTCTCAAGTTGGGTTTACGATAACCACTTAACGTCACAAGAGCGGTATGATCTGAAGGCGGCAGCGTTTAACTTCTTCTACGGTGCTGTATTGAAATGTTGAGTATCTATTGTTGAAACTTTTTCAGTGTCTTCGAAGGAAAGTGAGGGGTTTTCAGATATAATGCCAGGACTTGAAAGTAATTCAAGAGTCGAAATGGATCCCGTGACTTTTGGCATTCAAGCTAATAGGAGGCAATATGTGAAAAGGTATGTATAGGGTTGAGCGCAAACCGTCGATAGATCGACTCGCCATTAATGGCGTATAAAGTGCGGAGCGTCGGAATACCGACTATAGTGAAGTTTGATTATAGGTATTTGGTATCAATCTGAACTGACACATCTTAGCTTGCGCACTTATAAAGTTTTTAATAAATCAAAACAATTTATAAATAAATAACCATTTTAAATTATTTTGCTAGGAATTTAACATTGATTTTTGTATTTTTATTTAAGTTTAAAGTTTTTTGTAAGGTATTTATTATTATTATTATTATAATACATTTGTTTGACCCAATAAACGAACAAGATAAAAATATTATAATAAACGGATAATAAAATTATAAATCTTGAAACAGTTAATTGTGTAACCATATTTTATAATCAATTTTTTTTTTTTTCAGATTTCATAATAATTTATTGAAGAGACTGAAAATTGGAATTTGAATTACGATTAAATAAAAACTAAAACATTACAGTTATAACAAAGAAATCAATAATTATGTGTAATAATGTGTTATGTTCTGTGGGACTTGTATTAATTAAATTAAATTTGTATTATTTAGGTCCCTTACAGCAATAAGAGATGAGTGCTAACTTAGTTTGTGGTAGCAGTTACAACAATAATTAAAATGTCGACAAATACGTAAAATCTTTGTCGTCAGCGACCACTCAAGCCGTATTCGAAGGAATATAATGACAATATTGAAAGGCGAAATAAAAATCGTAAAAGTAATCTGAACTAAATATTATTATGTAATTATTTAAAAGTATAATTTAAGTATGAAATAAAGTAAATTAAATTATTATTAGTGTTTTAATCTAGTTTTAAAATCGCGTGTGCTCTATGAGTCTGTTCAATGACACAGTGAACATTCTAAGTTGCTAAATAAATAAATGTGTAAAATAAAAAAAATAAAAAATATTTGATTTTCGTAACTTTTTTTTAATGATTCTTTTTTTGTTTCTATTTTGTATTATTGTGTACTTGTGTTTGTTTAAATTTAGTTTTCATAACAAAGTATTACATGTTCCAATTTAAGAAAATAAAAAAAATAATAATTTTCCCCACCCTTCAAACCGAAATCAAAACGAAACACGAAACTTCAAGGCAGAAATAGGCGCGGTGGTGGTACCTACCTGTGTGGACTCACAAGACGTCCTACCCCGATCCATTAACGGTGCTTTCGGTACCACAAGCACCGATCACCGTCCTCGCCGAACCCATCGCTTGCGACGAAGGGCTCGACGAGTAAATTAACCAATACACACAGCCCACTGAGTTTCTCGCCGGATCTTCTCAGTGGGTCACGTTTCCGATCCGGTGGTAGATTCTGCGAACCACTGCTCTTTCGGGGGCCAGTGTTAGCAAAACTCCCAGTTTGAGCCCCGTGAGCTCACTTATATGTCAAGAAGAAGCTGAAATAGCCTCATTCAATTTTGATGCAAAACCGGTATATCCATAGTTTCACCCATAGATAGCAGATGGCTTTGTAAACATTATTTTTGCGCGTATTGTTTTTTAAAATTCAAATTCATGAAAACTTAAACCTCATTGCTCCATAATAACTATGGTAAGCATAGGCCACTTTTGCGCTGACGGCCTTAATTATAATACAATATTATATTATCACTTGGATTCCAGATTATTTACGGACTAATTGAATACTCTTAAATTACGACAGAAGGTATTAAAGAAAGTATTAAACAGTATTAAAGAAAAAAACATTTCAAAGTTTATTGTTTTAATGCGAAAATTGCTTAAGATCAGATTACATTGATATAAAATTGCTGTTTTAACGATCTAAATAACAATATTTTCGTATATTTCGGTATAAAATAACATTTTTGGAAAATATGTCCAAAATTTGCTTCAGTTGAGAATAAAACGTCGTTAAGAATTTCTATTTAAAAGTGGGTTTTGATCCTGAAAGAAAAGAAAAACACTTATATCTCCACACATCACATGCATAAGTTAATAGTAAATAATATCATATTTTTTTAAAGCTTGACTTTAAGCTAAGGATCTTCGATAAAGTTAACTCGTGGAGGGCTTTTGTGGGCATAATTTCATAAGTTTCTTTTGCGTCTTTGTGATCGCTTGGCGAGCCAAATGAAAGCTATGATAGCAGACCCGAGTCTTAGGAAACCCACCTGGTGCAGCAAGGAAAATCCCAGAACTTCTGATCCAACCCGTACTCCTCTCCATCCTGAAGAGTTTGAGGCATTTCTTTGCCCATCGATTCCGGTAGAAAGAGGCATAAAATTCCACCAATTATACCCAGAGCGCCTAATATAAGAAGGGGTATTTCGGTCGCAATAGTTGCCTGAAAGCGACGTTAATTATTTTTAATTATCACATATCAATAGCAAGTGAGAGAAGTAATTCAAACTTGTTTTATTGTTAACATTAGCCTTTTTTTTGCTTAGATTTTTGCTATTGCTTAGATGGGTGGACGAGCTCACAGCCCACTTGGTGTTAAGTGGTTACTGGAGCCCATAGACATCTACGACTTAAAGCCGCCCACCTTGAGATATAAGTTCCAAGGTCTCAAGTATAGTTACAACGGCTGCCCCACCCTTCAAACCTATTGGTATGGACATTTCGAATACCGTATAAATATAATGACAATAATAAACCGGAGATAAAACCGTAAAAGTAATCTAAATTATTCATTTATTTATTTGGGAAACCAACGGTACAAACCAAAAATATATAGGTAATAATATTTAAAAAAAATTGTTAGAACAAAACGAAACAAGCTTCCACAATAAAAAAAAAAAGAGTTGTGGATGCTGATACCAAATAAAATGCATCTTTAATAATAATTATTATAAAGAAAATTTTGTTACGCCGGTAAGAGTAACGCCATCTATCGTCGAATAGCAGACACTAATATCAAAGGGAATAGAATTTATTATATATTATTTATTATTATTTTATTATATTTTTTTTTTAAAACAATCACGCCACGTTAACTGGTCCCGTGATAAGTTCGTAAAGAACTTGTGTTACAGGTACCAGATAGCGGATATAAATGTAAGATTTTTATTATACACATACATATATTTAATAGACATCCATAACCCTGGAAAAGACATTTATATTTATCATACAAATATCTTCCCTTGGCGGGATTCGAACCCGCGACCCCCTTGTGTAGTGACCATGTCACTTACCACTACACCAGACGGCCGTTAAAGAATAGAACGCTCGTGAAGTATAACGCCATCTATTGTCAGATATCGGAAGCTACACGACTTGCCTAGAATGCTCTCGATAAATCTAGGGATGTCGCTTTGGCTATGAACCCTAGCGCGTAACAATTTTAATGGCGCGAATTCTTCGCGTTTGTATGCCGATATGAAAATACGTTGACGCGATTGAACAGCTTGTCTACGAACAAATAGTCTCACCAAATATACGATGTACGGCACCAGTATTGTTGCAAAATATCCAGTGGTGTGTATCATAGCTAAACCTTGAGCTCTCACGACGGTGGGCAGAATCTCGGCTGCATACTGCATCCCTATATTGTAGGATATGTTGACCGCAAATCGTCCGACGATGGCTAGCGAGGCTGATTGTATTCCTGGAGACATAAAGGTATCTATAGATTAATACGTGAAGCAAAATTATTGTACCCTTTTTACAAAAATCGCGCGGACGGAGGAGTATGAAATTTCCCACACTTATAGAGAATATATATATATATATTTTCTATTGCCCTTGTAGACAGACGAGCATACGGCCCACCTGATGGTGAGTGGTTACCGTCGCCCATGGACAATGCCAGGAGCAGAGCCAAGCCGCTGCCTACCGAAATATGGAGAAGGAGTGCAGAATGTTAATATATTTTTAAATTATGCATAAAAAATACATTGAATTAATAAAAAAAAAACATTAAATACACTACTATGTATTGGAGACACACTCACGAATCTAAGCTATTTGTTTATTGTCCAATTTTTCTTATTGCTTAGTCTGTGGTCAGATTGAGACTAGATTGAATATTGTTTGTATTTATAAATATTTGTCTAAAGTGCAATCCTGGCGAAATCTGTGATTATATAAGTATAATAAATAGTCTGAAAATTGTATAATAATAGTGTACAGACTTATAATTTCAATTAATTATAGTCGAATTTCGATTACCGGGGGACCACAAGATCCAGATAAAAAGGTTATAAAAAATATTTTAAATATTGTAAATTTGTACATGTGAGCACTTCTGGTGTGCGCGGCCAAAGAAGATACAATAGATAACCGAATATACCTATATGTCGAAGACAAGTGTGTCGAGTTATCAAATGCAATTCATAATTATTATTAAATAAAAATAATATAATAATATTAATGGTTGATTCGAAGTAAGTATCAGTTGAATGGAATATTTAAATTTATTCAACTGATAGTAATTAATAATTATTTTTTATTTTATTTTTCTTGGTAATTTTAGGTGTGTTTTAATGATGCTATGTATACTTATGGACTTGTTGTTGTCTGAAATAAAATCAATCATTCATTCATCATTCATTAACATTAAATATTATAAGGTAGCGATACGTTTTCCGAAATCAAAAATTTTAAGGGAACGAATCGGTCATAAATGTATATCTATATATTTATGTACATGTATTTATTTGAGTACGAGTATTTGTATCTATAAATATTATGTATGTTATCTTCTCAGTGGGTCGCGTTTCCGGTGGTAGATTCTGCGAAGCACTGCTCTTGCTAGGGCCAGTGTTAGCAACACTCCGGTTTGAGCCCCGTGAGCTCACCTACTGGTTAAGGTTACGCTGAAATAGCCTCTCAAGGCTATCAGCTTAGGTAGGAAAAAAAAACCTAAGTGGTATGTCTCCACTATTTACCGCGCCGATTCCTGAGGACAAACACGTGCAGAAGCCATTAACGAATTCATATTGTAATTGAGATTAACCAACACGATTTGCTTGCAGATTTTGTTTTGCGGGTTGCAATTTTTCAGGGCAATCTTTTCGTAAGCAATATTGGGATAATAATATGTTTTGGCATACAACAATAAGTATGATGCAATGCTATTTATTTATTTTTATTAATTTATTTTATTTATTAGGCACACACCACACATCACGAGCTAAAAAATACATAGCACAAACACAAGTGATAACAAACAAAATCTGACTTGCAGCATAAGCCATGTGCGTACAAATGTTATTTTTATGTTGGGAGTCAATAATTATCCAGCTGGCTTCTAAGGAATGAACCTCGCCAGCGGAATCCGGAACACAAATTGTGTCGAGTGCAGAATCCACAAACCCATAATAAGCCCTTAATTACACATACATGTTAATTGGATTATAATAATATAATTGTACCTATTGGAACGGCTGTGGCTAGTAAGCTGAATATTCCGCCGGAAACCATTGTACTAAAGGCCAGCCACCGTCGTCCCAAGCTGGAAAGGTATTTCAAAATGTTAATTAGTCTAACAACTAAACAAGCAGCTTACTGATAGTAGGACGTCTTGTGAGCTCGCACGGATAGGTACCACAGCCTTGCCTATTTCTGCCGTGAAGCAGTACTGTCTTTCGGCTTAAAGGATGGGTCAGTCGTTGTATTTTCAAAACCGAGACCTTAAAACTCAAGTCTCGAGGTGGGTGACGGTATTTGCGTTGCAGATATCTATGGACTCCGGTAACCACTTAACACCAGGGGCGACTTGAGCTCGTCCACCCATTTATGCAACAAAAAAAGTAACTTTTTAGTAGGTAAAGTAATTTTTCGATTGACATAGACTGGTTCTCTGTTAACAAATAATAATGACATAACAGCAGAAATAGTTAAAAGAATATTGTCGGCGAATACATGCTACTCAGGCCTGGCTAAATGTTTCTGTTCCAAAATTCTCTCACGAAATATCAAAGTTCTTCTTTATAAAACCTTACTGAGACCCATTCTTACTTAGGGCTCAGAGAGATGGGTACTAAGCAAAAAGGATGAGAACCGTCTACTTGTGTTCAAGCGTAAGGTCCTAAGACGGGTATTCGATGCTTTGCAGGAAAACGATATGTAGAGGACGAACTTTAACCACGAGTTGTTTACAGCTTACAAAGATCTTAATATCATAAAAACTATAAAAAATGGACGCCTACGATGAGTAGTAGATCGAATGGAGGAGACCAGAATGTCAAACCAGAGGGCCACAGAAGTCGTGGCAGGTCCAAGCTTCAATAGTTAAATGGCGTTGAGCAGAACCTCAAAGCAGCCTGAACAGAGCAGTCTGAAGTGACATACTAGACCAGGCTAAAGCCCACCATGGGCTGTAAGGCCTAATATGATGACGATTTTGATAGACCCAAAGGACGTTTTAGTTGAAAAGGCAGACTGTCCCGCACGGGGGACTTCAACGACCCTGTCTATTTATACCGCAGAGCTATAGAGGTTTCCAATTTAACACGTGATGAAGCCATTGTGGTTGTTATAAAACATTTTCTTCGGTCAAAATTGGGCTGGTTATGAGATTGCCTACTCAAGCGATTCGTATACTCACACATCCAAGATCAGGGTAAGCAAAGCATCGGCAGGGAACTCGGTCGCCGTAGCCACAGTGAAGGTCAGGAACATATCCAGGCCCAGAGCCCCCACATTCCTGACGTGTCCATCAAATGTCATGGCTATTAGAATCCATATGAACACTAGAAGAATGCTGTGCTTTCGTAATCGAGGAGTCTTGAATAGATCTATCACGCTGTAGTTCTTGCATTCTTGTTCGGCTTTTGCTATTTCTGTTGCGGTTTCCTGTGAATTCCGTTCAGCAAACGGACACGCAATGTTATTCGAATAAATTCACACTACGACATCGTGGTGTCGGCGCTGTACCGCCTTCACCGTGTTACTTTTCGACCGACTTCTTTTTATTTTTTTTATTGCTTACATGGGTGGACGAGCTCACAGCCCACCTGGTGTTAAGTGGTTACTGGAGCCCATAGACATTTACAACGTAAATGCGCCACCCACCTTGAGATATAAGTTCTAAGGTCTCAATATCAACGGCTACCCCACCCTTCGAACCGAAACGCATTACTGCTTCACGGCGGAAATAGGCGGGGTGGTGGTACCTACCCGTATGGACTCCCAAGAGGTCCTACCACCAGTGATTACGCAAATTATAATTTTGCGGGTTTGGTTTTTATTACACGATGTTATATATTCAGCGTGGAAGTCAATCGTGAACATTTGTTGAGCACGTATTTCATTAGAAAAATTCAAAAAAAAAAGGTGAGAATTTAGAATGAATTTTCGATTTTGTGCCTTTTTCTGCTTTTTTTTATTGCTTAGATGAGTATACGGCCCGCCTGATGCTGAATAGTAGCCGTCGCCCATGGACATAAGCAATGCTAGGGACAGAGTCAATCTGTTGCTTATCGTGAAGCGATTTCGATGATTCCTTTTTTGTTTTGAAGCTATACTATACTAAGTTGTACTATTTGTGTTCCCGTCTTCAAGAATAGGACGCGTGTGCTCGTATCGAGCAAAATGAGAATGCTGAGAGTCGGATCCTGTAGGAAATTACTAATTGTTTTGTGAGGAAAACGTGATATCCACGGTTCAAAAATATCGTGCTGTAGCAAGAATAACGACGGTCCCTCCTCACACCACCCTCTGCTTTCATACCCCAGGTCTTTTGACCACATGACCAGCCTCCCTTCTCTTCAAGAACACAATACGTACGTGAAATTCTCTGATAATGTCCTCTGGTAGTGCATTACCGTTGACCTTCGCGCACCTCATCATTATTTTCAGAGCTTCATCGATCCGCCCTTGCGATATCAACCACCTGAAACAGGTTTGGTCTTTAAGTGATATGGGCATATAACAATGCCGACGCCGGTTCCAAGCCTGGATTAGAAAACAGGTGGGTTGAGTTGAATTTCGATTTTTTCACCGTAAAACAGTCAAACCCGAATGTATGGCGGCGGTTAATTAGCCGGACCCAAATAAAGCTTCAGCGGCCTCTAAGAACTAAATGTCTTTGAAAAGCACTGCTTTAGATGACGACCGCGGGACCTCACCGTGTGTATTTTCCCAAGAAAGCCTTATAAAGCCACGACTCTCAGCATTGAGGATTATCGAGGCAATTAGGAGAGGAGGCGTAGCCGAAATTGTAGTGCTATAAGAGAAACAATTGATTTTTATGGTTAAAGAAACGCCTTGACGTAGCGACGAGTCACATTAGTGGAATTGTTTTTTGTTGTGGAATGAAGGATAAATGGTGGCCCAGCTTCACCAGAACAAGCGGGCGAGCATAGGCCCTGCCAGAAAGGAAGGGATTTGCTAACAGTTACCCGAGCGCCTCCGAAGAAGACCCAACGAATCAAGGATAGTTGCTTCGCGAATGAAAGCGGTATTGTTTGTAGGGACAACGGTGATGTTTCGTATCGGAACCGACTAGAGTCTCTCTCTCTCTCTCTCTCACACACACACACACACACACACACACACACACTCACACTTACATACACACATACACACTTTTTGAAAATACACGAAGCGGCTCGAACCTCAAAATGGAACCGCCGGTTTACTTGCCCCGAATTGAAATTATTAAATTAACGTCACGACATAGCGTAAAGTACACTACAATATACTACAGTATACTACATAGTATAAAAAGTAGATTTACCTAGCGCTCTCTGGTACGACGCAGCCAGTGAATACGGCTAAAGCCAAAGGCACGCTAATGATCAACGTATAAATCTTCCAGTCCGCGACCGCTAAAGCTATCCAGGGTAGGAGGCACGCTGCAAACGTGAAGTATATTCCTATGGACATATTCGCCACGAAGGTCCTCCATTTGAGGCCAACATACTCCAGTACTGAAAAAAACGAGACCTTATTGTTAAATAAGTTGGAGATTCCTGATATATCATACGTGAGATATCGGAACAGTAATGCCTTTTTCTGACTTGGATTATCGAAGTATGGCATTTTGGATTCGTAGATGGTGGAGGAACTTAGACGCCTGATGTAAAGTGGGTCCACAGCGCATTATACAACTTAATTGCCTTTTCAAATGAGCTCATAGTCTTGATTGGATTGTTTAATGATGTTGTTCCACCTTTCAAACGGTAAGTCATGACTATTTAGCTGCAAGAGTACCCAGGTAGAATGCCAGTTAACACGTTGATTATCGTACCATTTCTGTGGGACATTCAGCTAGTCCGTACGAGGCAATTGGACTCGAAAAGACCGAATCGAAAATAGCACTTATTCACAGTGCGTGTGAGATCTGATAGGTCTCACGAAAATCCGTTTATGAATATGTCCATAACATTTTGATTCCCGCATCAGGGTACAGTCGCGCATGGGACTTTTTAAGCCGCATAAGGCGGTCAACGTTTATGTAATCTGCCAGAATTTAAATGATACAAGATGCTGGTATTATTCTAAAAGAAGGCTGTGCCCATTCTCCGACCATTTCTTTATACGTCTACGGTGATACTCAAGGGGAGAACTTCAGTGTTCCTACTCTATGCTACAGCCGTTAAAAGAATTTGTGTCATTTAATTCACTCTTTCATTGCAAACAATGACATTTAAGCTCTTTGATTATGGATTAGGGAAATACAGTAAAAACTCACCAACGATATACATGATAATAAAGCAATTGTCATAGGCCAAGCCCACAATGAATCGGCAGAGGCAGAATGATAAAAAACTATTTGAAAATACAGTTCCGATTCCGCCAATAAATCCGGCTACATTAGTACCTGAAAAGTGATTATCAGTGAATTATGCTTAAGTTATATTAGCGATAAGGTGTATTTAGAGTTCGCTAATTCGCTAAGTTAGTATCGCGATTCTGCGTTTATCTGACTGCAAATAGTGCTAAGACCAGTTACCATGCATTTCAAGTCATCAGCAAAGCAAAGTATAGCTAGCACCAAACTCTATTCATAGATCTGGAGATAGAATTCGCGTCACAATCGAGAAATAAATATGGCGGCGGTGGCCGTAATCGACGATACCACGTCCAATGAACGATTCATCGCTCGTATTACCTCTTGTCTCATACCACTAAGGCCTTAAATGACGACTGTGCCTTAAAGATCCACCTGATCCATTAGTACAACTAATAGCTTGTAGCTCGGACACTAGAAGCGGGCATAGGAACCCGCCAGGTGTCAAACCCTCACCTATGTGCTTAGTGAGAGTTTTTTAACGTACTCGATAGCGTAAAAGTTAACACAAATTTATATGGAGTTGGAACGTTTGCCTACGTTTGCCGCTAGGGGCGCTGTTCCAACTGCACATAAATTTGAGTTAACTTTTACTCTATCGAGAACGTTAAAAAACTAGCACTGAGCACAATGGTACCGCTTTGACGGGTTCGACGTTAAACCTAATCTATGCATTAGCTCGTTAAGTTTCTGGCTTGATCTTCTTAGCGGGTAGCGATTTTGATGCGGTAGTAAATGCATTCGAGAAGCAGCTGCCTTGGAGCTAAGAGGTCTCCTTGGGAGGGGCTCGTGCAGTGAAATTATTTTTTTTATTACCCTTGTATTCAGACGAGCATACGGCCCACCCGATGGTGAAATAAGGAAACTTGAGTAAACGCAACCTACATTTCCTCTGAAACTTACCCACTAGAGCAGGTACGCGACCATATTTATCAGCAATCCAACCAAAGATAAATCCACCGAGTATGGCCCCACAGAAAAACACCGACTGAGCTGTGGCGGCATAGTTGTCCTTTTCACACACCCACCCTTGCTGTAAGAAAGGAAAGAGATATACATATTTATCTTTTATTCAATTATTAATTACATTATTTCATCCTTCAATGTGGTGCGCACGACTCTAGTTTTTTTCCGTTAATATTTTCTAGCTTATTCTATTCAGCTTTGAATTTCATTTCTTCTTATAATTAGAATGGCCACTAACCGCCTAGCTTTCAAAATAAAGCTTCGGCATCTTTTTCCGAACGAATGCCAGAAACATTTTTTCTATGTTCATTTCAACTATGCTTGAAATTTAATGCATTAGTATCTTCTGTGCCATATACTGTAATTAATTTTCTTACATATGCGTTATGTTTATATAGGTATATATATTTCTAATAATAACATACAATTTGCATATTTGTAGATATAAATGTCCAAATTATACTTTAAACATAATATATTTGAAATACCATAACTTTGGTAAAATATTATTTTTATACTGTTTTTTCATCAAAGCTAGGTAGGTACCTTGGAACGCCGTTTTCGACAAATGGTATATGATAGAGGAGTATGGAGGAGAAACCACGTTGCGCCGACCCCAGGTGACTGGGAGAAGGGCAGGATCATAACGATGACATTCTATATAATATTAAATAGATTATAAGTAATAATGCATACCGGTAAAATGGGGCGATTAGGGATTGACAGGCGAATCGGGAAAAAACCGGGAAAATCTTTCGACGCTCAATATAAGTTTTATATTCGTTGCAAAATCTTCCATTTTTTGTAGTTTAATAGTAGAATGTTGAAAGTTCACAAAACAACTCTGAATATGCATGAAAATAGCTGCTAACTTATAAAAAATCGCGTTTCAAATTAACTTCCTGTGGTGGTCATTATTTTAGTGCTAGAAACTTTGCTCTCTTTTATTTATTTGATAATAATAGAAGACGACTATGATTTATAACCGTTATTTAGTGTTTGAACCAGCATATATATTAAAGGTAAGTCTCAGTTGTTATTGGTTTTAATGTATTTGATTAAATAAAAATACATGTAAAAATCTGTTGTTTTTGGGGATATTGGGGACGTCTTAGGTACAAATAACAACGAAAAAGGGGTCAATTGGGATGAAAATACGTGAAATGGAAACGACCTAAGTATAAATAGGTACAGGTTTGTAGGGTTGTCTATGTAGTTATAACAATATTTTTTAAATTTGTTGGTAAAAATCTGTTTTATTCGAAGCGAAATTGGGAATAAGTCTTTATTTGAAATAGATAAGCAATTTAATATAAGTAAGTCGATTTTGCAGAGACATGTAACAAGATCAATAAAATCTCAAGGTGGACAAAAATGTCTAAGTAATACATAATAAAATATTTAATATTTGTTCAGAGTGGGGGTATTCATCTGATTAATCCATGGAATAACCGACACACCTAATCTCTTAACCCAGATAGAAATATCAGCACTGTCGATTGCACCTATAATTGAGGTGATGTCTGCCATGTACTTTTGTCAGTTTTTCAATTTTTTTTATTGATGATCACTTTGTTGGTGCAACTAAATAAATAAATAAATTAAAACTATATATAAAAATAATAGTAGTGCCAACCCTAGGAAATTTCTCATTTCGTCCCAATTAACCGCAATTTTCGGGTAAATAGGGATTATACCTATTTTTGCATTTTTTGCTTAAACTGGAATGCTAGTTGCATAATTTTAAATTAGATAACAAAGATGCCCCCAAGACTCAATCATTTTGATCCTGATATAGCATTATATACATCAACAACTACCTTAAAATTGCTCATAAAGTTGGAATTTGTCCCTAATCGCCCCATTTTACGGTACATTTAATATAACTAGTGGTCCCCCGGTAGTCGAAATTCGAATTAATTGAAATTATAAGTTTCTACACTGTTATGATTCTATTTTAAAAAATGTTTTTTTTTTTTAAGTGATTTTATGACCTGGTAACTAAGACCTTTAAGTCTTGTCTTATTTTAATTTATATTCTTATTTTTATGAAAAATGATAATATGGAGTGAAATGAAATGAAAATGATTAATTTGAGACGCCAATCAACTGGGATGAAATTAAATGAAATGAGATGATATGGAATGAAATATAATCTTAGTAAAATGGTGGTCATTTACTAAGATTTTTTTCAGTGGACTTTTTGGAGGATCCCGAGAAGTTGCGCCCAGCGGCTTTGTTTCATTTTCCCACATTTGTGCACTTTCACAGATATTAAACAGTTAATAAACCACCGTTATTACACATTTAAACCTGAAGAAACACTAAATAGACAAAATAAAACAAATCACACAACTTCACTCCTCGCGTTCCCGCCAAAAAGTCTTAAAAAAACGATTATACTTCTATAGTCACAGATTACGCCAAGACTACACTTTAGACAAATATTTATAAAGACAAACTATAGTTAATCTATTCTCAATTTGACCAGACTATAAGCAATAAGAAAAGTTTGACAATAAACAAATAGTATGCACGCGTGCGTTTGTCAATTACATGATAGTGAGTGTATTGATTTTTTTTAATGGTTTAATGATTTTTCTATGCATTATTTTAAAAAAAATAGCATTCTGTACTCCTTCTCTATATTCTCTATAGGTGTGGGGAAATTTCATAGTCCTTCGTCCGCGTAGTTTTCTTAAAAAGAGGTACAAAGTTTTTGCTTTACGTATTAATATATAGATTAGACTCAATTTTTTTTTAAATATATCTACCTGCGTTGCAATTGTTTCATAAGGAACATCAGTGTAATTAAACTCCCATTTATTTTGACATTTCTTGGTCGGCCATTTTGGGTTCGGCTCAAGGACGCCATCTTGTAACAACTTCGACCAGTCTACATCGTACACTTCGCATTTTGAATATTTATTGTTTAACATCGGTATTGACAGATGACGACTGAAAAAAGTGTTTAATTGAATTCAGCACATTTCAAAACTCAGTCAGTCAGTATAGCACTTACATCCTTTTTTTTATTGCTTAGATGAGTGGATGAGCTCACAAACCACCTGGTGTAAGTGGTTACTGGAGTCCATAGACATCTACGACGTAAATGCGCCACCCATCTTACGACATATTCATTTTCATTACTGGTGGTGTGACCTTTTGTGAGTCCGCACGGGTAGGTACCACCAACCTGCCTATTTCTGCCGTGAAGCAGAAATGCGTTTCGGTTTGAAGAGTGGGGCAGCCGTTATAACTATACTAAGACCTTAGACCTCATATTTCAAGGTGGGTGGCGGCATTGACGTTGCAGATGGCTATGGGCTTCAGTAACCACTTAACACCAGGTAAGCTGTAATCTCGTCCACCCATCTAAGCAATAAATTAAAAAAAAAACGAGTTTTACGGGAAGTGCTCATTGCGATGCTTAACATCCATGAGTTATAGTAATTACTCACCAACACGTGGGCCTTGTGCTTGTCGTCAAACTGAGCTAGTTAGTAATCCTTCCTAGTCAACGATCGTTTTAACAATTCATAACACGAATAAAACGTATCCCCGAATCAGGAAACTAATCTTATATAGAAAACAAAACTAGAATTGTTTGAGATGATCCCATCATCTCCTTTTTTACTATCGCAGCGCCCGCCACCGGAGTAAAGTTCATCCATACTATCTAGAATCACTGCGTTCATCCACAATGCGTTTCCAGATATCGTTTTTGCCACGTGCCATCCGGCTTTGGTAGGAGCTCCTCTCTACGGTTTTTCTTGACGGCCATGACATGTCCTTCTTCAAACAATACTTGTGGAGAGTAATTAATGGTTGCAGAGGTTTGGCTCTGAACCTAGCATTGCATAAGTCCATGGGCGACGATAACCACCTACCATCAGGTGGGCCGTATGCTCGTCTGCCTACAAGGGTAATCATCAAAATCCATCAAGCGTTACATGATACCCATTGTTCAACCAAATCATAACTTAAAGGTTCAAACAGCTTACCGTTCAATCACGCTCAAGTTCGCTAATTCCGGCACAGAGCACCAGTGCTCCTCCGGAGCAATGGCCATGAATATCTGCCCGAAGTAGACGAACGCGAAGAAGAACGCGTAAGGTATCATCAACAAGAACAGCATGCGCTGGTACCAGCCAAACTCTCCCATGTACGGCAGAAGGTCATCAAGGTCCTTCAATCTGTGGCGATTAACACCGTTTTCTGGAAGATACCTCTATTTTACTCACTTATTGCTGTACAGAATTAGGCAAGCTCTGGACCACTTTCCAAAGCACATATAAGATCTAAATGCCACCGCACATGTAGTGCCCATTTGAGGCGTAAAGTTTAAGTAACTTATTCGATTGCACAATAGCTTAGGGCCCCACCCTTAAAGCTCGGTACGATATCTTTACGGCACAAATAGGTAGCTTGGTCTTATCATCACGTAATGCCACCTAATTACACAAGTATCGCCAGATATCGATTATAAAATACTGGTATAATACTCAAAGATAGTTGCAGTTTGTTTTTTAGTGAATCCCGTAGAAGTCATACGACGCAAGGACAGTAATGGGGTGAGCTTTTCTAGGAAGTCACACATTCATCATTTAAGTAATGTTGTTTACACAATGGAGGGACGAATAGGCTGTTTAAGTATATGTTACGGTAAATGTACACTCTTGGGAAATGTACATTTTTACCGTAAATATGCACATTTGTCAAAAAGTTAGGTATATGTGTACTGAATATGATTTATATTGTATAATAATATAGTTTATAATATATATTTTCCGGCCAATGTGTACTCATGTCTTCACGTTTTGGTAAATGTGTACTTTTACCTTCAGGTTTTAAGAAAAGCTACAGTAAATAGAAATAAATTAATAATGTTGATGCAGTTAAAAAAAATATTTATTTAAATAAACAAAATACAAAAGTTTTTAATAACGATAATTGTTTTAATTAAAAAATGTAAATGACAAACAAAATATACTTTTCTTTGCATATTATGTAATATGTCGTAGGTTAGGTTAGGTTAGGTTAGGTAGGGGCGCATGCGCACCACATTACTAGCATTTGTGATTTCGTATTTTGTATGCCATGCTCACATTTACCAAAACAATATGGTCATTGTGAATTCAATGTACAATTTCCCTTCTTTGAAATTGTTAATGTCAGTTGAATGGACGTTTCCCAAGCGAGGTGGCAAATGTGCACATTTACCGGAAAATGTGTACATTTGCCGCAATATCTACTTTTACCGCTTTTTTTTTTGCTCAGGAGGAAATCACCGGACTCCCACCCTCCACTGGGGATGGAGGGCGGGGCATGTCGGAGTCGAACCGACTAAAACCTCCTGTCGCTACTTTAACCGTAACATATATATATATATATATATCAAATTTAGGTAGATAAGACCGATTAGACGTTGATGTATGAGGAAATAGAAGTCATGGACTAGTCAACAGTGGCAAGACACTGGTCTGTTCGTTACTGGCGTTCTGAGACATGGGGTTAATTGCTTAGATAAGAGTCCATGGCCAACCGGATGTTAAGCAGTGGTATCTATCTACCCGTGAGGACTCACAAGACGCTCTGCCACAAGTAAAGTTGAAAGCTACCGGCGTTTTTTTTTTATTGCTTAGATGGGTGGACGAGCTCACAGCTCACCTGGTGTTAAGTGGTTACTGGAGCCCATAGACATCTACACTGTAAATGCGCCACCTACCTTGAGATATAAGTTCTAAGGTCTCAGTGTAGTTACAGCGGCTACCCCACCCTTCAAACCGAAACGCATTACTGCTTCACGGCAGATATAGGCAGGGTGGTGGTACCTACCCGTGCGAACTCACAAGAGGTCCTACCACCAGTGATTACGCTAATTATAATTTTGCGGGTTCGATTTTTATTACATGATGTTATTCCTTCACCGTGGAAGTCAATCGTGAACGTTTGTTAAGTACGTATTTCATTAGAAAAATTGGTACCCGCCTGCGGGATTCGAGCACTGGTGCATCCCTACATACGAATACACCGGACGTCTTATCCTTTAGGCCACGACGACTTCCAAAAGTTCCGACGTCTGTGAAGTCTGACGTATTTGGTTGGATATAAAACCTTAGAGGTTGACCGCCCACAACAAGGTGTATTACAAAACCAATCACTGTGTACTAGACGATACTTCGTTCAATATAATGTAGTTCTTATTCATCTCCAGATTGTGTCTACTTTTGAAACCAGTAGTTAAGTTTATCTTAACTTTCAAGGTGTATCTTACTTCGATATCAAAGCTTAAATGAATTTTCAATTAAGTTTCGACCATACTGAGGAAGGCCATATCTATTGATGGGGTAGGAACCTGATCATCTAGTCAAATGTTACAATAGCGATTGTATGGGTAATATTCTTACGAATCGGCATCTTGACTTCTGAAGATCGTCTCTGGTTTAATGACTCTTCTCTCATCGCCTGATATGTCTCTTCGTGTATCTCTATCTATCTATACAGACAATGCCATACTGGCATTAATAATTAAAGCTACTTTTCCAGTGCAAACGCGAATTTTATTATCAATATTTAATATGCCATATTTATGCCAATATTTAATACTATGTCACTGTTATGCTTATTTCATTCATCAGTGTCGCAGAAAGCGTGTCAAGCCAATGAAAATTAAATTTTAGTCCCTAAATTACATAAAACGCGACATTAGGCCGTAAAAGTAGCTGTAATTGCGTCTCTCTCTCTCCTTAATGGGTCTCCTCATTGCTGAAGGCCGTGTCTAGCTTGAAGTGTTGATCGCTCGATGCTCTATTCTTCTCCACATCTTCGTGTCCTCGGCGGTCTTTATATTAATTGCGTCTACTATTCGCGAAGCCGAAAAAATCGGTATTTTATAGGTTAAGGTCAACTTACCTTTTCGCTCGACCATTTCCAAGTCGTTGGCAGGGTCACGGGGCGGCTGCTCCGTGCCCTCGACGTTCCTCTCACGTGATCCCATTCTCGAAAAGGGCTCTTGCCTTATAAGACACTTTTTCCGTTTTGATTTCTCGCCACACAAATTTCTAAGATGAAGTCTGAAACAATATCCATTTCATTATATTATATAAATTATACAATTATGTAATCAACACTAAGAATGAACCTAAAACTACAAATGTCAACACACAAAAATCAACGCACCGTTAAAATTATACCCATAATAATTTCATCCACCGCATCGGGCTCATTCCAAAATCATTACACACATCGCTCTCAGAACTTGATCTTAATAAATATTCCTACATCGCTTTACAAAAATCTGTAACAGTCGACACCTGTTCCATAGTGCGACAATTCCCTTAAATCCACTACTCAAACCCCTACAACACTACACAATGAACCAACTCACTTGGCGTAAGCCCGTGCTAGGTTCACATTTACCAGCATTAGCTGAGAAAAAAAAATCCATAATAATAATAATTTAATAACTAAAATATATTATTAAAAGGAGTCCCTTTAGACAAGGTTCCGCAGAGACTGGCAGCGTTCCCCCTTTGAATAGCTACACTAATTCTTTGTCCAAGGTAGCTGCCATTTAATATAAATATCCCCACGTCTTGTGGCGGTTATGTGTCGATAGCCTAATCATAGTCTGGTCAGCGTTGTTTGGTATGACCAAATAGATTTGATACGGTCTCAGCGTCCATTGTATAATTCAATGAATTTTTTAAATTCACTCATAGATGTACAGTTGAAAGGAATTTACAAAACAAAATTAGATTCTATTGATTTTACACGCCCGATTTTCTTCGTTCTTATTTTGGCATTGACAACAATTGTCTTAGTTACGGTCTACGAATAAATAAGGTTACGGTAATATTTTAAGAGCAGAGTATAACGTTTTGATTTATATTTGTTGATATGAACTGTTTATATTGACACCATTATTTTTATCTCTGCGATGGCATTTTCATTTAATTATAGGTACCTTTTTATTTATTGCATAGACGGATGGACGAGCTCACAGCCCACCTTGTGTTAAGTGGTTACCGGAGCCCATGGACATCTACAACGTAAATGCCGCCTCCCACGTTGAGATATGAGTTGTAAGGTCTCAGTATAGCTACAACGGCTGCCCCAGCCTTCAAACCGAAACGCATTACTGCTTCACGGCAGAAATAGGTTGGGTGTACCTACCCGTGCGGACTCACGAGAGGTCACAGTTTAGATCATATCTACGATTCGCAAAAATCGTAGGAAATAGTTTTATCGTCCAGGCATTACCTTTTCATCATTCATCATCATTATCCTGCCCTTCTCCCAGTCAGATATGGGTAAGAGGGGAGTGAGCGAAGAAATGGTATATGGTAGAAGAGTATGGAAGGAGAAAACATGTTGTGCCGACCCCAGGCATTACCTTTTATTTACGTAAATTAATTATAATAAGTCACCTATCAGATATAAAGTTCGGAGTTTACGGACGTCAATGTAATAATAACCCTTCACTATTATTGAATTCCAAATGACGATGCAAAATCGTAAGAATTAATAATTCATCTATACATATATACATATAAATAAAATTAGTGTCTGTTTGTAGTATTGAAATAAACGCTTTTTACTACATGCATATGAATATACTTAGTCTGGCCATAAATACTGTTACAATTAAAAATAAACAAAATATTACATTTGAATTTGGAATCTGTCATTTTTATATGATTGCTCATTGAGGTTTCTCATTTTGGCGCCAATACATTGTACAATATTTTGCGATATTAAAATGGAGTGGGGTGTTAAAGAGAACCGAATCACTGTATGTGATTGCATTACACAAAGTAGGTATGGAGCCAAATGCAATTTTTAAAACTCTCCATACGCTTGGTATTAGTAAAATGTTTGTGTACCGGGCTAATTATAGGTGCAATGAGACCTCCTCCGTTTGTGACAGAAAAAGATCTGGCCGTCCACGTAGTGTTCGTACGAAAAGCAGTAAGGGAAAGAATTCGAAGAAATCCTGTCCGAAAGCAAAAGATTTTATCTACTGAAACAACTACTGAAGCGATACGCAAAGGGAGGTCATAGAAAAATTTTGTTTACGGATGAGAAAATTTTTACAATTGAGCAACATTTTAACAAACAAAATGACCGTATTTATGCTCAAAGCTCTAAGGAAGCTTCCCAATTAGTCGACAGAGTGCAACGTGGGCACTATCCGACTTCAGTGATGGTTTGGTGGGGTATTAGCTATGAAGGAGTGACTGAGCCATACTTTTGTGAAAAAGGTATCAAAACATCGGCAAAAGTGTATCAAGATACCATTCTTGAGAAGGTAGTGAAGCCCCTTAACAACACCATGTTCTATAATCAAGAATGGTCCTTCCAGCAAGACTCGGCGCCAGGTCATAAAGCTCGGTATCCGCAGTCTTGGTTGGAAACGAACGTTTCGGACTTCATCAGAGCTGAAGACTGGCCGTCGTCTAGTCCCGATCTTAATCCGCTAGATTATGATTTATTGTCAGTTTTAGAGAGTACGGCTTGCTCTAAGCGCAATGATAATTTGGAGTCCCTAAAACAATCCGTACGATTGGCAGTGGAAATTTTTCTCATGGAAAGAGTGCGTGCTTCTATTGATAACTGGCCTCAACGTTTAAAGGACTGTATTGCAGCCAATGGAGACTACTTCGAATAAGTTTTTTATACTTTAAACTGTTTTATATTTATGTATTAAACTAACACACTGTAAAAGTAATAAATGTCATTTGCCATATAATTTTTTTTGTTTTCCTTTGTAGCAGTATTTATGACCAGACTAAGTATACTGATTTCATGTCTAAGTTTATCTAATATATAAAATTCTCGTCTCACAGTGTGCGTGATTTAACTCCTCCGAAACGGCTCGACCGATTTTCGTGAATTTTAGCGTGCATATCGGCCAGACTAAGTATATACAGTACATACACTAAAATAACATTTTTTACAATTTTACTCTGTCTGTCTGTTTGTTCCGGCTAATCTCTACAACGGATAAACCGATTTTGATGAGACTTTCACTAATAGGTAGCTGATGATATAAGGAGTAACTTGGGCTACTTTTTTAGACTAGCTTAGCCCCGCAGTGTCACCCGCAGCTATTGTCGTACTGCGCGCAGCATGGCGGGCTTCGCCTATCAATAATAGAATTTAATGTTTCCGAAGCGAAGCGAGGGCGGGTGGCTAGTCTTTCATATTATTACCCCGGTCACTCACATTCGCAAGAATACGCAAACCCGCAAGTGTAGGACAACATTTGCAAATGATTATGCAAAGTTTTCGCTGCATTCGTGGTTTTCCAAGCTGTCTCAGTTTTTTAACAGACATCAAAGCGCGCGAACCGCGATCCTTCGCGTAGTCTCCCACACATTCGTGTGACCAGTTGCGCCCAGGATTGCGAAGGCAACGGACGTTTCGCTAATTTTATAGATCGTGACGTCTACTGTGTAGCGTATCTTCATCAAAAGAAATCCCATAAAAACAGCATGGCTGTGTCTGGGAAAGAATTCAAAACTCTTTTTCTCTTCAATGTTCTATTGACGAATTAAAAAAGAGGAGAAATTCGTGAGACATTCGTAAACAAGTGTAGGAGGAAGCGCAAACGGGTTCGCAAATTGAGTTCCGAACCCATTTGCACAGCCGCTAAGTTTGCGAATGATTGTATGACGGCCCTTCACATGCTGCGTGCATGTGAGTGGCCGGCATTAGACGATGCAGTCAGAACACACGGAAGTTGTTTGTAAGGCAATTACTTGAATATTTAATTGGTGTTCGCTACTTGCCTATTAGGCCACGGGTAATGATTCTATGGTCAAGAATCTCAAAGCAATTACAGTCTGTATTGTGTATGTTAAGCATTATTAGTTAGAAGACAACAGTGTACAATAGATTATTTTTCCCTGCCTATTCGCCGGAACTTAAGGGGCGATTCCAGCTACGTCCGGACGTATAGGTGTGCTCACGGGCACAAACTTAGCGAATTTGCTAATGCCAGCCCTAGCAAGAGCAGTGCTTCGCAGAATCTACCACCGGATCCGAATCGCGATCCACTGAGAAGATCCGGCGAGAAACTTAATGGGTTTACAAATGATTTACATTGAAGGTGGACCTTCCTTTAAATGGGCTCGCGGGGATGTGAGATTGTTTCTTTTTTTATTGCTTAGATGGGTAGACGAGCTCACAGCCCAACTGGTGTTAAATGGTTACTGAAGCCCATAGACATCTACAACGTAAATGCGCCACCCACCTTGAGATATAAGTTCTAAGGTCTCAAGTATAGTTACGACGGCTGCCCCATCCCTCAAACCGAAACGCATTACTGTTTCACGGCAGAAATAGGCAGGCCGGTGGTACCTACCCGCGCGGACTCACAAAAGGTACTGCCACCAGTAAGATATAAGCATTTCAATAATGAGCATAGATTCATTAATTAATATAAAAAATAGAAAGGTGATGAGGCGGTAAAAAATAGGCTTCATCAACGTTATTTCTCGGAACTTGTAAACGTGACGTTACATGGTAGTATCTATATATTAATACGTGAAGCAAAAACTTTTTATCCCTTTTTACGAAAATTGCGCGGACGGAGAAGTATGACATTTTCCACACTTATAGAAAATATAGAGAAGAATTGCAAAATGCTAATATTTTTTTAAAATAATGCATAAAAGATACATTAAATCAATAAAGAAAACATTAAGCACACTACATACCATGTATTTTACGCACACACGCATGCATACTATTTATTGTCAAACTTTTGTTCTTGACGTCTGTTGTCAAATTGAGAATAGATTAAATATTGTTTGTCTTTGTTAATAATTTTTTTTGTGTTTATAGTGTAGTTTTTTATAGTGTGTTGGCAAAATTTGTGATTAAAGAAGTATAAAATACAATCATAATAGTGTACAAACTTACAATTCCAATTAATTATAGTCGAATTTCGACTACTGCGGGATCTCTAGTCATCTACAAAAACACTAATATAATTATCAAGTGACTCGTTTTCCAAAAATTTCATCTCTATTTTAGACAGTGACTCAGTTGGGCGCCAAATATTCATTTACTTACTAGTGACGTAATTCACGACGTTAAGCTAATTAAACGGGGTTTTATAATTACGTCTATTGTAACGTGTATGTGTAAACAAACTGTTTTTTATATTAGATAATAAAAAAATGTTTTTTTATATTTAAATTTTAAATTTAATTAATAATAATAATATGCGTGATAATTTATCCTGAGACAAAGACAACAAAACTCAAGGCAAGTGGCGATATTCGTGTTGTTAAGTTTTCCGCTAACTGCTAAACAATTTGGATCGTGAACACGTTCATGATAATTGGTTGAAAACGTACAAAAGACAAAGTGACTGTATTGTTTTATTTGTAACACACTGAGTTTCTCGCCGGATCTTCTCAGTGGGTCGCGTTTCCGATCCGGTGGTAGATTCTGCGAAGCGCTGCTCTCGGTAGAGCCAATGTTAGCAACACTCCCGGTTTGAGCCGCATGAGCTCACCTACACGTCAAGGCGAAGCTGAAATAGCCTCTCAAGGCTATCTGCATAGGTAAGGAATAACACATTCTCACGATTGACTTTCACGGTGAAGGAATAACATCGTGTAATAAAAATTAAACCCGCAAAATTATAATTTGCGTAATTACTGGTGGTAGGACCTCTTGAGAGTCCGCGCGGGTAGTTACCACCACCCTGCCCATTTCCACCGTGAAGCAGTAATGTATTTCGCTTTGAAGGGTGGGGCAGTCGTTGTTACTATACTGAGACCTTATAACTTATATCTTAAGGTGGGTGGCGCATTTACGTTGTAGATGTCTATGGGCTCCGGTAACCACTTAACACCAGGTGGGCTGTGAGCTCGTCCACCCACCTAAGAAATAAAATAAAAATTTATGAGTGTGGGACTCCCTGATAATAATGTTAATTTAAAATGCCCAGCGAATCGGGCGAGTACGGCTAGCTTTATATAAATTTCAATGCACCTACCATTATTTACTCGGCACTATCTTTGGTTGACTGGCAGAGAATGCCTTAGGTATTAAGTCCGCCAATGTAAATTTTACATGAAGTGTAATAAAAAAAAAAAAAGCAGCTTTAATTGTGGCTAACGAAAATCGAAGAAAATATTTAAATAATCCTAATACATTGAATCGTAGGGACATTCCCGGCTTACATTACACATATGCTCAGCATGAAGTATATATTATTATACATTAAATATTTTAACTGTTTTAATACGCTTTTATTAGATACAGACGTACGTATGTTAGTAACGGAATCTTTGAACATGATTTTGAACCCCTTCAAAACGTCGGATTAACTCGAAATTTGGTATACTTATTAAGGACCAATGACAATTCAATATTTAAAAAAAAATTGATAAAAAACATTTTTTTAGAGAATTGAAATTGAACTAAAAAATTTGATTTGACTTTTTGTTAATTAACTGAATATGTTAAAAACAATATTAATAATTGCCGTGAGAAGTATGTCTCCAAAAAAAAAAAAAGAAAAAAGAAATAAAAAAAAAAACTAAAAAATTTAAAATAAATAATTGTTTAAAAAACTAACAAAATACGCTTTTATAGAAAAGCCAACTAAAAAATATAAAATAAATTTTAATAAATTTAAATTAAAAATAGTGTAAGAAAAATTATTTTATTGTAAAAAAAGCATGGGGTGCATAGGATCAGTAGTTATAAATATTTTATGAACAGATATGAGTAGAAGGGTTATTTTGATATCCTGAAAAACACCCCACACTTTTTTACAATTTTATTTTTTTTAAATTAGAAACACACATCAAATCTTTTTTTCTGTTTAAACTAAGTTTTTTTTTATAGCTTAAATGTGTGGACGAGCTCACAGCCCATCCGGTATTAAGTGGTTACTGGAGCCAATAGACAATAGTTCTAAGGTCTCAGTGTAGTTACAACGGCTACCCCACCCTTCAAACCGAAACGTATTACTGCTTCACGGCAGAAATAGGCAGGGTTGTGGTACCTACCCGTGCGGACTCACAAGATATCCAGTAAACGACGGCTCGGCTTACGACAGCTTCGCTTCACTTGGTATTGGTGAAGTCCACGGGTAACGCGACTACTTACCGTCAAATTAGCGGTGTAGCTGATTACAATGAGGATATTGACGATAAGCCGCCGGCTTCAAGAGGCCTAATTCTCAATTATGACAGCTGGTTCATGACCTCGTGACCCCAGCAGACCAGCCAATCAACGGCAAACGCACAAAGGGGAATGCCCATTTCAAGCCCAAAGTGAACAATAGATTATAGAAAAAATACTCAATGCATTAATTTTGGCATAAATAAATATGCATTTACTTCTTTCAACATGAGCGCCACTACAGTTTACAATAAGTAGTTTAGAAAAAGTAACTCTATTGAAAAAACAAGGTTTTTGATTTTTGCGGGTAAAATATTGCCAACATCAAAATATTTTAAGTATTAAGTAAATATTTTAAGTATATAAATACAAAATTTCAAGTATTATCTTTAATCAATCGGTTTTAATCGATTATAAGCACATAAAATAGCATCAAAGCCATACCTATTAGACTCTACTGGTATTGTTATTTAAATACAACAAAAACAAAAAAAAAAAACAAAAATATTGTGTACTCGTAAAAAAAGATTAAGAAAAATAAATCAATTATTGGTTATTTAAAAAAACAATCGATATATCATTTTAATGTAATTTATTTTTCGTTAGGTATGCTTTTTTTGTTTTTGATTTTTCTTCGATTTATTTTACTGGCTTTGTTTTCTGGATTTTATCCTCCCTTCAACGACGACTTTGGCTCAGGAGTTAAGGATCACAGCTACATTCGATTATGGATACCGATCAATCAAAACGATTTTTTTGTTTTTATTTTATTTTTATAACAGTGGCGTCAATTTCAATATATATTTTAAATATCCAATACATTTAAGAATTTGAAACAGTCCATTTTTATAGTAATATTTGCTGTCCATTTTTGGGCCCAGCATACTATGCAGAGTGGGCATTCCCTTTTAATTCTCACATAAAACTCACCGACTATCTCCGCTTTTTTTTCTTCTTTTACAAAACACTATACTTCAAAATGATAGACGAAAGTAAAATTTTATTATCTCTGTCAGCGCTGCAACGTGCTTCAAACACGATTTTCCGAAGGCTTGTGTCATCGAATGAACTGTAAACGCGGTAATTAATATAATTTTCAGCATCATGACGTAACAAGTGCGTAACAAGAACACACAAGCGTCGGTCTGTAAACACAGATATCTCTGTATGTGTTTTTTATAAAAAAGTTTTATGAAGTTATCCGTTTAAATACCCCTTCGCGGAAGTATCGGTTATCTGGAGGGATCGCTTCTAGCGATACGACTGCCTATTTAAATCTACTTGTTGACTGATATTATTATTTTTATGTTGTAACAACCTGTAATAAAAATCAAACCCACAAAATTATGATATGTAATTACTGGCGGTAAGACGTCTTATGGGTCTGCACGGACGGTTAAGTGCCACCACCCTGCCTAGTTCTGCCGTGAAGCAGTAATGCGTTTCGGTTTGAAGGGTGTGGCAACCGTTGTAATTATACTGAGACCCTAAAACTAATATCTCAATGTGGGTGGCGCATTTACGTTGTAGATGTCTATGGGCTCCAGTAACCACTTAACACCAGGTGGGCTGTGAGCTCGTCCACACATCTAAGCAATAAAAAAATTAAAAAAATCAAATCCACAAAATTATGATTATGTAATTACTGGCGGTAAGACGTCTTATGGGTCTGCACGGTTACCTAAGTACCACCACCCTGTCTAGTTCTGCCGTGAAGCAGTAATGTCTTTCGGTTTGAAGGGTGTGGCAACCGTTGTAATTATACTGAGACCTTAAAACTAATATCTCAAGGTGGGTGGCGCATTTACGTTGTAGATTTCTATTTATGGGTTTCAGTAACCACTTAACACCAGGTGGGCTGTGACCTCGTCCACCTATCTAAGCAATAAAAAAAAAAGTTCAGCCGCGAATAAACGCTCCGATTAACAAGTGGCGTTATTTAATTATCTCACGTCCGATAACGCCCATTATTGACCATTACCAAACCAACACCTAAAGGTCTAACTTTTATTTATTTATTTTTTATTGCTTAGATGGATGGACGAGCTCACAGCCCACCTGGTGTTAAGTGGTTACTGGAGCCCATAGACATCTACAACGTAAATGCGCCACCCACCTTGAGATATGAGTTCTAAGGTCTCAGTATAGTTACAACGGCTACCCCACCCTTCAAACCGAAACGCGTTACTGCTTCACGGCGGAAATAGGCAGGGTGGTGGTACCTACCCGTGCGGACTCCCAAGAGGTCCTAACGTTAGTAGATTGAAATTGATCGAACAATAGTATCGGTAAGCGACGGTCTAATATAGATGCAATTCAATTTATAAGGGTCTAATAACAAGGCCTGTCTGTCAGAGTTAATGGGATGCCGTCATCGGTTCTGACTTCACATAATTCAGTGGCTTAGGAGCGTTTAGAGGTGCCAATCATTTTATCGACACGAGAAAGGCTAGTTAGTTAAAGCGACAGTTAAAGTTAAAGCGTTTTTTTACTGGTGGTAGGACCTGTTGTGAGTCCGCACGGGTAGGTACCACCGCCCTGCCTATTTCTGCCGTGAAGCAGTAATGCGTTTCGGTTTGAAGGGTGGGGCGGCCGTTGTAACTATACTGAGACCTTAGAACTTATATTTCAAGGTTGGTGGCGCATTTACGATGTACCTAAACATGGTCGTTTTAAAAAAAAATCGTTACCGCCTCTAATAGTTCTATGGTCTACGATCCGAGTCAACTGAAATTCTTCACAATACAGACTCATCGAAGTCATTATAGTTGAAAGAGACCGACTTTAACTGGTCGCTCAGATTGCTTACATATTGCTCTGTTGTTTTTTTATTTATATTTAGCATAGATTGCCTTCTACACTACTATTCGAAAGAGATGTGCATCTTCGTTGTCTGTCGATAATCCTTAATACTGAGGGTCGTGGCTTCATGAGGCTTTCTTGGGAAAATACACATGGTGGGATCCCGCGTCTTTCCACGGCAGTGCTTTTGGAAGAGATTTAGTTCTTCGAGGCCGCTGAAGTTTTATTTGCGTCCGGCCAATTAACCGCCACCCGACATTCAGCGTGATTTAAAGTCTTGGGACCAGGGGATTTAAAGATTTCATCCAGGCTTGGGACCGGCAGCTTAAACACCTCATTGAAAATGATCGCCAATTGATTGTCGCCCTCAGACACAGCCCACTGAGTTTCTCGCCGGTTATTTTCAGCGAGTCGCGTTTCCGATCCGGTGGTAGATTCTGCGAAGCACTGCTCTTGCTAGGGCTCGTGTTAGCAACAACCCAGGTTAGAGCCCCGTGAGTTAACTTACTCGCCCGATGAATCTAGTTTTTTTTGTTTATGTTAGAAGGACTACTTGTGGCCCGGAAGCCTTTCCAGTTTCACCAGGGCGGGTGACGCGAGTGGGCGTGGCACGCTTTTTTACAATAAAATCATTGTTTCTTACACTATTTTTAATTCAAGTTTATTGTTAGTTACACGCAAGAAGCGTGTTAAATGGCGTAGAGTAGAACTTCAAAGGAATTGGTGTCAAAAACTGGAAAGATAAAGCCGTGGATACCTTTATGGAGACTCCCTAGTCTGGAGAGACACCGCAGACCAGGCTAAGATTAAGTAAGGCCTTTGGCTGTAAGGACTAAGAAAAAAATAGGAGCGCGTTAAATCTAAATTGTAATAAGGCATAATTTAAGTGGATTTAATCCAAACTTTGTTATAAAGAATCTTATCAGAATACCAAGTTCCACTTATAGCGATTGTTTATATTGTCATTAACTGATTATACCGTATGTCTATGTTAGATAAGGAGTAATTTGGAATTTATTGTTGCCATCTGATGGTAAGGACCTCTTGCGGGCGCGGATCGGACCCCCGGGAGATCCCCGCAGTCTTGCCGCAACTTCTGCAACGGATACAATGACTAGAAGATATCTGACAAATATCTCCATCGCCCTAAAGGCATTAGCTTGAATGAAAAAATCGGCCTGTAACATTTGGACGTCAAAAAAAGTATTGGAATCGAGCTGCTAGAACCGCCCGGGGAAAGATCTTCGCCTAGTCATTTCTTCCAAGCCCCCAATAACAAGAATCCATTAGCACATTTGCCCAAATCGTTATAGTCTGTTGATAGAAAA
Source organism: Bombyx mandarina (assembly GCF_030267445.1). Taxonomy (NCBI): domain Eukaryota; kingdom Metazoa; phylum Arthropoda; class Insecta; order Lepidoptera; family Bombycidae; genus Bombyx; species Bombyx mandarina. The sequence goes on from NC_143229.1 coordinate 16,253,158, forward strand.
TCATAATAATTTGTCACAAATTTGTGGTTCACAGTACACTGGTTTTGTTTTAAAATATGTATATGCCTAAATAATGGTAATAAAATCGCTTGTGACTATACTTTTTTTTATGATTGAAGGATTACTGGTGGCCCGGAGGTCTTTCCAGTTTCACCAGGACAGGTGGGCGAGCAAAGGCTCAGCCAGGAGGGGTGGGATTTGCTAACAGCTACACGAGCGCCTCCGAAGGAGAACTAACAGCTCAAGAGTAGCTGCTTCGCGAATGAATCTACTACCGGATCGGAATCGCGACCCGCAGAGAAGATCCGGCGAGAAACTCAGCGAGCTGATTCATGGGTTAGGTTGCACGGCGAACTCTTTGTCGAGTTCGACGAGTACGGTTACCGAGGTCCTTAAGCCTGCTCCTAGTGTTAGAGCTGAAGGCGTCAATCGTAGCTATACTGAGATCTTATGCCGGCCACTCAGAAGGGCCGTCAGACATTCATTCGCAAATTTAGCGGCTGTGCAAATGGGTTCGGTACTCAGTTTACGAATGTTTCACGAATTTCTCTTCTTTTTGAATTCGCCAACAGAACATTGAAGAGAAAGAGAGTTTTTAATTCTTTCCCAGGCGTCATTAACGTCCATTCTGTTTTTATGGGATTTCTTTTGAAGGTCTCATATGGTCGATTCATTTTGCAGGAGTTCAATGAACTCCATCACCTTGGTGTTGTTCCAATCCATGATGAAGGTACGCTACACAGTAGACGTCACGAACTATGCAAATGGCGAAACGTTCGTTACCTTCGCAATCGTGGGCGCAACTGGTTACACGAATATGTGGGAGACTACACAAATGATCGCGGTTCGCGCGCTTTGATTTTCATTAAAAAACCGACACAGCTTGGAAAACCGCGAATGCAGCGGAAACTTTGAATAATCATTTGCAAATGTCGTCCTACACTTGCGGGCTTGCGTATTCGTGCGAATGTGAGTGATCGGTATTAGAACTTATATCTCAAGGTGGGTTGCGCATTTACGTTGCAGATGTCCGTGGGCTCCAGTAACCATTTAACATGAGGTGAGCTGTGAGCTCGTACACCCATGTAAGCAATAAAAAAATGATAATAGCATCATCTATATATAACACAAATATTAATTCTATTATGGTGATATTTTGATTCCGGTTTTAATGGGTTTACAAATAAAAAAATATATTAAATGATGCAAAAGCTAGACACATTACATCACTTCGTTTTAAATAAATATTAATAAAATATGGTTAACCTTCAAGCACTTAAAACGGAGATTTGAATAATATAATTGTTATAAATTATCGCATTATGCTCTATTTGAACAATAAAATGATGATAACTGGCTTCAACCAGTTTTTATAATGTTTGTTTGGCCTTAGCAGCGGTACGATATAAATACCCCCAAATATTTACTTTAAAACACACGTATATGTATAATAAATGTTATCAAAACCGATTTAATTAGGATCGTCAACGGTGATAAATATTTTTTGAAGAGCGCCAATGAAGGCGCTTTGAAAGTGCCCGTGGCATAAGCGACAACAAGCCCGCTGTATTCGCGAGAAATATGCCGAAATTCAAACGATGGAGGCTGGTAACATTTTTCCTAATTAAACAAGTACGATATAATAATAACATCGTGTAATAAAAACGAGACATGGTTGGGTTTTTCGTGAGCCGGCCGCCATATAATTGCCGGCCTCAACACAATTTGAGACTTCAAATCTCAAGATGAAGAGCCTAAAAGTACCGTAGACATGTTTCGGGCGAGAGCGCCTTTGCGTTGCCCTGTTTGGGCCGGTTAGGTAATTGGCGATGGCCACGATAACAGCACTATCGTCTCGCGCCGCTTTGTCGAAGTAGCGTTCTGATGCTACCATAAGATACACCGCTGACATACCGCTTCAGTAATATATACAAAAGCGAGCAACGAACACATAAATACCGACAGAAAATGCTTTTAAGATAAAATAAAAAAACATCAATACAATTAAATAATCACATTTATTTCATAATTAAATAATATATCACAGAACTTTTTCTCTTCAGGGGACAACATTCAAAACATTTGCACGTTAAAATCAAAATGGCAACACAATCATTTACAAAAAAAAAACACAAAACAAAAACACAATACTGTTAAGAAATCACGAAAAAAAACAAAAAGTTATGAACTACATACATATTAAGCTAAAGGGGAAAAGAAATAAACGAATCACAGACGGGAGATAGATGAATACGAACGAAGCATTAAGCGTGCCACGCTAACAGGGACATCGTAACATCAGAAATAATACAATGTTACTATATCAAATACGAGAATCTATATATTAATACGTGAAGCAAAAACTTTGTATCCCTTTTTACGAAAATTGCGCGGACGGAGGAGTATGAAATTTTCCACACTTATAGAGAATATAGAGAAGAAGTGCACAATGCTAATTTTTTTTTTAAATAATGCATAAAACATACATTAAATCAATAAAGAAAACATTACACACACTACATACCATGTATTTGACGAACACACGCATGCATACTATTTATTGTCAAACTTTTGTTCTTGACGTCTGTCGTCAAATTGAGAATAGATTAAATATTGTTTGTCTTTGTTAATATTTTTTATAGTGTAGCCTTGCGAAATTTGTGATTATAGAAGTATAAAATACAATCACAATAGTGTACAAACTTATAATTCCAATTAATTATTATAGTCGAATTTCGACTACTGCGGGACCTCTAGTTATAATCGAAGAGTGAAAAGACATTTGATTTAAGCGATATTTCGATTAATACGCGAAATGTTTCTTTGTAATTAAAGTTGCGTTTTATTTGGTATCGCTTTTTTCCCTAGCTATGCTGATAGCCTTGAAAGGCTATTTCAGTTTCACGCTAACGTGTAGGTGAGCTCACGGGGCTCAAACCGGAGTGTTGCTTAAACTGGCCCTAGCAAGAGCAGTGCTTTCCAGAATCTATCACCGGATCGGAAACGCGACCCACTGAGAAGATCTGGCGAGGAATTCAGTGGGCTGTGCCTATGGGTATGGTATCAGCATCAACGATTCGATGTTTTTAATTGAATTTGATTAAGTTTACCCCATTCTAATGGCTGAAGTAGTTTGTTTTTGTTATGATATTTTTTCCAAATTTGAAAGTCTAAATAGCTCTTCTGTAAAGTTTCAAAATTGTCGCTCAAACCGAATATCCTTTCACTCCTCGATAGTATTTAGTTCGTTCTCAGCGAGTTGAAGACGTAAATACTATTTTTACGACTTAATCTAGCCTTTAGTAGATTTAAGTTAATATTCCAGATGTTATAAACACATTTTTGGTCGCCACGGACGACTAAGGTGTCATGATAATCTAGAATAATCTGTAAGAGGAGTTTTAACACATCAACTGCCATTTAGGTCACCGATGCCCCACGCGGCGCACTGAAGTGACTACGCGATATCTGTTCCTATGCTATTGCCTAATTTTACCTTCTTTTGTTTGTTAATGTATGTTTTAGATCTATATATAGATTGATTCTCAGTACCTTCGGAATCATCTTTCCCAGAATCTAATAGATATTACGCAGAAATTAAAATAAACTCTTCAGGGCACCGCGTAGGGCTCTGATCCTATATGACATATACCTATATGGCAGTCAAAGGGTTAAATGGGCAGATGACCCACGAAAAGCGAAGTAGGTAACACGCGAGACTTTAAGTAGCAATATTGAAATAAATTTGAACCTTATAACAAAGACGGAAGATGTAAATGAAGAAGACAAAGAAGTTAACGAAGAAATAAATAGTGAATCGCGTTGTTTAGCTTCAGGCAAACGGGCAGCTTGTTAAGTTGCCTAAAGCTTCGAACAAGCGAACCTTCTAGAAGCACTCTTGGCGCGCTGATTCGGGATATTTCAAACACGAGTTCTAATGCTATGGAATTTAGGACAGAAAGAGAAATTGATATACAGAATGAGAGTTATTTAAAAATTGTGTCATTAAACTATTTAGAAAGTCAAAGCGGGAATACATTCATATGCCTTATATATTCCTTTGTTCAATTTGTGTTCTATCATTACTACAGAGCTACACCGACTATATACAGTTCTGATTTTAGTTAATTAAGACCGGATCGATGTTTGGCTCTGGTCAGGATGTTTCTGAAATACACCTGATGCTATGAATTGAAGAAATCCAATTACATTTTCAATTTGAAGTTAAAGTGACCTCAAGCTTCAAGAGTTTGCAGTTGCGCCTATGCAGCATTTCGCGACATTCTAGCTACGCAGTGATGCACAAACGTGTTATACTGAATTTGGAGGTAAAAGCGCCCTTAAACTTGAAGAGTTTACAATTGGATTTATACAGCATCATTCCGTAACATTCTAGCTACGCAGTGATGCACAAACGTTTAAGCAAAATGGTTAATTCTATAAATGTCTCTATATTCTACAAATCCTACAAGAATTCCCCAGATAAAGCCGGCTTCACATCCGCAATGGTAACTTTAAAATCACAGATAACGCACGCTTTAGAGCATTTATCCCAATCTGTAACTGGAGTTCATTATTACGCCAATATTTATGATAAGCCAAAAATGTTGCGTATAAAGTATCACATGGAATTTTACTGTTTACAACTGAATTCAGTTTTAGCCATTAGCGTTTCCCTTTTTTCGATTTGCGGTGAACTTAATATTATTCAAACGAACGTTAGTATCTTAAGAGTCTTGCAAGCTTGCAAGCCATAGATCTTGACATATAGACGGGTCTCTGGTTCAGTCTACCCGTGACATCTTGGACTTGGAACATGGCCGTGCATTGCTTAATGGCTTTTCTTCGGAGACACTACTGAACTGAAGATTTTTTTAAATATTCAGCTACGAATTGAGAATTTTTATCCACGCTGCTCTTTGACAAATGCATCAGACTACGTTTTGACTTTCGTTACGTCTTCTCGTCGATCCTCTGGTCGAAGCTCTGACGGAAGCTCGTATTGAAGCTCTAGAGCTTATAGCACTCGGCATCGCCCTGATGAAGTCCTTTGTTTCCTCTCGAATCGGAGAAACTGAAGGTCTCTTCCGATATTGCTCCTGCAGGTCGTCGGATTTTGATTTTCTGAAGAATTTCACATGTTTTTAACGAAGTTATTATTTATTTATAGAGATATGGAGTATTGTAAGTCCGCACAGGTAGATACCAAAATCTTACCAATTTCTACCGTGCAATAGTCATACGTTTTGGTTTGAAGGTTTGTGACAGCTATTATGCAATTTAATTGAGATTTCCAACTCAAGTCTCAAGTTTGGTGGCGAAATTCAATAGACCCTGGTAGCCACTCAATACAATTTTTTTATTGCCCTTGTATGCAGACGAGCACATGGCCCACCTGATGGTGAGTGTTTACCGTCGCCCATGGACTTCAGCAATGCCAGGGGCAGAGCCAAGCCGCTGCCTACCGCTTAATACTCTCGACAAGCCTCGTTTGAAGAAGGACAAGGTCAAGTTTGTCTATTATATACGTAATAAATAAATAATTAAACATGCTTTGCTAATTATCATGATTAGGTATATCTTATAGTCAAACGCTCATACCTAGGGAAGCAAGGATTGTCCCAGAACTGCTGGTCCTTGCCGAAGTCTTCTCCGTCTTGCAGGGTCTGGGGCATCTCCGTGTCCATAGTCTCCGGTAGGAAAAGGCACAACATGCCGCCCACCACGCCGAGGGCACCCAAGATCAACAGCGGTAAATCCGGTGAGATGTTAGCCTGTAATTTTAAAACAAAAATGATTAATTTAAGGCCATTCTTAATGGCTTTATTCGTTAAATTGTCATGTCATTTGTTTATAATTTTATCTGTTGCTGTTGTTTCACCGAAATCTAGGAGAGGAATCAACTAAAAATCAGAATCAAAATACCCAGTCAGGTCATAAGTATTGTCACACAGTAAAAACTTTTCTTTTAGAATGCTGGCCACAAAAAAGTTTATTGAATTCGAATTTCGAATTGTTCATGAAAATAAAGATGTATACTTTTAGAATTTTACTCATTTTTAAATATGGAGTGGACGCTTAAAGAAGACCGTGTTGCAGTTATTGCGTTGCATCGTTGCGGTTACGCGCCAATTCAAATTTTTAACATACTGAAAAATTTGAACATAAGCAAAAGATTCGTTTATCGTACCATCAAACGATACAATGAAGACTCTAGTGTAGATGACAGATCAAGAAGTGGACGCCCTCGGTCTGTTAGGACTCCAGCAGTGATAAAAGCTGTGAAGGCGCGAATTCAAAGAAATCCCAAACGTAAGCAGAAACTGTTGGCCCTTCAGATGGGGTTAAGCAGAACCACGGTGAAAAGAGTGTTAAATGAAGACTAGGGCTTCGGGCATATCAAAGAAAAACAGGACATCGTTTGAATGCTCGTCTAATAGACCTGAGATTGAAGAGATGCCGCGCTTTGTTGAAGCGGTACGCGGGAAAAAAATATCGGGAAATTCTTTTTTCGGATGAAAAAAATTTTACCGTAGAAGAGAGCTACAACAAACAAAATGATAAGGTGTACGCACACAGTAGTGAAGAAGCAAGCAACCGTATTCCGCGTGTCCAACGAGGTCATTTTCCATCCTCGCTCATGGTATGGTTGGGAGTTTCTTATTGGGGCTTAACAGAGGTACATTTTTGTGAGAAAGGTGTAAAAACGAATGCAGTTGTATATCAAAATACAGTCCTGACGAACCTTGTGGAACCTGTTTCTCATACCATGTTCAATAACAGGCACTGGGTATTCCAACAAGATTCGGCGCCAGCTCATAGAGCGAAGAGCACACAAGACTGGCTGGCGGCGCGTGAAATCGACTTCATCCGGCACGAAGACAGGCCCTTCTCCAGTCCAGATTTGAATCCGTTAGATTACAAGATATGGCAACACTTGGAGGAAAAGGCGTGCTCAAAGCCTCATCCCAATTTGGAGTCACTCAAGACATCCTTGATTAAGGCAGCCGCCGATATTGACATGGACCTCGTTCGTGCTACGATAGACGACTGGCCGCGCAGATTGAAGGCCTGTATTCAAAATCACGGAGGTCATTTTGAATAAGCTTTAGTGTCATAAGAATCTATGTTTTGTTAAGTTCATTTTGATATATGAATGGTTACATAATGAATAAACTTGTTTCAATTATTTTACATTAAACATGTGACAGAATTTATGACCTGACTAGTTATAAATGATAATTTAAAGAATCGGTACCTAATTCAATTCGGGATAATTTTTAACCCGGTGGACCGTAGTAAGAACTCTTTGTCAAGTTCGACGAGTACGGCTACCGGGATCCCTAAGCCTGCTCCTAGTATTAGAACTGAAGGCGTCTAATGCAAAGATTATTGGATCTGATGGATCCGTAAGGACGTGTTGAGACAACGGTGATTGGCTCCTTTTTTATTTTTTATTGCTTTGATGAGTGGACGAGCTCACAGCCCACCTGGTGTTAAATGGTTACCAGAGCCCATAGAGATCTACAACGTAAATGCCGCCACCAACCTTGAGATATAAGTTCTAAGTTCTCAGTATAGTTACAACGGCTGCCCTCCCATTCAAACCGAAACGCTTACATTACTGCTTCACGGCAGAAATAGGCAGGGTGATGGTACCTACCCGTGCGGACTCACAAGACGTCCTACCACCAGTAGAACCACCAGTAGCTCCTCCGTAATCAGGAGTTGGGGAGTATACAGCGGCGGCAACGATAAGGTAATTATCATGGCGGTAACCAAGATAATTAAATTCGGAAGATTGATTAAGGTCTGTTATTTTGAAAGACTTCTTGATTAAAACTCACCAAATAAACCACAAACGGGGCCAGAATTGACGCAACGTAGCCCATGATGTGGATGAGAGCGACGCCCTGGGCTCTAACGACCGTGGGCAGCAGCTCAGCCGCGTACTGAAGGCCAATATTGTATGAGATGTTCACGGCGAATCGGCCCAAGATGGCCAGAGATGCCGATGGACCTCCTATCAAAGGAATACAGAATGAAAGGTGATTTGATTTTTAACCCGCTTTTATTAGCTCGTCCTATATCTATATATCTATGTGCCAGATTTTTAAACGTAATTTGGACATACTCCAACAAGTCCAATCAACTAGAAAATTCGCACACTTCAAGGACCTATGACGACATAACAATTAATTTTTTACCGACCTCAAAACGGAGGAGGTTCTCAATTCGACTGTATGTTTTTTTATGTTTGTTACCTCATAGCTTTTGACTGGGTGAATCGATTTTGATCATTCTTTTTTTTATTAGAAAGCTGACGCTTCCCGTGTGATCCCAGTCCAGTTCTGATAATGGTATCCATGAAAAAAACATATAAGTCTTAAATTTGCATTAAGTACGTGCGCGACAAAATATAGATGAATAACTCAATAACTCAATATCACGCCAACCGATTTCGATGATTATTGTTTTTAGTGTATATTATTTGTTTTTGAATATCATTCTTTTTCTATTTGAAGTCGGTTTTTGTTAAAGCATGTCTATTTACAATTACTATAATACTATGATCTAATGCTTATATCAGGATCACTACGTTAAAAAACATTTTTCTATACTAATATTATAAAGAGGAAAGATTTCTTTGTTTGTTTGTTTCGAATAGGCTCCGAACTACTGGACCGATTTGAAAAATTCTTTTTCCATTAGAAGCCGATATTGTCTCTGATGAACATAGGCTACTTTTTTTATTTTATTTTTTATTTTATTTTTTTGGATTCATGTGTGTTTTAATGTTTCCGAAGCGAAGCGAGGGCGGGTCGCTAGTAATTAATATTTCTAGTTTTCTATATTATTATTACTATTATAGTTTTACGTATTTTTCTAAGCTCTAAGCTATTAAAAGACACTACATGGATCGGAAAAGTCCTTAATATTAGAACTGCCGTCTTAATTTGACCAATCGCCTGTATCCTTCATCACGCGTTATTTAACCCAAATACATCATGATATCAGCTGATACATGATGAGTTGTGATTGTTTAGCTTGACGTTCCTTGAATCTTGTATCAGGGAATAAATAAATTCGCATTATTGTGATAAGGAAATCAAACCCGAAAAATTATAATTTGCTAAATAACTGTTAGTAGAACCTCTTGTGAGTCCGCACGGATAGGTACCACCGCCCTGCCTATTTAGGCCGTGAAGCAGTAATGCGTTTCGGTTTGAAGGGTGGGGCAGCCGTTGTAACTATACTGAGACCTTAGAACACATATCTCAAGATGGGTGGTGGGATTTACGTTGTAGACGTCTATGGGCTCCAGTAACCACTTAACATCAGGTGGGCTGTGAGCTCGTCCACCCATTTAAGCAATATATAAATAATAATAATAATTAATAAATAGGAAGCCCTAGTGTTATGTTTAATACAAGCGAGCTTAGAGAGCTTGATCCTTTTTAGAATAGAATCTTTCACTCACCAACGGGAACTGCTGTGGCGAGGAGACTGAAAACTCCGCTGACCACCATAGAACCACATGCCAACCATCTCCTGCCCCATCTGAAAGGATATGGTGGAGAGGAATTTATAAGAGACCATGTGAATTGAAAAGGTGAGTGGATGAAGAGGATATGATACAATTTGTTAATTTTGAGAAAACCGGCAACAAACTTTTGTTACTTATACATTTTCTTCGTACATAACTCCTTTATTACATGAAATTTCTAGAAATATCCTTTAAGCCCGGGGTTTTAAGGTCTAACATGGTTTATAGGCACATAGCACCTTAATTCAATGTAAAAACTAAAAAATCTTAAAATTAGTACTTAAAACCCCTTCATCCACTCATATCTCCAATTGCTTTAATAATAATCTTATTTATGGTGCTAGGATCTCTTGTGAGACCGCACGGGTAAGTATCACCAACCCGCCTATTTCTGCCGTGAAGCAGTAATGCGTTTCGGTTTGAAGGGTGGGGCAGCCGTTGTTACTATACTTGAGACCTTAGAGCTTAGATCGCATTTACGTTGTAGATTTCTATGGGTTTCAGTAACCACTTAACACTAGGTGGGCTATGAACTCGTCCACCCATCTAAGCAATAAAAAAATATACAGCATTCGATTTCCTCCTCTCCATTCGTAGCTTTCTTCTTCTACTTTATTTCTTTCGTAATTAAAGCTACTTTCATGAATTAATGTCGCATTTATTATTTATGGTCATCGTTTCTAGGGTTGCGAACAAATTAGTTGCTCACCTGTCAAGCACCGCCGTCAAAAACGTATCAGCCGGTAGTTCGGTGGCCGAAGCTATTGTGAACGTCAGAAATATGTCCAAGCCCAGAGAACCTACGTTCCTCACGTGACCGTCGAAGACCAAGGAAATGGCCATCCATATAACGATGAGCAAGATCGAGTTCCTTCGCAATCGCGGCGTCCTGAACAGGTCCAAGACGGAATAGGTCTTTGACTGAGATTCTGATTCCTTGATGGCTTTTATTGATGATTCCTAGAAGGAGATGGTTGTGTCAATGCACTTTTATGGCGATGCTTAAGTAAGACATAGGTTAGCGGGTGTGGCTGATCTGACTCTGAACTACTGGGGAAGATTCTAAGGTACCATCACTCTATCTGCCACCAGAGCAGAGGTCATCATAATTGACGGGAAATATTGGGCTTAGCATGTTTCCAAAGATTTCACTAGTCACAAGTCTACTAGAATTTTCAACAGTATTTTCTTGAGAAATATGACGTGCCCTTCTTCAAAGTTTCATCAGTATCCAAAGCACTAAAAAAGGCCAACGCATTACTCATGGCGATAACTACTTACATGAGGTGAGTCATGAAATTTTTTCGAAGGCTATATAAATTACTTTTCCACCATTGATCGTAATCCTAGTAGCATTTTTCTGTACATTCCCCTATCCCTAAAAGCTAATATCTATACATATTTAGGATCTATACCTTAGCACCAAATGCACGCGAAGGAGGTTCGAGTTTTTAAGCACCTTGCCAAAGTTAGGCGACAATTTAGAACAGGTACGATCAATTTAGAAATCTAGATACGATCAATTTAGAAATCAGATCAATGTAGATCAATTCAGAACAGGACACAGGCGAGGAATGCGGAAGAAGGCCCAGAGACAGAAGTACAATGTGCTGGTCGGACCAGATGCATTCTAACCCCAACACCTCAAGGTTATGATGCTATCTACGAAGCCGATAATAGATTCAATTAGCTTAAGATAGTCGTAGTAGATTATCGACACTATGAGAAGGGGATGGGGGAGTTGGACCTCATATTCCAAAGTAAGTGGCGACATTCCCGAAACAATATTAATGAACTATTGCAAAATGCCATCAGGATACATACACATAGTACAAATTTGTCTACCTACCGTGAATTCACTTAGGACCTTCTCAGGTATTTTAGTCTTGTTGATCCTTTCGAATTTCTTCATTATAAACAAGGCTTTGTTTATTTTTCCTTGTGAGACCAGCCATCTGAAAAATCGCGTTTATAGGCATTTAATAAACCAAGTGGCAACAGATTCCGTGGAGAACAACACTGGATTGCCATTTTTTAAACTCGATGTTTGTGAAATTTTGAAGACTGAAAGCCTTTAAATTGGAACGTATTGAGGCTTCGAAAAAGGAATAGAAAGGGAGGTGGTAACCCATCGATGTGAATGTTAATCAAAATGCTCTGTTTGGAATCGAAACTGGCTCAATGCGTATTTCAAAGAACGTTATAGCTATTGTTCGGAATTGGCTATAAGGCTCCCAGCAACTATCCACACGAAACACTTGTCTAGACCCAAAACCAGAACGCCTTCTTCTTTCCTTGGAAAGATGTGCTTTCAGGCCAATAAATGTATATTTGGCGATCTTCAGGGTTACAGAGTCAGAGGATAATATCGAGAAATACAGCGATAGTTACAACCCGCGATTTATCAATGTTTTTTTTATGATTGAGGCGTTACTGATGACCCGGAGGCCTTTCCAGTTTCAAAAGGACAAGTGGGCGAGTAAGGGCTCAGCCAGAAGGAATGAGATTTTCAAACATCTACCCGAGCGCTTCCAAAGGAGACCTTACAACTCAAGAGTAAGTGCTTTGCGAATTCATCTCCTACCGGATAGGAATCGCGACCCGCTGAGAAGATCCGACGAGAAACTCAGCAGGCTGAAGATTAAGTTAAGTTGCACGTCTTCTCTGCTCTTTGCCAAGTTCAAAAAATACGGTTACCGGAATCCCTAACCCTGCTTCTAGTGTTAGAGCTAAAGGCGTCTAATGCAAGGGTTATTGGATTTGACGGATTCGTAAAGACGTGATTATCAATGTCTATAGCACCCACTCGTGCATACGGATTACCATTTATTCCCGGCTGAGATCAGCCAATGGCAGGAAAATTTACCTTGCGCTTTCCGGGACGAGCCAGGGTGTTGCAATAGCAATGATGAAAGGTGCAGATGTGACCAGTGCAAATGTCCGCCAGTCGTCTGCCCACAGCGCGATCCAGGGTAGCAGAGAAGCAGCCAAAGTGAAGAACAACGCTATGGACATGTTGGCCACAAACGTCCTCCATTTTGGGCCGACGTACTCTAGAACTGAATTCAGAAGTTTGGATTGTGGTGTAACGTATAGTAGGTTCACAAGGTTGTCGCCATTCCACCATGTTTGATGGATAGAACAGCCATTTCACAATTATACAGGTCCAATAAGAGCCGACACCTGGTTTTTTAGACGGTGGATAAGCTCAGAGCCCACGTGGTGTTAAGTGGTTAACGGGTCACTCGCTTAGAGAAATAATTGGCATGACTGCTTCCCGGCAAAAATAGGCAGAGCGGTGGTAATTACCCGTGCGGGCTCACAAGACGTCCTATCACCAGTAAAAAAGCTCGGCGTCTCAAGATAGCCCCATTAACATGTGATGTCTATGAGCTCTGGTAAATCAATGGCTATTTCGATGAAAATCTGAAAGAGATTGTTTTTATTGATAAGTTGTACTTCTTCTGATTTAGGTAAATTTACAAGAAGAGTGTCAATCTTCAATACAGGGTTCGAAGTTGGTGGACAGCTTCAAATATTTCCGGGGAAAAACATTCTTAAGCCACATTCACGAGTACCTTACGTACCGATCCGACCCGGATATTCGGGATTTTAGCCTCTGTACAGTAATTTACTGGTGGTAAGACCTCTTGTGAGACCACGCGGGTAGGTACCACCACCCCGCCTATTTCAGCCGTGAAGCAACAATGCGTTTCGGTTTGAAGGGCGGGGCAGCCGTTGTAACTATACTGAGAGCTTGGAACTTACATCTCAAGGTGGGTGGTGGCATTTATGTTGTGGATGTCTATGGGCTCCAATAGCCACTTAATACCAGGTGGGCCGTTGTCCAGTCATCTAAGCAATGAAAATAATAACAACACAAATCGTTCGTGCGTAATTGATGTCTTTCACTACAGACTGTGTATCTTTTATATTGCTTTATAGGCAGACGAGCACCCACCTGATAGGGAGTGGTTACCGTCGCCCATGGACATCAGCAACGTCATGGACAGAGCCAACCTGCTGTCCACCTTTAGGTGCTCTCCACAAAACGTAATTTGTAACGAATTCGTGCATCATCAATGAACAGATTTTTTTCCATGATTTATAATAAAGAGCAAGACGCCTTGACCGAAGCCGCCGCGGATCTCTCACGTAACAATAGCAGCTAATCTAAAACCTTTATCACTAATTCGTAAGCGTGAGAATGACCAATGACCTTTTGCCTGAAACATTAGGCTGCTATGACAGACTTCATCATGACACAAATGAAACTCCGACCTCTTAGTCCGAAGGTTAATAGCACTTGCTACAATACAAGTTACATTACAAATAAAACAAAGCTTATATCTTCTGAAGCAATGCATGACAGTAGTAATGGCATCCTCGGGATGATTGCTTCTCGCGCTGATTGTCCGATCCAACATAAATGGATGTGTATAATTACCGGACAAGACTGACATATCCTTATTATTATTTTACTCTTCATTATGAAATGTGTATGATTTGCTTTTTATTTTATTTTTTCTCCAAATTAATTGACTGATTGACATAATGATAGCTAATAGCTAATATTGACATAGAGTGGTTACTACTGTATTGATATAATTATGTGTTTCTAATTCATTTCCTTTGTATATTTAATTAATTGAATTAGTATATTGTTCATTTTCTATTTGTATTGTTGAACTGTTTGTGTGCTGACTATTGTATTATTATTATTTTATGGATTTTTTCTGAAAAAAAAAAAAAAAAAAAAAAAAAAAACGAAATCAAAGAGAACAGGGTTCGTCAAATTTCAATGTGATTTTTTTTATTGCTTAGATGATTAGACGAGCTCACAGCCCACCTGGTATTAAGTGGTTACTGAAGCCCATAAACATCTACAACGTCAATGCGCCACCCACCTTGAGATATAAGTTCCAAGGTCTTAAGTATAGTTACAACGGCTGCTTCACCTTTCAAACCGAAACGCATTACTGCTTCACGGCAGAAATAGGCAGGGCGGTGGTACCTACCCGCGGGGACTCACAAGAGGTCCTACCACCAGTAATACTAAACTAAACTGGGAAAAAACGCACAGTTATAGGGCCCCAATTCACGATTCCCTGTGTGCCGGAGACTCATAAACATACTTATAATAATATACGCTTAAATATATATATATACTAGCTGTACCCGTCCGCTTCGCTGGGCATTTAAAATTAACATTATTATTTCTCACCCCCACAAAGATTCTCATTATTAACGCCCCCGCAACTGGTGTAGGGAGTCCAACACTCATAGAAATATTAGCCTATCCATTAAGTACATATATTTTCGACATGGATACCATGTTTCAAGTCAATCGGATGCATTGTTCAGTAGTTATAACGGAACATCCGTAAAAACCACGGTACATTTATACCTAGTCAGGTCATAAATTCTGTCACATGTTTAATGTAAAATAATTGAAACAAGTTAATTCATTATGTAACCATTCATATACCAAAATGAACTTAACAAAATATAGATTCTTATGACACTAAAGTTTATTCAAAATGACTTCCGTGATTTTGAATACAGGCCTTCAATCTGCGCGGCCAGCCGTCTATCGCAGCACGAACGAGGTCCATGTCAATATCGGCGGCTGCCTTAATCAAGGATGTCTTGAGTGACTCCAAATTGGGATGAGGCTTTGAGCACGCCTTTTCCTCTAAGTGTTGCCATATCCTGTAATCTAACGGATTCAAATCTGGACTGGAGGAGGGCCAGTCTTCGTGCCGGATGAAGTCGATTTCACGCGCCGCCAGCCAGTCTTGTGTGCTCTTCGCTCTATGAGTTGGCGCTGAATCTTATTGGAATACCCAGTGCCTGTTATTGAACATGGTATGAGAAACAGGCTCCACAAGGTTCGTCAGGACTGTATTTTGATACACAACTGCATTCGTTTTTACACCTTTCTCACAAAAATGTACCTCTGTTAAGCCCCAATAAGAAACTCCCAACCATACCATGAGCGAGGATGGAAAATGACCTCGTTGGACACGCGGAATACGGTTGCTCGCTTCTTCACTACTGTGTGCGTACACCTTATCATTTTGTTTGTTGTAGCTCTCTTCTACAGTAAAAATTTTTTCATCCGAAAAAAGAATTTCCCGATTTTTTTTTCCCGCGTACCGCTTCAACAAAGCGCGGCATCTCTTCAGTCTCAGGTCCATTAGACGAGCATTCAAACGATGTCCTGTTTTTCTTCGATATGCCCGAAGCCCTAAGTCTTCATTTAACACCCTTTTCACCGTGGTTCTGCTTAACCCCATCTGAAGGGCCAACAGTTTCTGCTTACGTTTGGGATTTCTTTGAATTCGCGCCTTCACAGCTTTTATCACTGCTGGAGTCCTAACAGACCGAGGGCGACCACTTCTTGACCTGTCATCTACACTAGAGTCTTCATTATATCGTTTGATGGTACGATAAACGAATCTTTTGGTTATATTCAAATTTTTCAGTATGTTAAAAATTTGAATTGGCGCGTAACCGCAACGATGCAACGCAAAAACTGCAACACGGTCTTCTTTAAGCGTCCACTCCATATTTAAAAATGAGTAAAAATTCTAAAAGTATATATTTTTATTTTCATGAACAATTCGAAATTCGAATTCAATAAACTTTTTTATGGGCAGCATTCTAAAAGAAAAGTTTTTACTGTGTGACAATACTTATGACCTGACTAGGTATATTAGTATAGATAGATAACTAGATGACCCACCAAACGTTGTCCTGCAAAAATTTATTCAAGTCGATCCAGCTGTTTAGTTTTTTGTTTTTTTTTTTTTTTTATGATTGAAGGATTACTGGTGGCCCGGAGGCCTTTCCAGTTTCACCAGGACAGGTGGGCGAGCAAAGGCTCAGCCAGGAGGGGTGGGATTTGCTAACAGCTACCCGAGCGCCTCCGAAGGAGACCTAACAGCTCAAGAGCAGCTGCTTCGCGAATGAATCTACTACCGGATCGGAATCGCGACCCGCTGAGAAGATCCGGCGAGAAACTCAGCGAGCTGATTCATGGGTTAGGTTGCACGGCGAACTCTTTGTCGAGTTCGACGAGTACGGTTACCGAGGTCCCTAAGCCTGCTCCTAGAGCTGAAGGCGTCTAGTGCAAAGGTTATTGGATCTGAGGGATCCGTAAGGACGTGTCTAGGGCGTCGACCGTGACTGGCTCCTACATGATCAGGATTCGGGGAGTAGTCAGCGGCGGCTACGATAAGGCGATTATCATGACGCATAGCCTTATCGAAGTACCGTTCCGACGCTGACTTCATGTATTTCTGGATAGATTCGAGGCCCAGGTCGTCGTGTAGGTCAACGTTCCTCACGAACCACGGAGCTCCGACGGCTAACCTGCAAAAGCGGGATTGTAGAGATTGAAGGGTGTCTATGTGTGTGCGGGCCGCGTGAGCGAACACCACACTCGCGTAAGTCATGACGGGCCTTATGCAAGTTTTGTAAAGTGTCACCTTGTTCCGAAGGGACATTTTACTCCGCTTACAGATCATGGGGTAGAGTCTACCGAGAATAAACGCGGCACGGTCACGGACTGATTTTATATGCGGGCGGAATGTCATCGATGCATCCAGGGTAACGCCCAGGTACTTGACCTTCCTGGCCCAGGGTATGGATTGACTAAAGAGAGTAATCGGGGGTGTGAGATTCCTCCTTCTAATACGGGAGGAAATCCGTGTGGAGCTTCCCCTCTGAAATAGCACCGCAGTACTTTTCGCTGGGTTGATGTCTATAGCTGTTTAGTTGCAGTATAGATAAATAGCCCAGATACCGACTACAGCGCCATCTGCCATGCTGATTTGTGAATCTAGACTATCCAGATTGCCACCCGAATGCATACCAAAAAAATAATTCAAACCGGTCCAGCCATTTAGGAGGAGTTCAGTGACATACATACGCACGTACTATACAATCTATACTAATATTATAAAGCTGAAGAGTTTGTTTGTTTGAACGCGCTAATCTCAGGAATTACTGGTCCGATTTGAAAAATTCTTTTAGTGTTAGATAGCCCATTTATTGAGAAAGTATACAGGCTATATATATAACATCACGCTAAGTCCAATACAAGCGGAGCACCAATAAAGAATGTTTCAAAATAGGGGTTTAAATACTAACTATTCCACGCGGACGGAGTCGCGAGCAAAAGCTAGTTTTAAATATAAAGAAGATAATTATCCAGATAGAGAGTAAAAAAACCTGTACATCACACGAATGTTTGTCCGATGTGGGAATCGAACCCACAACCCTCGGCACAACAGTTAGAGCCGCTAACTACCGCACCATCGAGTCAGTCAATATAATAGATGTGATAAAAAGCGTCTCAGAGGAAACGGTAATAGTTTCGCGTTTATTATTTTCATTACATTACTTCCGACGCTTCAAATAAAGTTTTCATGGTCACGGATGTTCACGGATGACTGAGGCAAATACTAGTTAAGATTCGGTTCTGTCCACGATGTTTAGCAAGTTGACTGCGGGATAATTTTTTGAGGGACTCTCAGCTAGTACCAGGTCTTTTTGTAACAATATTGGGACTTCTTTACAGTACGCATGATACCTGATAAACCTCACAAAAGTCCGTCTTTGAATAAACACATACCAGTAGAAACAGTGATCTCCTAAATCGAGAGAAAGAATGTGGTTTTAACTGCGACACCAGAATAATTGGGCACGATACTTTTTAAGCCGCATAACGCCATTAACCTATTAATAAAGTTATATTACCCTCCGAACTCAGGAAGCGATTTTGAGAAGCGTCTATTCTTTCTTGGGTCGGTGACGTAATGGAAATAAAGACTAGTGCCAATTAAACACATACCTAAGATGTACATCATGGTGAAGCAGTTGTCGAAGGCCAGCCCCACCAGGAACCGGCACAGCGCGAACGACCAGAAGCTGTTGCAGAAGGCAGTCGCAACGCCGGCGACGAACCCAATCAAATTCGTGCCTGTAATGATAATTGGTTTATTACTATTATTATTTTTATTTTTATTGCTTAGAAGGGTGGACGAGCTCACAGCCCACCTGGTTGTTAAATTGTTACTGGAGCCCATAGACATCTATGACGTAAATGCGCCACCAACCTACCCGTGTGGACTCACAAGTGGTCCTACCACCAGTAAAAGTCCCTGTCTACCTTTGTAAACCTTTGTAAACACGATAATTCGTTAGGCATAGTTCTGGAGACGGGCGCAAACAAACAGAAATAAGTTTCAAATTTCCGATATATTTTGTCCATTATTCTTTAGATATCTATTCCTATTTTTATTACTCTTCTTCAATACACAGACACACCCTACTCAACTATTTTACTATACGTGTCGATTAATGTTCATTACTAAATGACTTATTACATTTAGCATCGACATGTCAGTCAATAATCATTTTACCAACCATTTCATATTTCAATTGAAGTAAATTCGTGTCTGATGTGCCAACTAGCCAATCGCTTACCAACTAAAGCTGGTATTCTTCCATATTTATCCGCAATCCACCCGAACACAAGTCCGCCCACGATGGCACCACAGAAGAAGATAGCCTGGGCAGTGGCCGCCAGATTGTCTTTCTCGCACACCCAGTCCAGCTGAAAGGGGAGAAAGAGAATTTAGACCACTTTAAACTTTCAATACAGCTGTTCCACAAATACCAAGCTATGCCGAATGTCCTGAAGTGGCTAGCTATATTGGAGCACTGGTATTCGTATTCTGCCCTTCATGAAGCTAAGGATCGCAGCAGATGGAGGGAAATCGTACGGGAGAAACTGATGCAGCGGGGGAGTCACGACCCTCAGTAATGAGGAAAATGACGCGAGGAGTAGGAGGTATTCGTTCACTCCAGCATCATAATTTCATCAAGTAGTTCCTGAAGTCAGATGTTCCGGTACACCAATAATAATTAAAACGGCTGCTTCCTGAGTCACGGATCCTAGCATAACAATTTAGATACTGGTGTCTAGTATTGTGAGAACACACGAGTGTGTACTATGACCCTGCTTATTCTTCTGCCCCTAAGCTGTTATGCGCTTTGGTTCGAACGCCGGGGCAGGATTTCCATGTCCCATATTATATGGGACTATATACCAGTGGTGAACTGCCTTGCGAGGCCACAGTGGTGTCTAAATCTGCAGTGAAACAATAATGCGTTTCGGTTTAAAGGGTAGGGCAGCTATTGTTCAGTAGAACTGAGACTTAGAGCTCTTGTCTCAAGGTTGGTTGCGACATTTAGATTGTTGATGCCTATGGGCACCGATGACACATCAACTGAGCCGAGAGCCCGTCTATTAATTTATAGCAAGTTATGTTGCCACCATAAAATCTCACCTGTGAAGCGATTGTGTCGTAAGGAACATCGCTCTTGTTGTACTCCCAGCCTTTATCGCATGGAACTATTTGCCATTCATCATCTGGTGTCGTTCTGCCTTCAGCCAAAGCTTTAGCCCAGTCGGTTGAGAACATGTGGCACCTGTCATGGGCGAATGGGCCGTCCGTTTTGGGCGGTATCGCCAACGCTCGCCTGAAACAAGGAGAATTATTTTGGGACTTATGGATTCAAAAGAAGATTCTTTTGAATTATAGCTCAGAATATCGAAGGCGGAGCTGGGCCTTTGGGAATCGCAACCCTTCGGTCCCATAGGCATTGAGGCAGAAAGAATACGAAACTAGGAATGGAATTGTTTCTAATACAACCTAAAATCTTTAAAAATGATCACGGAAAAAGATATACTTGTGTAATTCTGGGCCATTATTATTGTGTATTGAAACTTCAGAGTACCGTTGACAACTGTTTATTAATTACTGTAAATATACCCTCAACAATTATACAACAGAATCCTCTAAAGATATTCCATCTCAACATCAGACATTGTACACGTACATACATCAAGATATACATTGATCTCTTTCTTAAATCAAATCGTTTTTTTTTAATTTATTGGTTAGATGGGTGGTCGAGCTCACAGCCCACCTGGTGTTAAGTGGTTACTGGAGCCCATAGACATTTACAACGCAAATGCGCCATCCACCTTGAGATGTAAGTTCTAAGGTCTCAATATAGCTACAACAGCTGCCCCACCCTTCAATGCCGAAACATATTACTGCTTCACGACAGAAATAGGCGGGGTGGTGGTACCTACCCGTGCGGACTCACATGAGGTCAAACCACCAGTAAAAAATATATTGTAGTAATTCTTTATTGCTTTTTCATGGACTCGGAACTGCGCAGAGAGCTATAACCACTTTAGTTCGTTTGTCACGACATCTTAAAAACTCATTGTTGTACACAAATGATTATTGTGTTATTTTTTGTATTTTTTTCTTCGCTCACGAGGCGACGATTGAGTATTGAATTGTTTTTTTTTTCGTACATTTCATTTTGTTAACGAAAGGAGCTAAGGTATTCGCAAAAATAACTGGTCAGATCCTGATAAAAATTTAATGGGACCACATGAGAAAGACCAGGCTTCCAAATAAAAATCTATTCATTTCCTTCTGGTTTCGGTTCTTTTTAGAAAGGAGCTTAAATTAAGCATTGAAATAGCTGAAGAAGTTTTCTTGTTTTCGAATATTTTTTCCAATTTTTTTAATTCTAAATGGCTCTCCTGTAAAGTCGCATAAATCACTACATATTCTCTATCCCTATATCTGTTTGTCCCAATGTATGCTTAAATCTTTAAAACTACGCAACGGATTTTGATGCGGTTTTTTTTAATAGATAGAGTGATTGAAGAGAAAGGTTTTTAAGTATAATAACATCCATTAAATAGTGGAGAAATCAATAATAAATTACAGTTTCCGAAGCGAAGCGAGGGCGAGTCGCTAGTGTCGCTTAAACAAAATAACCTTTCACCCCTCGATGTGTGTGTTACTTTAATATTTATTTCCAGGGCAACCAAATTTGTTGGTTATTTTCTCATTTTAAACCTAGTTTATTTTATTTTATTTTTATTGCATAGATGGGTGGACGAGCTCACAGGCCACCTGGTGTTAAATGGTTACCGGAGTCCATAGACATCTACAACGTAAATTCCGCCACCCACCTTGAAATATGAGTTCTAAGGTCGAGAATTTGTAATCGTAGGCGCTGATTCCGCGCCGCGTCAGTGTCGCATTATTCAGAATACAACTGTCTTACTTAACCGAAATTCTAATAGCATTTAAGTCTGTTCGCACGGCTCGTTACCACGGGGTCAGGGCAAGGATTGGCACGTACCAATCTTAGGGCCGTTTCACACTGATGTAGCATTAGAAACATTAATGAATAGGCGGGTGAATGTACCAGGTCTATGTACTGTTAAGTTTATATATTATAAATTTTTTTATTGCTTAGATGGGTGAACGAGCTTACAGCCCACCTGGTGTTAAGTGGTTACTGGAGCCCATGGACATCTACAACGTAAATGCGCCGTTACTGCTTCACGGCAGAAATAGGCAGGGCGGTGATACCTATCCGTGCGGACTCAAGAGGTTCGTAACCACTTAACACCAGGTGGGCTGTGAGCTCGTCCACCAATGTAAACAATAAAAAAAAAAAAAACGTGATATGATAACATCTCGATGTTTGTATTACACGCAATGGAACACAATTATAAATCGGCTGTCGCGGAGGGTCAACGGCCTCAGTGGAGTACGGAGTTTGCTTTACATGGCGGCGTTCAGAAATGCGTTCACCCACTAAAATTCGATCGCGATTTCGATCTATATGCGCTGAGGAATTGCTTTAGCCCCCATTGGGGCTAAGATTGGGCGGCTGTGCATCTGCCGACATTACTTCCACCTACCACACGATTTTGGAAGTACCTATCTCTTTTTGTTTTTTTAAAGGCTTATGCCATTCTTCAAACACAGTTTGTTTAGAGTACTTAGACATACAAAGACTTGCCCTTGGTATTGCTGATGTCCATGAGCCACAGTGATCACTCATTAAATGGGCGTTTTAACTGCCTTCCAAAGCAATAGATAAAATTTTGTCAATATACTTGAAAGCAGTAATATATTATCCACAAATGTCGAATGGCACATATTGCTCTCCTTTAAGCCATTAAACCTTACTTCGGATCCTTTTCTGGTGAATTACCAGACTAAGCCCTTATCTAACGCCAATAACGCGCCAAGCCAAGATCTCGTGTAGAAAAATAACCGGAAATACTTTTTTTTTTAATTGTAACTCGCCGGAATGACCTTGGTATCTAGTTGAGCACGAATTATTTGACCTCTGCATTGTAAACCGACCTTAAGTGCAAAGGTCGGAGAGTGTGTTAACCTTAGTTTTTGTGTGAACACTGCTTTATCTGGTGTTTATTGTATATATTAAGTAAGGGAGTTTGAGTTAATTTGCCTAATTCTACTGTGAGGCATTGAAGGGTGGGGCAGCCGTTTAATTTTAAAAACTAATGCCTAACTCATTTCTCAAGGCGGTCTTCTTACCCGATCCTGTGGACCGAATGGTAAACAGTCGACCTCGCCCTAAGCACGTCATTACGGATCCTCCCGATCCATTAACGGTGCTTTTAGGTACTTCAAGCACTGGTCATGGTTCTCGTCGAACCCGTCACTTGCGACGAAAGGCTCGACGAGTAAATTAACCCATAGACACAGTCCACTGAGTTTCTCGCCGGATCTTCTCAGTGAGTCGCGTTTCCGATCCGGCGGTAGATTCTGCGAAGCGCTGCTCTTGCTAGGGCCAGTGTTAATAACACTCCCGGTTTGAGCCACGTGAGCTCACCTACTAGCTCGGTGAATCTAGAATAGCCCGTCGAGTGGTGAAAAGCTATTTGGTTTAAGCGTTTTTTGGCTTAAGTTTATAAATCTGTGCGTTTGTTTCAAATACATGGTAAGTAGTGTGTGTAATGTTTTTTTATTTTATTGATTTAACTAGCGACCCGCCCTCGCTTCACTTCGGAAACTGTAATTTATTGTTGATTTCTCTACTATTTCATGGATGTTATTATACATATAAACCTTCCTCTTCAATCACTCTATCTATTAAAAAAAACCTCATCAAAATCCGTTGCGTAGTTTTAAAGATTTAAGCATACATAGGGACAGATAGATATAGGGACAGAGAAAGCGACTTTATTTTATACTATGTAGTGATGTATTTTAAATGCTTAATTTTTAAAAAAAATATTTACTTTCTGCACTCCTTCTCTATATTCTCTATAAGTGTGGGAAATTTTATACTCCTACGACGGCGCAATTTTCGTAAAAAGGGGTACAAAGTTTTTGCTTCACGTATTAATTTAAAAAGATGATTCGTTTAATTATTTTACACTGAGTCATTATTTTTCTACTAAATCACGAACACAAAAGAAGGTATATAGCAGAATGAACTTCATTCTGATCGGGTGTCCGTGAAACCCCACTTTTTCTATAATCATCATCCAAGAAGTTTTCTTAGCCGGAATTTCCCTAACCGCATTTCGAATCGTACGACCGATGTTATTTCTCAAAACTGTCACGAAAGAATCGTGCTGTATAGATACGGTCAATTGATAAAAAAGGTTATGCAGAATTCGGATGCTGCAAAAACCGATCGGTTAATCCCATTACGTCAGCATTAAGAAGATGTACATACGCCATTGTATTATTAAGTTATTGCATAGATTTTATCGCGGGCCTTGAGCGCGGCGACCGAATCATGAAATTCCGTAACGAAAAAAACCTTACACCCCTCACTCCGCCTACCATGTAGCTCGCGTTCAACACATTCACACGTTGCGCTTGTGTAGTGTTTGTGAATTAGCGCGTGGCGTGACGTCACACTGCATACGCATCATGAAAAGTCTGCCTATCTCTCTCTCGCGCGGTCTAGCTTATGAGTGTGAAGGGGACAGTTAAAGTTTTGCTTTTATTAATGTTTAATATAGCGTGGTCTTGTTTTATTATTGTTATAATATTAAATTATCATTGTTTGATTATAATTGCATAAGTTGATAAAAAATGCTATGCAATAGCTTTACCGCGGCAGTTTTTTTAACCGAATTCAAAAAAGGAGGAGGAGTTCAATTCGACTGTATTTTTTTTTTTTGTTACCTCATAGCTTTTGATTGGGTGAATCGATTTTGATGATTCATTTTTTTTAATAGAAAGCTGAGGATTCCCGTGCGGTCCCATTTCTAATAATATCCAGTTCTAATAATGGTATCCATAAGAAAACCATATAAATCTTAAATTTGCATTAAGTACGTGCGCGACAAAATATAGATGAATAACTCAATAACTCAATATCACGCTAACAGATTTCGATGATTATTGTTTTTAGTGTATATTCATTGGTTTATCTCTATTATTCTGTCTATTTACAATTATTATTTCATTTTACGCTATCCCGTCCAACAAAAATAATGATTGATCAACAAGAACGCGCTTTTATTTCTTATATCGCTTTAGTATCATTTTGATAACAGTAAAGTTTAAAAATATTTTAAAAACAACGAAACAAACAAAATATGTGAAACATACATAGAAACTTCGTAAATAATTTACTTAGACAGCGGCTTGGCTTTGCCCATGGCATTGCTGGTGTCCATAGGCGACGCTAACCACTCACCATCAGGTGGGCCGTATGTTCGTCTGCCTACAGAGGCAATTAAAAAAACCCATCTAACCCTTCGGTTATCCTTTGAGCCGAGACTTTTAAAACACAAAAGGAACCTAAAAGTTATCTCTTGAACACGCTCGGGAATAAACATTAGGAATATTCAATTAAACGATGCTATGGTAGAAATACGTGACAGGATCTGGTGGTGGGACCTCTTGTGAGTCCGCACGGGTAGGTACCACCGCCCCGCCTATTTCTGCCGTGAAGCAATGCGTTTCGGTTTGAAGGGCGGTGCAGCTGGTGTAACTATACTGAGACCTTAGAACTTATATCTCAAGGCGGGTGGCGCATTTACGTTGTAGATGTCTATGGGCTCCAGTAACCACTTAACACCAGGTGCGCTGTGGGCTCGTCTACCCATGTAAGCAATAAAAAAGATGTGTGGTGTCGTGGGACACCGGGTAGGAACGAAGTTCGAAGTATTAGGAGGAGGAATCTCACACCCCCGATTACTCTCTTTAGACAATCCATACCCTGGGCCAGGAAGTACCTGGGCGTTACCCTGGATGCATCGATGACATTCCGCCCGCATATAAAATCAGTCCGTGATCGTGCCGCGTTTATTCTCGGTAGACTCTACCCCATGATCTGTAAGCGGAGTAAAATGTCCCTTCGGAACAAGGTGACACTTTACAAAACTTGCATAAGGCCCGTCATGACTTACGCGAGTGTGGTGTTCGCTCATGCGGCCCGCACACACATAGACACCCTCCAATCTCTACAATCCCGCTTTTGCAGGTTAGCCGTCGGAGCTCCGTGGTTCGTGAGGAACGTTGACCTACACGACGACCTGGGCCTCGAATCTATACAGAAATACATGAAGTCAGCGTCGGAACGGTACTTCGATAAGGCTATGCGTCATAATAATCGCCTTATCGTTGCCGCCGCTGACTACTCCCCGAATCCTGATCACGAAGGAGCCAGTCACCGTCGACACCCTAGACACGTCCTTACGGATCCATCAGATCCAATAACCTTTGCATTAGACTCTAACACTAGGAGCAGGCTTAGGGACCTCGGTAACCGTACTCGTCGAACTCGACAAAGAGTTCGCCGTGCAACCTAACCCATGAATTAGCTCGCTGAGTTTCTCGCCGGATCTTCTTAGCGGGTCGCGATTCCGATCCGGTAGTAGATTCATTCGCGAAGCAGCTACTCTTGAGCTGTTAGGTCTCCTTCGGAGGCGCTCGGGTAGCATTTGCCTTTGCTCGCCCACCTGTCCTGGTGAAATTGGAAAGGCCTCCGGGCCACCAGTAATCCTTCAATAAAAAAAAAATGTCAATGGTCAATGAATGATAAAAAATATGTTATTTTTTGTACGTTATTACAAAGTTAAGTCGTACACTGTGTGCATTACTAATAAAAATCTTATGTTACGGACGTTTTTTCCCAGTTAGGGTACCCCTCCGCATCGTCCCATAAGGAACTTCGTTCCAAAAAAAAAAGAATCATACATAATTCTTCGGAAACCTTCCCGTGGAACATGTTACACGCATCAGACAATAATTAAGAATCAAACACGTGCATAACAGTCAAAACAGTGTAAGGAACGCGGAAACAACACCAGAGATATGATCTTTTTAACTGCAACGCACGGCGACCGTGTAGCTACAAAAAAAAAAATGCTTAAAACACGCCTGTCATAGGACAAGATATTAGAAAATTAAATCTGGCTAATTATAACGTGAATGGAATATATGAAGTCGAAGGGAGTTAATTACACGAAAATCAACAAATTAGACCTAGATTAGTTTTGAATGTTACTTAGTCAGTAAGTATCTACAGTCGGCATCATTGCGCCACTTTGAGAAGGCGGCACGACATGAGAACCCTCTTGTCGTGGCCGCTGAAAATTAAATACCCGATCCTGTAGACCGAATGGTAAATAGTCGACGTCGCCCAAAACACGTCATTACGGATACTCCCGATCCATTAACGGTGCTTTTAGGTACCACAAGCACCGGTCACCGTCCTTGCCGAACCCGACGCTTGCAAGGGCTCGACGAGTGAATTAACCCATCGACGCAGCCCACTGAGTTTCTCGCCGGTTCTTCTCAGTGGGTCGCGTTTCCGATCCGGTGGTAGATTCTGCGAAGCACTGCTCTTGCTAGGCGTTAGCTACACTTCCGGTATGAACCCCGTGAGCTCACCCACATGTTAGGGCGAAGCTGAACTAGCCTTTCAAGGCTATCAGCATAGGCAAAAAAAACACACACACAAGAAGTACTTTTGAAATCTTTAAAGACTTTTGAAATCGTCGTGGCCTAAAGGATAAGACGTCCGGTGCATTCGTATCAAGCGATGCAACGGTGTCCGAATCCCATAATATTTTCTAATAAAATACGTACATAACAAATGTTCACGACTAACTTGCACTGTGAAGAAATAACATCGTATAATAAATATGAAACCCGCAAAATTATAATTTGCGTAATTACTGGTGGTAGGACGACTTGTGAGCTCGTCCAACCAAGCAATAAAAAAAAAAATAAAAAAAATTCGTTACCTATTTTAAAATTTTTACACTCGCGCCACAACCCTAATAGCATTATCATCATCATCATATCAGCCTGTCCACTGTTGAACATAGGCCTCTCTAACTGATATTTAGTGCGGCCGATCCGTCCTGCATTTGACGCGACCCAGCGATTTTCAGCAGGTCGTCTATCCATCGGATGATGGGTGGTCGTCCCACACCGCGCTTGCCAATACGTGGTCTCCCCTCGAGTATATTAACATGGAATTAATTTATACGCAGATCGCGATCACGGAAGCATTCCTAATCGAAACTAAAAGATTTTTTGCGGTAATTACATAAATTACAACATAATATTATTTCGACCTTGTTATTTAAAAGTTCTTAATTCTTTGTTGTTCGTTTGGTCTATTTTAAATTTTCGTCGTATGCATGCGTGCTTCTAACATAATGTATAAAGGTATTTAATTTTAGGATTGCTAGACCGCGCGATCTTGGCCCGCTATTTTTAACAAGCATTAACAAAAAAGGTGGGTTTTTTTTTCATGACGGCTTAAGTTGCGCATCTAGAATTGTTCCGCATTTAAAATTCCTGCTCACAAAAAAACATCCAGAATTATATTGGGAAGAAGATGAAAGCCTATTTGGTTTACGCGACATTTATCTTTATTAATTAAAAGTTCGTTTTATTTGGTCTTATCATCAACAGTTCAATGTTTTTAATTGAACTTCAATTAAGCTTACTCCATTCGAATAGCTGAAAGAGTTATTTGCTGTTAAGATTTTGTTTACAAATTTTAAATTTTAAATGGCTCTGCTGTAAAGTTGCAAAAATGTCGCTCAAGCCGAAAAGCACCCCTCGATATGTAAATTTTTTTTTTTATTGCTTAGATGGGTGGACGAGCGCACAGGCTCTTACTGGAGCCCATAGACATCTACAGCGTAAATGCGCCACCCACCTTGAGATATAAGTTCTAAGGTCTCAGTATAGTTACAACGGCTGCCCCGCCCTTCAAACCGAAACGCATTACTGCTTCACGGCAGAAATAGGCAGGGTGGTGGTGCCTACCCATGCGGACTTACAAGAGGTCCTACCACCAGTAATTACGCAAATTATAATTTTTGCGAGTTTGATTTTTATTACACGATGTTATTCCTTCACCGTGGAAGTCAGTCGTGAACATTTGATAAGTACGTATTTCATTAGAAAAATTGGTACCCGCCTGCGGGATTCGAACACCGGTACATCGCTAGATACGAATGCACCGGACGTCTTATCCTTTAGGCCACGACTTTAAATGGCTCTCCTGTAAAGTTGCAAAAATGTCGCTTAAGCCGAATAGCATTTCATCCCTCGTTATGTTAAATACATACCGTTCTTCCGCTGTTAGGTTTGCCAGCTCAGGTACCCAGCACCAGTGTTGCTCCGGCGTTAGGGTCATGAATATTTGCGAGAAATAAACGAAGGCAACGAAAAACGCAAAAGGGATCATGAGCAGGAACAGAATCTTCTGGTACAGTCCAAATTCTCCGACGTGCGGCAATAGGTCATCGAAATCCGTTTCCTTCTTCGGTTTTTCGTTGTTGTTATTGTTGGCAACACTCTCTGCGTTTTTCGGCATGGCAACATTATCGGAACTGTCATTTTGATAGGCGCTGTTAACGTAACTCCCGCCCAAATTGACGTTTTGCAAGTCCTTCGATGAGTCCGGATGGCTCTCTTCTTCGGCCACATAAGGGGTACGTTCTTGGGGTGCCATTTCTAAAAAAATCTGTGCATAATCTTTTCGAATGATAAATTTATCTGAAACAAACGAAAAATATTTTTAGAAGGAACGTTATCAAATAATTATGGAACTAGAAAGAATTTAACAAATGGACTAACCAAACTTGTAATATCCTAATGCACAATCCCTATCTCTTTAACTGACTCGGTGGAGTAGTTAGCGGCCCTTACTGTTGCGCCATGAGTCGCGGGTTCGATTTTCACATCGAGTCAACATTCTCTGATGAACAGGTTTGCTTACTCTTCGCCTGATCATTCATTATCTATCTTTATATATATATATATATTAGCTGTACTCACCCGCTTCGCTGGGCATTTAAAATTAACATTATTATTTATTGCCACTATTATTAGGGAGTCCAACACTCATATAAATATTAGCCTATCCATTAAGTACATGTATTTTCTACATGGATACCAAGTTTCAAGCCAATCGTGGATGCGTGGTTCAGTAGTTATAACGGAACATCCGTAAAATAATAATAGCTTATGTTGCAAGCCAAATTTCTTTTTACTTGTATTTTTATGTATATTTTTAGCTTGTATTGTGTATTTGTGTGCCCAATAAATAAATAAAAACACTGTAGATTTATATCTATATCTTTATATATAAAAATTAATTGCTGTTCGTTAGTCTCGCTAAAACTCGAGAGCGGCTGGAACGATTCGGTTAATTTTAAACCTTCTGGTTTAAAAGGTAGATAAATATGAAAATACTCAGAATTAAATAAAAATAACAATTTTGTTTTTCCTTTAATGTGTCCCCTGTCGGATGGATTCCTTTTGTTTGTTTTAAGTTTATTTTACACAAAAGTTTAGGTCTTTTATTTATCGATTGAGGCGCTACGAAGTCTGCTGGGTCAGCTAGTATAGATTTGTTCTGTGCGTGTGTTTGTCACTGAACTTCTCCTAAACGGCTGGACCGATTTGAATGATTTTTTTTATATGCGTTTGGGTGGCGCCCTGGATGGTTTAGATTCACAAATCAGCCCGGCAGATCGCGCTGCAGGCGATATCTAGGTTATTTATTTTTCCTAGAAATAATTTATATGGCAAAACAAAGTTTGCCGGGTCAGCTAGTATACGTAAATATTTAATAGGTTGGGGAAAAAGTCTTTTCGCATTATAGTATGTATGAACTTATATTAAAATCTCTTTGGCTATACTATTTGTATCTGGCTGGTTTTGGTCTATATGTCTATATGTTAAGGTTAGCTCACTATAACGTTTTTTATGCTAACCAAATTTGTTCTAAAATAAAGCATTATTTGTGAATTATTCCAGGCGGACGAAGTCGCGGGCAAAAGCTATAAATAATATTGTACTAAATCCTTTTATCGAGTCAATCCAAAGTCTCGCGTATTATTTCATCAGCCGGTTTTCCTTTATAACAGAATCAATAGGTTCTCTGTTAGTCGTTGTTCAACCGATCTAACCGCGTTCCTTGATCTTGTTCTAACATTCATTTCGTAATGTACTTAGTATTCATACACCGCATTAGAATGTAACGTGATGTTGTAATGAGATTTTTTTTACCTTGCTGTCTTCGTTTTAACCATTATTATCATATTGACCTTATCATGACTTACTCGTGTTAGGACGTGTTATGTGTCCGCGCGGGTAGGTACCCCCGCCGCACCTATTTCTGCCGTGTAACAGTAATGCGTGTCAGTTTGAAGGGTGGGGCAGCCGTTGTAACTATACTTAGACCTTAGAACTTATATCTTAAGGTGGGTTATTTAATTATATCTAGGCGAGCTTCGGACAGTCTGCCGACCGAGAGGACTGGTGGTCGTGGCGCGACGTCCGACGTCCCGAGGGGGAGGGTGATGGGAGAGATGTGCTCCGCACTAAACGCTTCACTTTCCCCCCTTTGCCTTGTCATGAGTTCTGTGTCATGCGAGGTTTGGACGTTGGTTGTTGAGCGACAGGAGGTTTTAGTCAGTTCGACTCTGACATACCCCGCCCAGTATCCCCAGAAAAGGGCGGAAGTCCGGCGATTTCCTCGTGGGTGGCGCATTTACGCTTTCAAATGACGTCATTTGGAGCTACAAAAGCTATTCAAGAAAATTTTATGCCAACTTTCAAGGTTAGTATATTGAAAAACAATTAACTTTTACCAAACACCTGTCTGAGTCGTATTCCTCAGTGCTGAGGGTCGTGACCTTTACGGAGCACTTTTGTTAGGACTATGTTCTTCCATTCACTCCTGTCCTCCTGATTATAATAATATGTATAATAACATCCATTAAATAGTGGTGAAATACTGTTATTTTTGAGGTTTTTAATGTGATGTCGTAAATAATCAATAATAAAATTTAATGTTTCCGAAACGAAGCGAGGGCGTGTCTTTAGTCTCTAACAAATATAGGTACCTACTACGGTTGTTTGAAATTTAAGGCATGTGGTTTAAATCAGACTAGTCAGATTCAGCTCGCCTTTTTGGCCTTACTTAGATCAAATCGCTACCAATCTGGACACACGCTAGATTAATATCTTATCTTATATCTTATACCTTTAATCGAGCAATTCTTGTATATTTATATATATCTAATCTGAATCTCGGAAACCGCTCCAACGATTTTCATAAAATTTAGTATACAGGGGATTCCGGGGGCGATAAATCGATCTAGCTACGATTTATTTTCAGAAAATGTTGTTTTATTCGTGTTTTCAATAATCAAATTTATTGATAATCAACTCTGACTCTTCCCGACATCTATTGGCGAAGAATAATAATATTTTTCATAATTTCAACTAACTGCCTTAAAGACAAAATAACACTAAAGCTATTTTCGGTCACCGTTCTCGTGAAACCCGTCGCTTGCGACGAAGAGCTCGACGAGTAAATTAACCCTCAGACACATGAGTTTCTCGCCGGATCTTCTCAGTGGGTCGCGTTTCCGATCCGGTGGTAGATTCTGCGAAGCACGGCTTTTGCTAGGGTTCGTGTTAGCAACGTCGTTAGGTTTGAGCCCCGTGAGATCACCTACTAGATAAGGTTCCGCTGATATAGCCTCTCAAGGTTGTCAGCTTAGGTAGGAAAAAAAAAGCTATTTCAGCAGATGGCTGAAATACGGTCATCGGTCGGACGGTCGGTCATCGTCTAGTAATTTTACTTAGGAATCTTATCAAAGTCGGTCCACTTGTTTCAGAACCAATAAGGAACCTGCACGCGTCGACCTTAAGCACAAATACAATCTGAAGTCGTCGTGGCCTAAAGGATAAGACGTCCGGTGCATTCGTGTTGAGCGATGCACCGGTGTTCGAATCCCGCAGGCGGGTACCAATTTTTCTAATGAAATACGTACTCAACAAATGTTCATGCTTGACTTCCACGGTAAAGGAATAACATCGTGTAATAAAAATCAAACTCGCCAAATTATAATTCGCGTAATTACTGGTGGTAAGACTTCTTGTGAGTCCGCACGGGTAGGTACCACCACACTGCCTATTCTACCGTAAAGCAGTAATGCGTTTCGGCTTGAAGGGTGGGGCAGCCGTTGTAACTATACTAAGACCTTAGAACTCATATCTCAAGATGGGTGGCGCATTAAGTTGTATATGTTTATGGGCTCCAGTAACCATTTAAAAACAGTTGGGCTGTGAGCTTGTCCACACATATAGGCAATAAAAATAAAAAATAAAAAATTTAACTATATCTCAAATGAGTTCGTTAACAGGACGAAAGTGCTTAAGGGCATTGCTGAACACTGTTGGATCAGTTCCAGTTTGGATCTTCCATCACCTTGCCATAATGAAGGGATAAGGGATAGGGAAGAAGGGGAAGGGAAGAAGGGATAACGTTACACGAACAAAGCTTTGCCTACAAAAGCCCTTCGCTACCGCTCCTGGTATTACCAAGGGCCTGAGCGAAGGCAGCTTTCTATAGGACGGAAAACAACCTCGATTGCCTTGCAGAGAACAATGACCAGTCAGTGTGAAGGGCTGAGAGTCGAGTTCAATGGCATTGGGAAAGGACTCCAGTTTTCAATGTGATATGGACTAATTGTGAGTGTGCGAATATCGCTCGATTCCCGAGGGTCAGCCAGTTTTTGTTTGGCTCTACAAAAGTAACACTAAACGCTCTGATCTTTGAAGCGATAATCGCGCAAATTTGTCTCAGGTTTTTGATTACTGTGACCACAATATTTTATTAATGCGTTTATAAATCCATGAAGTTTGAGTAGTTTCAGGGTTTTTTTTTATTACCCTTGTACGCAGACGAGCATACGGCCCACCTGATGGTGAGTGGTTACCGTCACCCATGGACTTCAGCAATGCTAGAGGCAGAGCCAAGCCGCTGCCTACCGTTAAAACCGTTAGTTAGTACGTTTGAAATAACAATGAAATATGGGGAGCTGGTCGGAGCGCTCAAAGCTTGTTTCCAGAGTCCGTGGACATCACAAAGATAAGTGGACATGCCGAGCCAACTCCACATAATATGAAAGGTAAGAAGAAAAAGAAGATTACCCATACTATGAATTAATTAGAGAATGACGTATTAAAGAACGAGTGCGTAGGAAGGACATCTAGCTATCTCTTTCGCACGCGGTGACGTCATAAAACATTATATTACTTTTCGTTATACATGATATACAGATTTCTAATGTATTCATTTTCAAAGCTATTTTCGGTGAATTAAAAAAAAATTGTCTTATTCTGTCTTTCAACCCACAGAACCCATTACTGGAGGTAGACCTTCCCTAAGCCTCGCCACCACGACCGCTCCTGTCCTGATTGCAACCGGAGAATTGGTTAGACAAGTCCACCTTGTGTACTTCCTACGCTCATCAACCCCAATGATCAAATCACTACAAAGAATGAAACTTCAAATAAAAATCTTTACATACCAAAACTTGTGGTCACCTTAACCGCGTCGGTCTAAATAATTTGATTAATTGCATGAATGAACTGTTTGATCGAGTTTTATGTACACAGTAATACAAGGTTGGCGTTGCGAAATTAATGCAATTCATATTTAATTCTAGAATAACAAAAACACAGAGTCGTGATTTAATAGACAGGACTGGTGTGATTCTAAGGTCATTTTAAGCCTAAGTAAAATGATGGTAAAATGGATGGTGGTAGGACCTCTTATTTACTGGTGGAAGGACCTCTTGTGAGTCCGCGCGGGTAGGTATCATGAGCCCGCCTATTTCTGCCGTGAAGCAGTAATGCGTTTCGGTTTGAAGGGCGGGGCAGCCGTTGTAACTATACTTGAGACCTTAGAACTTATATCTCAAGGTGGTTGGCGCATTTACGTTGTAAATGTTATGAGCCCCAGTAACCACTTAAAACCAAGTGGGCCGTGCACTCGTCCACCCATTTAACCAATAAATAAATAAAATACTTTTGATTCTTTTGATAATTTTTTCCTTCCTAAGTATTGAATTGGAGACAATTTGTGAGGGCTCTTTGTATCGGCGGGGTACCCTAAGAACAACAGCAGTTATTGGTGGACCTAAGAGCTTATTCCAGATACACCCGGACGGATAGGTGAGCTCGCGGGCTTAATCGGAGAGAATTTGCTAACACTAGCCCTAGCAAGAACAGTGCTTCGCTGAATCTAACACGGGATCGGAATCGTACAGCTGAAGAAACGCTTTTTTTTATTTATAAGGTCAAGAGAGATCCGAAAAAAACATCTCATTCCTTCGGGAAACTGTACTGATATTTTCCCTTGACCACGCGACCGAAGCTAGTACCTAATCTAATAGATTAAAATAAAAAACATTCTTGGTGGGGTCTGCACAGCGATTTTTTCTATTCCATTCTCTTCTATCAGCCATCATCTCAACACTTACTCCTCTCTCTCTCATATCGTCATTCACAAACTTCATCCATGTCTTCTTCGATTGACCTCTTCCCGCCCTACCTTGCACTACCATTTCCATACATCTCCTAGTCAAATGCATCTCCCCTTTACGCATCATATCACATCATAGTCTATATTTAAAATAATTTCCATAAATAAGGTCAATCCATTTTCTAAAAATAAAAAAAAATAAAAAATCTCATTTGGAAGCTACCTTTGATTGAGTACACGCTTAAGTTTTTCGACATTAAGGATACATTAATTAGGTAATTAAAGAACTTTCAAATCGAAAACAACGAAAATGATGAAATATTTAATTATCAAAACTGCATTTACAAAATTGCAACTGCACAAAATAATTGTTGATTTACAAATATATTTTAAGCCGTGTCATTACTTAATTATATTACTTAATGCTATAAAAAATCTCAGCTGCAGATTACACACTACATTAAATCCCTTAGTTATTGCCTTTTACACACACTTAAGGTGACAAGTAAGTCGTAAGTCGTCGTGGCCTAAAGGATAAGACGTCCGGTGCATTCGTATCGAGCGATGCACCGGTGTTCGAATCCCGCAGGCAGGTACCAATTTTTCTAATGAAATACGTACTTAACAAATGTTCACGATTGACTTCCACGGTGAAGGAATAACATCGTGCAATAAAAATTAAACCCGCAAAATTATAATTTGCGTAATTACTGGTGGTAGGACCTCTTGTGAGTCCGCACGGGTAGGTACCACCGCCCCGCCTATTTCTGCCGTGAAGCAGTAATGCGTTTCGGTTTGAAGGGTGGGACAGCCGTTTTGACTATACTGAGACCTTAGAACTATATCTCAAGATGTGTGGCGCATTTACGTTGTAGATGTCTATGGGCTCCAGTAACCACTTAACACCAGGTGGGCTGTGAGCTCGTCCACACATCTAAGCAATAAAAATAAAAAATAAAAAAAATGACAGGACGAAAAAACTATGTTACATACACATGTCATTGGTGCATTGACCAGCAGTTTAATGATGCTTGCTAATGTAACAAAAGCTAGCTGGAGGGCAATGATCATCAGATGTGATTTATTCTCAACAAAAAGTTGGCTTTTTGCCGAGACACACAGAGTTGAAATAGCTTCCCTTCGTTTGTCGATAGGGGCGCTGTTCCAACTTCATACAAATTTGAGTTAACTTTAACGCGATCGAGAAGTTAAAAACTCGCACTAAGCACACAGGTTGGGGCGCGATAAAATAATCCAGTAATGTTAATTCAACATTCATTAATGGATATCGCTGTGTGGTTGTGAGCCTTAAACGGTGATATGGTTGAGAACGGGTTACAGATTTTTGCGAATATTATACCAGCGAAGCGTAGGACCTGATTTGACAATGGATGCAAAACACCATGTAGGCAACATATCTACCGCGAATGGTTGGTTCTTTATTTTATTTTTATTGTCCTTGTAGGCAAACGAGCATACGGCCCACCTGATGGTGAGTGGTTGCCGACGCCCATGGACTCCAACAATGCTAGGGGCAGAGCCGAGCCGCTGCATACCGTTGAGTACCCTCACAAGCCTCGTTTGAAGAAGGACAAGTCATGGCGCTCGGGAAACACGGTGAAGGGGAACTCATTCCAAAGCCGGATGGTACGTGGCAAAAAATATCTCTGGAAACGCCCTGTGGATGATGGCTCCAGGTAGTATGGATAAAATCTACTCCGGTGGCGGGCGGTGCGATAGTGAAAACGAGATGATGGAATCATCTCAAATAATTCCTCAGAGCACTCCCCATGGAACATACGGTACAAAATGCAGAGAGAAGCGAAGTCCCTCCTCAGACCCAGAGTTTCCAAACGATCTGTGAGAATTACTGGTAGTAAGCCACATCGTAAGCACGCACGGGTAGGTCCTACCATCGCTAGAAGAACTTAGTTTTCTTTTTTAAAATGTTGGTATTAAGTTTAGCCTTACCGAAGATATTGTCCAGATAAATCAAAGGTACGTACGCGTCATGTTTAGATACATTATAAATACAAGCACCTTGAAATATGTGGTCAGATTAAACAAGATCTATGACCATCAAACTTCAACGCACGATCATTTTGCGGTAGACAAGATTACCTTCAATGTATATGCGTTCTAAGTCCAACACTGATCATTGCAATGCCAAAAACAGAAAACCATTTTAACGAATCGCATATGGCGTAAATCTCTTCAAAAAATGGCTCCAGGGTAGGTCAGGTTTTATTTATTATTTTATTTTTATTGCCTAAGTGGGTGGACGAGCTCACGGCCCAACCAGTGTTAAGTGGTTACCGGAGCCCATAGACATCTACAACGTAAATGCCGCCACGTATATTGAGATATGAGTTCTAAGGTCTCGTATAGCTACAACAGCTTCACGGCAGAAATACGCAGGGCGGTGGTACCTACCCGTGCGGACTCACAAGAGGTCCTGGCACCAGTAAGAAAGTGAACATTTCTTTAGAGACCGACATGATCAAGGAATAGCGTCGTGTAAAAAATGACATGCCCAACAAATCTATTGCCATCTACAATGTAAATGAGTTATAAGTTCTAAGGTCTCAAGTATAGTTACAACGGCTGCCCCATCCTTTAAACCGAAACGCATTACTGCTTCACGGGAGAAATAGGAAGGATGGTGGTACCTACCCGCGCGGACTCACAAGAGGTCCTACCACGGTGGTTTATTAACTGTTTATTATCTGTGAAAGTGCACAAATGTGGGAAAATGAAACAAAGCCGTTGGACGTAACTTCTCGGTATCCTCCTAAAAGTCCACTGAAAATATCTCAGTAAATGACCACCATTTTACGCAGATTTTCATCCCATATCATCTCATTTCATTTCATTTCACTCCATATTATCATTTTTCATAAAAATAAGAATATAAATTAAAATAAGACATGACCTAAAGGTCTTAGTTACCAGGTCATAAAATCCCTTAAAAAACACTATGTTCATTCTATTATTAGAAAAACTGCATGTACATTCAAAACAACAACGTGGTTTTAAAAACAATAGCTTCTACAAGTTGTGTTTGCAAATCATTCGTTTGATAAAATAATTAATTCTTTACAGAGCAATAAATTGTTTTATTTTTATTTGTTTTAATAAACAACATATTAATTAAAGTATATTAAACACTCGCAGAGAGCAAAGAAACGTATTCGTCACTCGAATGTCTGCACGAGTTTTATTCACGGTAATTTCATTAATAATTATCATTTAATTAAAACAACAAAAAAAAATCTAAGAGAAACTATAGAGTTCTTAAACGTCCGTATTAATATTGTTTTTATTGACCTTGTAGGCAGACGGCCCACTTCATGGCGAGTGGTTACCGTCGCCCATAGATTTCAACAATGAAAGGGGCAGAGCTAAGCCGCTGCATACCGTAATACGTATAATTTTAAAGATGATTTGTCACAGTTCGATATTTGTTTTTTGTTGTAGAAACAGATCTCCTGTATTGTCTATACTTTTTTTTTTGTATTGGATAGGCTCCGAAACTACTGAACCGATTTGAAAAATTCTTTCACTGTTTGGAAGCTACACTATTCCCGAGTGACATAGGCTATATAATCTTTTTTTTTTAAATTAGGGATTCTTACTAAAACTCCAATAATGTAACCCAAGGTGTAAAAAAATTACCTAAAATCTCTTTACATCGCATGCCCTGCGAAAACTGTTGATGACAGAATAAAATAATGTACTACGACTTTGTAGAACACATTATTATTTACAAAAAATGATATGACAGCATATGTCTGACTATTATAGTTGTGCCGCAATAAGTGTTCTTTTATTTTAAAAAATAAAACGTCAAATATCGTTGAAAATTTTGTTAAAGACCCGAGCGGGCCGCTAGTGTGATATAAAGATTGAAAATTGAAGTTTCAGGCCGATTTCGGAAACTCAGAAATTGTGACGGCCCCGATGTCGATAGTGATATCAGCATGTGAGGACTTGTAAACTTCCTTCCGCCACTGGTCATATATCAAAGATGAGGCTATCTATTAGCATGACATTCATATCTTCTTCTCTTGATTAAGAAATTGATCAGAGTACTGGCGGCAATATACCAATATACTCTGAATGTTATACTGACGTAGTGGGATTCAGTGGCGCTCGCTATTATGAGTACCCACGCGGGTAGTCTCCAAAAACTAAATCTGCCGCGAAACATCCGATTGACTTCCACGGTGAAGGAATAGCATCGTGTAATAAAAATCAAACCCGCAAAATTATAATTTGCGTAATCACTGGTGGTAGGACCTCTTGAGAGTCCGCGCGGGTAGGTACCATCACCCTGCCTATTTCTGCCGTGAAGCAGTCATGTGTTTCGGTTTGAAGGGTGGGGTAGCCGTTGCAACTATACCTGAGACCTTAGAACTTATATCTTAAGGTGGGTGGCGCAAAAAAAAAAGTAACTGCGCTCACTGGATT
The DNA here is from genome assembly GCF_030267445.1 of Bombyx mandarina. NCBI lineage: Eukaryota > Metazoa > Arthropoda > Insecta > Lepidoptera > Bombycidae > Bombyx > Bombyx mandarina. The sequence continues at coordinate 16,292,885 of NC_143229.1, forward strand.
GTGTTGCGACCGCCCCTGAGAGAAGCCGAAAACCGAAGGAAATGGAAGCTGATGGTACAAAGAGCCACGAAGGGCTTTCAGGGACACGACCTTCAGCAAAGAAGTACGCGACTAAGAAGAAGATATCTATTTTAGACAATTTTAGTACATACATAATTCTTACGTATAATATACGGTATGACATTAGGCAATGCCGGCTAATTAATTTCGTAATCGCCTTATTAAAACCATCAAGGGCTTAGATATAAACGTGTAATTGTTTAAGACAATAGTCTCGTCCACACAGTTGATTCTTGCTTCCATTCCACCGATTGAAATGCTTTATTTATTTTGTATATAAACAAACGGATTAGTCAATGTCGCCTTGAATTAATTTAACTAATCGAGTCCTTAATCCTGAATAGATGCTCCTTTTCCTTGAGTCGATAATCCTCAATGCTAGTCGAAGCCTCATGAGGCTTTCTTGGGAAACCACACAAGATGTGGTCCCGCGTTAATGAATAGATAGATAGACAGACTTTAATTAAATCTATACTAATATATAAATCTACAGTGGTTTTTACGGATGTTCCGTTATAACTATTGAACCGTGCGTCCGATTGACTTGAAACTTGGTATCCATGTAGAAAATACATGTACTGAATGGATAGGCTAATATTTATATGAGTGTTGGACACCCTACACCAGTTGCGGGGGCGTTAATGATGTGAATCTTTGTGGGGGTGAGATATAATGATGTTAATTTTAAATGCCCATCGAAGCGGACGGGTACAGATAGTCATAATATAATAATCGGATTATTTTTAACCGCAATCTTTGTTCGCGTGTTTAAAATATACTGGAATACTCACTGCAATTTCCTTTTCGTCGAATTCTATGTACGAAAACTGAAGCTGTCACTAATTCACATTTGATTCGCTATTTAGATTTAAAAAAATCGAATCAGCACACAAGTACTATAAATGAATTAAAATACTTGTTTATTAATCTAATGTTAACGGCAAACGCGCCGCGTGCGCCTACCCGACTGAACAGCGGAACCAATAACCTTGCTTTTTAAACAACGCTTACCCCTAGGACTGTAGCACAGCGGCTCGGCTAAGCTAAGCTAAGCTGCGCATCGGGTCGCGCAAAGGAAGATTTTCGCGAAATCCTCGAAAAACAAAACAATGAATCCTAGCGACATCATAAGTAATGGGTAGCGGGTAAATAAATGGGTAAGTCTCCTGATCGCGTCGTTTCCTCACTGCTGTGGATCGTGACCATCATGCTTAGACTGGATTTTATTTTAGTGTAAAGTGTAATGTAGAGATTTATTCTCGAAGCAGCTGCTCTTGAGTTATCAGATTTCCTTTAGAGGGGCTCGGGCAGCGGTTAGCAAATCCCACCCCTCCTGAATGAGCCTTTGCTTGCTTTATTTGCTTTATTATTTTATTATTTTCTGTGTTTAGTTGTACAATAATTAAATGCCTTAACTTTCACAGCTTATAAGTTTAGGGGCATCCACTACAAGATGTCCCTAGTTTCCATACAAAAGAATATTTGTCTTAAAGTATCGCAGTTTCAGGGCCCTGTCATGAAGTGTTGCTCCAGTGGAATCGAAACACATTTTTTTTTTTTTATTGCTTACATGGGTGGTTGACTGACTTAGGAAGAGTGAAGACATCTTGGAACTGTCATTGTTTCGTGCTGTGCAATCTTTTTGCACGATTACTCACTATAGGCCCACTATGTCAAGAAATAATGACGAAATCGGCCCATTTTGTGACATACAGTATATTGAAATCCACCATGAAACACATAATATATTACGCTATTGCCATGAATGGATAGGGAAAGCAACTGAAAATCTGCCATAATCCACAAATACCCGAATACCACCATATAAATACCAATCATTTTCCTTTCTTTTTTATTATCCTTGTTAGCAGATCAACATATGGCCCATTTGACTGTGAGTGGTAACCGTCGCCCATGGACCTCAGCAATGCCAGGGGCAGAGCCAAGCCACTTCCCAGTTAAATACTCGAACAGGCCTCGGGAAAGAACGTAGATGGGAACTCATTATATATGTTTGTCTCTTTCTAGTTTCGTTTTCGAGTTTAAAAACGTAACGACAACAAAATTCGCTTCAATAGCTCACAAAAAAAAAACGAAGCTTAGCATCGCATAGCATCGGTACTGTGCACAATCTTTACACGTTATATCATTGAACACAATCGTACTTGTAACTATTATCCAACTGCGGCGGACCTTTACTTCCAAAGGACCCAAATGAGTTGAGGAGGTCTGGTTTAATTAGTTACAATGCAGTCTTGTAAGCCAACTTGCAAATTGTAGCGATGTAAGTAGATTTTACTAGTTATAAGCTAATGTGCAATTTGGTAGGGTTTTATTGAGTTATTATATGGAGTAATATAAGGTGCACAGCTGAAGAGAATGTTGTAAAAATTAAAATTTTCCGACAATACAAATCTAATTATAATATCATTTAAAAATCAACACGGAAATAAACATATATGAGAACAAATTATATATTAGCATAAGAGGACAGAAATATTTAGAAAAATATAATTAATAGCGCACTTCATTAGGAAAAAATGAGAATTAATTAAACAGAGAACTGATTCAGACTGATTCGGTGGTGCAGTGGTATTAACGGTCTCGACTAGGGAACCGAGGGTCGTGGGTTCGATTCCCATATCGGGCAAATGAATAGGTCTGCCTGCTCTGAGTCCGGGTATTTATTATCTATATATCAAGGAGTGTAAGGCTATTTGGTTTAGCGACATTTATCGTTGTAATTAAAGGTCCGTTTTATTTGGTATCAGCATCAACAATACGATGTTTTTAATTGAACATCAATTAATTATGTATCTTTATTGAATTTAACCATCAGATACAGGACATAATATAATACAACTTACTATAATATAATAAACAAACCTAAATAAAAATAGAAATATTTACATAATAATTTTAGCTATTTTACAAAATATAAGCATACAAAATATAACCTTAATTAATTAAGTTCGCTCCATTCAAATAGCTGAAGAATTTTTTTTTTTGTAATGATATTTTTTATTTGAAGATTTTCTTCGAGCTAATCTATTGGTGTTAGTATTAGAAACATTCTAGATCTTCTTTTTTATTGCCCTTCTAAGCGGACTAGCATGCGGCCCACCTGATGGTGAGTGGATACAGTCGCCCATGGACGTCAGCAACGCCAGGGACAGAGCCAAGCCGATGCCTACCGTTGCCAGGCCGTTGCCTATAGTCTCAGGCCTTAGAATTATTATCTCAAGGTAGGTGGCGGAATTTACGTTGTAGATGTCTACTGGCTTCGGTAACCGCTTAACATCAAGTGGGCCGTGAGCTCGTCCACCCTACTAAGCAATAAAAAAGTCTGGTGTCGGAAAACCACAGATGAACGTAATTTAATGGCATGGGATAGAACAACTGGTATTTCATTGATTACTCCCAATCACCCTCTGAAGCTGGACCACTGTTTAACATCAGGAATTGACCCTGAATTCGTTCCGATAAGTTATTTTTAGAAGGTTTCCAGCTACGCAGTACAGTAGCTTGCTGACTGAACTTCCCGTGCTTATTCGCGTGGGTTCATGCAATAAGCAACCACTTTTAAGACAGACTAATTAAAATCAATATGGTATTATTATACGTGTAATAAAAATAAATTAACGCCCCGAAAAATATATTTTTTTCAGGTTTTAGAGATCACTGGTGGCCCGGAGGACTTTCCAGTTTTACCAGGGCAGGTGGGCGAGCAAGGGCTCAGCCTAGAGGGGTGGGATTTGCTAACAGCTACCCGAGCGCATCCAAAGGAGCCCTAACAACTCAAGAGTAGCTGCTTCGCGAATGAGTCTACCGCCGGATCGGAATCGCGACCCGCTGTGAAGATCCGGCGAGAAATTCACCGGACTGATGTTTAGGTTAGGTTGCACGTCAACCTCTTTGCCGAGTACGACGAATACGGTTACCGGGGTCCCTACTCCTAGTGTTAGAGCTAAAGGTGTCTAATGCAAGGGCTCCGAAAAATAATTGGCCATTTTTGCTGCGTACCAAGTTACGTGTTAACGGTTTAAAGGGTGGGACAACCGCTGGGAAAAACAATTGATAGTTCAACCTTACGTCTGAAGGTGGATAGCGCCATTTACTCATCTGTGCATTAAATACATACAAATATAAGTAGTATTTTTTTTTATTGCTTTTTTTATTTTGTTTTTATTGCGACAAAACGAAGTCGTCGTGGTCTAAACATAAGACGTCCGGTGCATAAGTAACGAGGCATCGGATTTCGAATCCCGCCGACAGGTACCAAATATGTAGGTACTTAACAAATGTCCACGATTTACTTCGACGGTGAAGGAATAACATTGTGTAATAAAAACCAAACCCGCAAAATTATAATTTCCGTAATTACTGGTGGTAGGACCTCTTGTGAATCCACACGAGTAGGTACCACAGTCCTGCCTATTTTTACCGCGAAGCAGTAGTGCGTTTCGGTTTGAAGGGTGATGCAGCCGTTGTAACTATACTGAGACCTTAGAACTCATGTCTCAAGGTGGATGGCGACATTTTATGTTGGAGATGTCTATGAGCTCCGGTAACCACTTAACACCAGGTGGGCCGTGAACTTGTCCACCCAACTAAGCAATAAAAAATAAATTTTTTTTTGGTTCTCTTTGGGTGACGTTGAATCATTTGATAAGACTCATTGTGAACGACCATATTTCACTGCCATATGCCACCATTGGCAACACATACTGTACAAAGACAACTTCAGACACTGTAGTAATATAATATAACTAGCTGTACTCGTCCGCTTCGGTGTGCATTTAAAATTAACATTGTTATTTCTCACCCCCACAAAGATTCTCATCATTAACGCCTCCGCAACTAGTATAGAGAGTCTAACACTCATATAAATATTGGTCTATCCATTAAGAACATGTATTTTCTACATGGATACCAAGTTTCAAGTCAATTGTATGCACGGTTCAGTATTTATAACGGAACATCCATAAAAACCACTGTAGATTTATACATTAACGCGAAAAATTGTATTAAAATTATTATAAAATATAATTAGTATTTAAAAATACTTATCTTTAATAACAAAATATCTAGACTATAAAACAGAAACTTGTTTTTGCTTATTTTATTCCCGGAAGCGAGACGATATGTTCATTTAAATGTAATATTATTTTTAAATTTAAGTCAAATAGCTCTTCCTAGTTGGTAAAGTATTTCATGATAGATTAGAAAACGATTTCATTAAATATTTATGGAGATATTAAGTTCGTGAGTCGATTTGATAATTATGAGGTTCGCTGATTTGTGATTCCTTAAAGTAACAATGAGCCGACTTAACCTAATGCTTAATGTATGGCTGCTGTTGTTGTTGTTGTTGTTGTAGTCCTAGGGTACCCGGCTGGGTTCCCCGCCCGGTCCGGGGTAGGGCGCCGTCTGTGAGCGGCAGGAGTTTTTAGTGAGGTTCGACTCCCACATACCCACCTGCCGTGCGGGTGGGGATCCGGCGATTTTCTCCTGTGGAAAAAAAAGGGTACCCCGCTGGTAGATAGGGCCCTCACAAGTTGTCTATGTAATATATAAATATATTTATATGGTATTTATAAATCTATCTTTTGTATGGCTGTAATAAAGAATAAAAAAATAAAAAAAAGTAAGTGATTCCTTAAACAAACGTAATCCTTAAATCAAATTTCTCTTTTATAATAGGGTACGCTGTGTGTAAAAGAAAGGACCTAGCTCGTTTTGTTCACTCCCTCACTCCACGGTCCAGTGATTCGCGAGACGCTCTATTTTCTCACTCTCGCTCTTCCTAAACTGTATCTTTTCTCTCTATCCGTAACGAATCTGTCGCGAGTTAAATTTTGCTCCCAACGCGCCTAAAGAAGCTCACTTCAAAAATTCAGACGAGACGAGAGTTTAAAGCTCGTGTCTCAAAATGAGATCCCATGTACCTCCTAAAGGAAAAAGAACATTCGCTAATGGAAAACCAGAACATTGTCGCAGTACCTATTAGTGTCATTCAACAGATAGGCTGGTACATGACGAGTTCAGAATAACATCTAGCCATAGGTCTATTTGGTTGGAGATCCTCTCGTCCGCCAAGCTGAGGTAAGGGCATCCACATTTCCGATCAGTGTGCTTAGTGAGAGTTTTTTAACGTTTTCGATAGCGTAAAAGTCAACTCAATTTTTTATGCAGTTGGAACAGCGCCCCTAAAGGCAACAAGCAGTAGGTAAACGATCCCATTCCATACAAATACCTATGAGCTAACTTTTACGCTATCGGGAACGTTAAAAAACTCGCACTAAGCACACAGAGCACTGCCGCATGCCCTTCTTCAGGGAAGATTTAAAAGAAGTCCTCACCACCCTTTACTAGCTTCCATAAGCAACGATGACCACTTGTCGTCAAACGAACCGTTTGCTCCGTCTATATTCGTAGGCATTTTATTGGAATTAGCTTGACATGTATGTTTATTTATGTTACGATGTCTTTGAATGTCATTTTTATCGACTATAAGACGTCCAATTAACTTAACAATTCGCACGCGCGTCAAGAACCGATGACAAAACAATAATTTTGTAACTTCGCTCTGATATCCTGAGCGGTGGTACCAAGGCAAATAAATAAATGAATAAAAAAACAGCCGGTTGTCTCTAAAGTCGGTTTACGGACGATAGTTTTACGTGATAACGTCAGTAGCAGGACTATTCGAACTGCTAGCTCTGACGTCACGCGAGAAGAAAGATAAATATGTCACAAGGCAACGCTTGGGCCGATCGTGCCTCTCTATCGCTTGTTCCGCGCTCTCGCTCGCAAGCTCAAGCTCAGGCGGAACGTGACACTTTTTCGTGCGTGCAGGCAACGTTCATCGACTTATCAGACGTTATCACGACAAAATTCTTAATTCGGTTTGAAACTACATGTATTATTTTGTAAAAATGTACATTTGTAACAACAATATAGTCCTTAATTGTCTTATTAAAGATTACGACAAATAATAAGTAAGATTATTTGACCTCAATCGCTATTGCAATCTTACGTTCACTTCTCATAAAGAAAAAAAAATCATTTGCATGTCAGTTGTGTTTCGGTATTTATTCTCGTCGATAAATTACATTAACATTAACCAGTTTTTTTTAATCATTTATATATACATATATAGTGACATGATTTAAAAATTCAAAGACGCACTATGTAATTTTAATTTTGTTATTAGAGATATTGGATAAATAAATTGATTCTGCGTTTATTTATTTAACCCCAATATATACTCGTATATAAAAGTATTATATATTACTACACTACTACAGACACAGTCCTCTGCAGCTCTGTACTGATCCCGAGCTCTTCTCGTACACAAACAGACACAGATCCGACCTACGTCTAGCCTCTAGTCCTATACTACACTACTATAGACACAGTCCTCTGCAGCTCTGCGCTGATCCCGAGCACTTCTCGTACACAAACAGACACAGATCCGACCTACATCTAGCCTCTAGTCCTATACTACACTACTATAGACACAGTCCTCTGCAGCTCTGTACTGATCCCGAGCTCTTCTCGTACACAAACAGACACAGATCCGACCTACATCTAGCCTCTAGTCCTATACTACACTACTATAGACACAGTCCTCTGTAGCTCTGCGCTGATCCCGAGCACTTCTCGTACACAAACAGACACAGATCCGACCTACATCTAGCCTCTAGTCCTATACTACACTACTATAGACACAGTCCTCTGCAGCTCTGCGCTGATCCCGAGCACTTCTCGTACACAAACAGACATAGATCCGGCCTACATCTAGCCTCTAGTCCTATACTACACTACTATAGACACAGTCCTCTGCAGCTCTGCGCTGATCCCGAGCACTTCTCGTACACAAACAGACATAGATCCGACCTACATCTAGCCTCTAGTCCTATACTACACTACTATAGACACAGTCCTCTGCAGCTCTGCGCTGATCCCGAGCACTTCTCGTACACAAACAGACATAGATCCGGCCTACATCTAGCCTCTAGTCCTATACTACACTACTATAGACACAGTCTTCTGCAGCTCTGTACTGATCCCGAGCTCTTCTCGTACACAAACAGACACAGATCCGACCTGCATCTAGCCTCTAGTCCTATACTACACTACTATAGACACAGTCTTCTGCAGCTCTGTACTGATCCCGAGCTCTTCTCGTACACAAACAGACACAGATCCGACCTACATCTAGCCTCTAGTCCTATACTACACTACTATAGACACAGTCCTCTGCAGCTCTGTACTGATCCCGAGCACTTCTCGTACACAAACAGACACAGATCCGGCCTAAATCTAGCCTCTAGTCCTATACTACACTACTATAAACACAGACCTCTGCAGCTCTGTACTGATCCCGAGCTCTTCTCGTACACAAACAGACACAGATCCGACCTACATCTAGCCTCTAGTCCTATACTACACTACTATAGACACAGTCCTCTGCAGCTCTGTACTGATCCCGAGCACTTCTCGTACACAAACAGACATAGATCCGGCCTACATCTAACCTCTAGTCCTATACTACACTACTATAAACACAGACCTCTGCAGCTCTGTACTGATCCCGAACTCTTCTCGTACACAAACAGACACAGATCCGATCTAAATCTAGCCTCTAGTCCTATACTAAACTACTATAGACACAATCCTATGCAGCTCTGTACTGATCCCGAGCTCTTCTCGTACACAAATTGACATAGATCCGTCCTACATCTAGCCTCTAGTTCTATATTACACTACTACAGACACAGTCCTCTGCAGCTCTGTACTGATCCTGAGCACTTCTCGTACACAAACAGACATAGATCCGGCCTACATCTAGCCTCTAGTCCTATACTACACTACTATAGACACAGTCCTCTGCAGCTCTGTACTGATCCCGAGCACTTCTCGTACACAAACAGACATAGATCCGGCCTACATCTAACCTCTAGTCCTATACTACACTACTATAAACACAGACCTCTGCAGCTCTGTACTGATCCCGAACTCTTCTCGTACACAAACAGACACAGATCCGATCTAAATCTAGCCTCTAGTCCTATACTAAACTACTATAGACACAGTCCTATGCAGCTCTGTACTGATCCCGAGCTCTTCTCGTACACAAATTGACATAGATCCGACCTACATCTAGCCTCTAGTTCTATACTACACTACTACAGACACAGTCCTCTGCAGCTCTGTACTGATCCCGAGCACTTCTCGTACACAAACAGACATAGATCCGGCCTACATCTAGCCTCTAGTCCTATACTACACTACTATAGACACAGTCCTCTGCAGCTCTGTACTGATCCCGAGCACTTCTCGTACACAAACAGACATAGATCCGGCCTACATCTAACCTCTAGTCCTATACTACACTACTATAAACACAGACCTCTGCAGCTCTGTACTGATCCCGAACTCTTCTCGTACACAAACAGACACAGATCCGATCTAAATCTAGCCTCTAGTCCTATACTAAACTACTATAGACACAATCCTATGCAGCTCTGTACTGATCCCGAGCTCTTCTCGTACACAAACAGACACAGATCCGACCTATATCTAGCCGCTAGTTCTATACTACACTACTACAGACACAGTCCTCTGCAGCTCTGTACTGATCCCGAGCACTTCTCGTACACAAACAGACATAGATCCGGCCTACATCTAGCCTCTAGTCCTATACTACACTACTATAGACACAGTCCTCTGCAGCTCTGTACTGATCCCGAGCACTTCTCGTACACAAACAGACACAGATCCGACCTACATCTAGCCTCTAGTCCTGTACCACACTACTATAGACACAGTTCTCTCACAGATCCGACCTACAACTAACTTGCAGGTTCGATTTATTTCGCTGTCCGTGACCCCAAACAGACAATCCTCTACGGTCTTATATTCAACAAAAATCGAAGTTCATCAAATATTACACTTCCTTTAACGTAATATATTCGTAACGACAAAAAAAAAAAATAATAATATAGAAGCCTATTTTTGTTTCCTGATTAAAACTTGTCAATGCTATACGTTTTATTTACCCAATGATTTAGTTTACTTCCGAAATGTGACGTGTTTATGAACACATGTTTAATTCTATCAATGTTAAATTACAAGATTACGCAACATGATAATCAGATAAATCTGTTACAAGATGTCGGAACTTGAAATTTGTTACACACGTTTTAATGAAATATTTCAAACTCCATAGCCACCCCACGCGAGTTGATTATCTCTGAAACCAAACATTAGCTCAAAAAGAAAGAAGGTTACGGAAATTTGTATGAAAAAGATAAAGAAAAGGTTTTGTTTTATTTGCGAATTTGGAGTAGATTGAGGTAAGATATCAAGCATAACTTGCAGCATCAATTTGTGAACCTTGTATCAAGGAACTGCCGCAATCTATAATTATCACAACGTGATGGCCACCACCTTCCTTGCCCTGTAAGGTCAGTTTCTCAATTGTATAACATGCCACCCATGAAGCCGGAACACATGACAAAATTCCCGTGTTATTACCTGATAATTTAAGAACACTATTTTATGGGAGACCCACCTTGGTCTTATTCCTTATCCCACAGGATCTGGGGGTGTCGCAGTCTCTTTTTCCATTCAGACCTATCATATGTCTCTGCACTCACACCCTTCCCTCGTTCATCTCCTCTTACACATGTTGCATCCTCTTTTAGGACACCCCCTCTTCATACATTTTGTTTCCCCTACATATTCGCTGGTACCTTCGTGACTATTCCAGTTACGCCCGGACGGGTAGGTGAGCTCACGGGCTCGACCTGAGAGAATTTGCTAACACTAGAACTAGCAAGAACAGTGCTCGCCGAACCTACCACCGGATCGGAATCAGGACCCACTTGGAAGATCCGGCGAGTAACTCAGTGGGCTGGGTCTATGGGTTAGTTCGCTCGTTGCAATCGACGAGTTCGACGAGGACAATGACCAGACTTCCTCACATTACCACTGATACTCACGTTAGTGAGAACCTGAAATTTGTATCGATTATACTAACACCCTTATTGGCACAATTACAAGGGCCTCCTAATACCTTGAGACATTACGGAAGTCTCAATTATTTACGACCTATACTTCAACCGGAACGTTTTATTGATTTGCCTATTCAAGCCGTCACGCTAATTGTTTTAAACTAAATCAGAGATCTTCCACCGAGCGGGTGATATTGCGCAATAGATCGACGCTCCAAATGTTGTTGTTTGGAACTGTGAACTGGTAGACAGCGGCTTGGCTCTGCCCTTGGCATTGCTGAAGTCCATGGGCGACGGTAACCACTTACCATCAGGTGGGCCGTATGCTCGTCTGCCTACAAGGGCAATAAAAAAAAACTTGTGTATATACAAGCTCATCTTGAAAACGTCGTAAGCGAGATTCAGGCATCTGTCAAATATCTTGTGTTGTGTGATGGCTACCCGCCACACGTGCTTAGCTTAATCCGAGAATGATTTCCACGATTTTCTAGAAAGCCAATAAATAGGTCTCAAAAGGTAGGCCCCACAATTCCATTCCTAGCACGAAACAGTTTTACGCTCAATTTTAAAAATCCCCGCTCATCTAGCCTTTAAACTTCAATCTATGTCTAAGTCAGGGATGGTGGTGAATATTTTGGACTTTGGAAGTTTGTGGCGAAATTAATCTCCAGATATTGTTATGTTATAATGTTATAATAATGTTAGTAAACTACTCCATCTTTACTGTTGCTATTTTCCTCAATGTTCCTCTCAGTTTGAAGATGAAATTAGTTTTTTTGAGGATATTTCTGACACAATTATTACCAATTCCGGTGACGAATTTTTGTGCGTCGGCGATTTCAATATAAGGAATGCTTCTTGGGAGCTGATCGGTGTTGGTGGACCTGCTAGACTCTTGAATGGTAATCGGTGGGACTCACTTGTCTTTGGTCTTTCTAATTTTTTAGCTTTTAATACTTTTAAACAATTTAATTCGATTTCTAATATAAATAAAAGATGCTTAGATTTAGTAATAAGTAATTGTGCTTATAAGGTTATTCGTTCGTCCCTTCCTCTTGTATCTGAGGATGATCATCATCCAGCTTTAGACATTCAGATTCAGGGGTTAGACGTGAGACCCCTTCGTTCTCCCAGCCGGTCCATATTGCTATTCCATAAAACTGACTACTCTATTATTAACGAGGAACTTTCTAAAATAGATTAGAAACAATATTTTATGAATTTAGATGTCGACATGGCCGTGGGCAAGTTTCATTAAATCTTAGACAAAATTATTTTTGATAATGTGGCTGTGAAGGTCGTAAAAGGTAACTCCAATTTCCCTTACCGGTACTCCTCTGCTTTAATCAAGTTGATTAAAGAAAAGAGAAAATTTTATAGGAAATGGTAATGTATTGGCCGACTATTCAAGTTTTTCTGTTCTTCGTGAAAGACAAAAAGCCTTAAAAAATTGCTGTTACAATGGACACATAACAAAGTATGAGGATGATATCTTAAAGTGCAGTAAGCAATTTTGAAGATTTGTTAAATCCAAGAGGAGGGCTGGGGATTTTCCTAACGAATTGTTCTTAAATGATAGGTGCTCATCTGATGGTTCTGAAATATGTAATTTATTTAATGTTCATTTTGGTTCTGCCTTTTTAACTAACAATACACCGTCAGCATCATCGTTAAGTTATACCCCTGCCTCTTACGACCTTAACTGTGTAGATATTTTTTCATTTTTTATTTCGGTGGGTAAAGTCAAACAATATTTGAAAAATCTTGATATTTCCAAGGGTGCTGGTCCGGATGGTATTCCGTCTGTTTTTTTTGCGACAATGTTACGCTCAGCCGTGTTACCCTTTGCATCTTCTTTTTAATCTCTCATTATCAACTGGTGTTATGCCCCGTATTTGGAAGCGGTCGTTCGTGGTGCCAGTCTTTAAGAGCGGTGATAAACATAATATAGCTAACTACAGACCAATTTCTAAAATTTGTGCCATCCCTAAGATGTTTGAACGTATAGTTTATGATTTTTTATTTCCATTGATTAGGCCTCATATTATAGAGCAACAACATGGTTTTATAAGCCATAGATCTACTGAGACAAACCTATGTGAGTTTTTGGATTATGTATTGAACTCCATGGAGGATGGTCATCAGGTTGATGTGGTGTACACGGATTATTCCAAAGCGTTCGATCGAATAAATTTTGACATTTTGATTGAGAAATTGCATGGACTTGGGGTCCACGGTGATTTGCTGCGATGGCTTGAGTCTTATGTTAGAGATCGCAGTCAGGCTGTGACTTTCAATGGTTTTTGTTCTTCATTTGCACCGGTTCCCTCGGGAGTTCCTCAGGGCTCTCATCTCGGTCCTATGTTATTTAATATATATGTCAATGACGTTTCAAATGTTTTCAAGAAATCCAAATTCATTATATACGCCGATGACAAAAAAGTATATAAAGTTATAAAGTCCTTAAATGACGGTTTGGAATTACAGGATGATTTGAACAACTTGTTTGTTTACTGTCAAAATAACTTACTCACAGTGAATACTAACAAGTGTACTATTATAACATTCTCACGTGGAAGATCGAATATCTTGTATGACTATTCTATTAATGGTCAAACTTTGGTACGCACCACAGTTGTTCGTGATTTGGGTATTTATTTGGATTCCAGTCTGAGTTTTGATGTTCATGTTAATGAAATAGTAAATAAGGCTTTTCGAATGTTAGGCTTCATACTTAGAGTTGGTAAAGACTTTAAAAGACCATCTACTTTGATTCTGTTGTACAACAGTTTTGTACGGTCTATATTGGAATATGGCTCCGTCACATGGAACCCCCAATATAATATTTATATTCAGCGACTAGAAAGAGTCCAAAAAAAGTTTTTTAAGCATCTTTTATACCATTGTCGTCGCTTTAACTCTCCAGAACCGACAGAATTTGTCTCTCTAGTCGATCGTAGGCTACTGAGGGATCAAATGTTTTTATATAAAATAATAAATAACGAGATTGATTCTAGCTATCTTCTTTCCAAAATTTCATTTAAATGTAGTCGTATTTCCGCGCGTTCTAAACAGACTTTCCACATGTCCACAGCTCGAACGAAATATGCTTCTAACTCTTTTTGCTTGTCACTTGTAGCATATAGAAAAGCTATTTTAAAACTTTTATAAGGTGATTTGCCCGATAAGTAGTATAGTTGATGTATAAAATAATATGTGCGTATTGTGTTGCTTTTGTTTTTTTGTAATTTTCTAAATTTCTCTTCTTGTTCACTCTCTACTTATATGTGATTTTGATTGTGGAAACATTTTTGGTTATTGTTTTAGCTATATTTTTTTAAATATTATATGTTTGTATTGTACTGTTTGTTTCCCAAATAAATAAATAAATAAATATGAACAGCTTTATTGATGGTAGCACTTGGAGCCTTGTGAGCTCGCGCGGGTAGGTAGCACCACCCTGCCTATTTCTGCCGTGAAGCAATAATGCGATTCGTTTCAAAAGATGCGGTAGCCGTTGTACTGTAAAATTAAAGCCTTTAAGTCATGTCTTATTTTAATTTATATTCTTATTTTTATGAAAAATGATAATATGGAGTGAAATAAAATAAACATGATTTATTTGAGACATTAATCAACTGGGACGAAATGAAATGAAATGAGATGAGATGATATGGGATGATATATTATAATCTCAGTAAAATGGTGGTCATTTACTGAGATTTTTTCAGTGGACATTTTGGAGGATTCCGAGAAATCAAATCAAATCAGAAATTAATAAACCACCGTTATTACACATTTAAACCTGAAGAAACACTAAATAGACAAAATAAAACAAATCACACAACTTCACTCCTCGTGTTCCCGCCAAAAAGTCTCAGAATTAAATCTGCTCTAGTGGGCAAAGTTGCAATGTTAAAATAGACATAAATATTATAGCTTTACTTTAAACAATACAACCACAATATTACTAATCGTATTGTGAAGAACGTCACGCAAAGAAAAACCAGATAAGTCACAATACACTGAACCTCAGTACGGAATATTATAACCGAAAAAAAAGAAGCATGAAGGTTGCAAGATTATTCAGACCTAAAGCTAATTAAAGAATATAGTTTGTATCTAATTAGACGTACTAATAAAAAAATATAAGCTACGGATAAAAATGGCGAATATTCAGTTACCGTGATGAAACGGGTCATTTGACTGAAGACAAAAACTGATAATGATCGCCGTTGGAACGTTTTGACCACTGTCATAGTTGATATTAGGCAAGATATTTTATTGGACACCGTTTATGTTAACTAACTGGTGGTAGGACCTCTTATGTGTCCGCGCGGGTGTGGTACCACCACCCTGCCTATTTCTACCGTGAAGCAGTAATGCGTTTCGGTTTGAAGGCTAGGGCAGCCGTTGTAACTATACTTGAGACCTTAGAACTTATATCTGAAGGTGGGTGGCGCATTTACGTTGTAGATATCTACGGTGGGCTGTAAGATCATCCAACCATCTAAGCAAAAAAAAAAGACAAAAAAAACAATGTAAACGAATTTGGCAATGGCAATATTTTTACTGCGAAGCGAATTCCTTGCACTTGAATATTAATTAGAATCTTCTTACAACCTACGACAATAACATAGATGAAACTGGACAGCGGCGGTAATGTCCATTAGCGCCAGTATCCGTCAAATAAAAACAACACCATGAGCTCGTCAATACTAGCCAATAGAAACCATCGAATAAACCATAAATCAGAATTCAGATCTGAACTGATACCAGGTATTGCATACCGGAAACCAAAATATAGTTAATTTTAATCAGGCTCACGATATCCTTACGCAGTAGCTAAATATGCTAATATAAAAAGTCTGGTATTCAGAGCACTACAAAAGCCCACAGAGTTCCTCGTCGGAACTTCTCAGCGAGTCACGATTCTGATTCGGTGGTAGATTCAACGAAGCACTGCTCTTGTTAAGGCCAATGCGAGTAAAATCTCCCAGGTTTTTTTTAATTCTATTTTTTCCCCACTAATTCGCTGGTAGCCTAAAAGGCTATTTCAGCTACGCCCGATCGGGTAGGTGAGCTCACGGACTCAACCTGAATTTGCTGACACTAGCCCTAGAAAGAGCAGTGCTTCGCAGAATCTACCACAGGATCGGAATCGCGACCCACTGAGAAAATCCGGCAATAAACTCAGTGGGCTGTGTCTATGGGTCTCCCAGGCTGAGCCCATAAGCTCCACACACGGTCGGTCTAGCTAGTATGACTCCTTGAGGTTACTAGCAGAAGGTAGGGAGATAAAAGCGCTACATTATTCCTTTTAATAGATCCACCGTTTTCTGAAAACTAAAGACGCCAGCCCGATTCACGAAAAGGCCACGACTGAGATGCTTAATCGTATAGTCAAATGGTCGTGACCATTCGTAAATGCTTTTAACACAAGCGCCATTACAATCAGGAAGGCGCAAATGACAAAATTTATAAGGTCAAATACAAGTGATGCTGTTAAGAGATATTGCTATGAGAATTATAATATGGTTGAGTGGATGTATTTTTGGTTGGCAGAATTTTTATCTATGCCGTAATTTCAATATAATCGTGCCTTCTCTTGCGACGACTGATTTTAGCGTTTGTTTTTGTGCTGGTCTCCGCGCACAGAATAAAATTGTGTCCGTGCGTGTTATTTACATAATCGTGCCTAGCGTGACTTATTAAAAATATTTTCCGATGATATAACAACGTCCAATTATAATTATTCTTGGCTTTTGACATTCAAGCTTCGTAAATACGTTAATAACAGTGCCAATCATAGTATCTGTTTTAATAAGCGTGCAAAGCTGAAGAGTATATTGGTTGTAGATGCATAATTATAAACCAAATTGATTGGGTTGTACCGCAAACAAGCCGATAATTGGGAAAACATCTTAGGTGAAAACTAAATTCGCGCGCTATGCATGTCAAACTAATTAGGGTTTATTATTTCGGGAGTTAATGGAACACAAACATAATTAGTGTTATTATTAAAAATCTTCTATTAGCTCAATTTCTATTGGTCATGGACGTCAGCTATAACAGGGACATAGTCAAGCCCTTGTCAACTGCTGTGGATTCCTCTTGAACTTCAATAGAATACAGTAGTACGTAGTAGTAATAGTAATTTTATTACTGGTGGTAGGTTCTCTTGTGAGTCCGCACGGGTAGGTACCATCACCCTGTCTATTTCTGCCGTGAAGCAGTAATGCGTTTGGTTTTAAGGGTGGGGCAGCCGTTGTAACTATACTTGAGACCTTAGAACTTATATCTCAAGGTGGGTGGCGCATTTACATTGTAGATATCTGTGGACTCTAGTAACTTAACACCGGGTGGGCTATGAGCTCGTCCACCCATCTAAGCATTAAAAAAGTAATGAACGGGAAATTCTGTATTACTCTATTCAACACATTAATAGTAATCCCTTATAGGTACATATTCTAGTTTCTATTTACAAAGATCATTTGGTAATTCAAAACTCCGTACCGAAATGAACTTTAACAAAAACCAGTTAGAGTCGTTTTTGGTATATCAATAAAACGCACATGATACTAAACGTGTTCGTTTTAACAGAACTCTGTTATTAGCTGTCAATAAATCAACAAGGTTAACACAATTAAAATTGTCAATAGGAATTGAAAACTCAAGTACGACTCAAACGCTTGGACACAGTTGAGTAACAAAGCAGTCAGGATATTAAAAACATGTCTTTTTTGTAGTGATAACTTCTGATGCGAGGGTAAACCGCTTCGTTACGTAACGCGTTACGGCGTCAGTCTGTCTGGCGTCTCTTTCTTTCTCGCACACGGCAGCGGTACTGAGAATGTATGTAACTCGTAACTATTTATATATCTTTTTTTATATAAATATATGTATTTTTTATTGCTAAGATGGGTGGATGAGCTCACAGCCCAGCTGGTGTTAAGTGATCACTGGAGCCTTTACAGATCTACAACGTAAATGCGCCATCCACCTTGAGATATACGTTTTAAGGTCTCAGTGTAGTTACAACGACTGCTCCACCCTTCAAACCGAAACGCATTACTGATTCACGGCAGAAATAGGCAGGGCAGTGGTACCTACCCGTGTGGACTTACAAGAGGTCCTACTACCACTAAAGTATTATATTTTTGAAGTGAAACTTCTTTAGAATTGTTGGGAGTGATTTCAAACTCGATAAAACGAAAAAATGAAACCTGATATTAAAATATCAATTCTCAGAGGGCGGTACCTCATACTATAAAAGATGATTTACAATTATTTCTATTTAGTTTGTTATCAACAGATGTCGCAGCACGTAATTTCAACAATTCCTGAATCGCGTTGAGGCGATGTTGCACAGTTAATAGACGTTCTCGTATTTCTCTTGCTAAATCATACCTGACGTAGAGATGCCGTGATCATGCAGGTGGTTCCCCCAGGGGGAGGTTGCTCCATTGCACTGTGGAGTGGTTGGTGGTTGACTCTTGCGATGATTCTTATTTTTTATAAGTTTCACTTCTACCGTGTGTGACTTGCACACACACAAAATTTTTTTTATATTCGTTATTCCAATACTGAAGTGCTTGCGCGCTCACTCAGTATTGTTGGCAGCTGCTGGTGGCAGCAACCAGAGCACAGTCGCTGACTCATGGGATCTTCTTAGCGGGCCTCGATTCTGGTGGTTGAAAGACTGATAGTGGACGAAGGAGCCGCTATTGGGCTGTTAATGCTAATCTAGAGGCACGGTCAATCCTTAACAAACCTTCCTCCTTCGTTCCTGCTCTCCTGGATGAGCTTATGAGTTATCCCACTCAGCCTAACTAAGCCCCAAGATTTCGGTGGCATTGCTAAAGCCAATGGTCGACGATAACCACTCACCATCAGGTGGGCCGTACGCTCGCCTTCCTATAATGGCAATAAGAAAAACCAGCGCCTCCGTTTGAAGCCCGTTTTCTCACTGCCTATCTGTTCCAAGAGCTGTATTTAAAGTAATAGATTCGAAAACTACTTTACACCAGATGGACTGCAAACTAGTCCGTGAAACTAAGCGAACAAAAATAAATTCTATTAATTGTTACCTGAAAGTACTCACGCAGTATCACAGCGAGAGGAGAATGTAGATACTTAATTCTATTTACACTGTGGCGTTGTCCACAGACCGAAAATATAATAAGTCGACTTAATTAAAGGTAGGTCAGTTACATTTTTTATTAGTTTGACCTAGATTTACCATTAATTACAAATTAAGACGAAAATATTATCCGAACTGCGTCTAAGTGTATATTAGACTTCAATGCTTCAACCAAAGCGACTTGTCTCAACTAGAGACCAGACTATTACATATTTATGATTTGGTTGAAAAATGTTCACGGTACTAACACTATATGCCCATGCCCAAGCATGAGCTTGCGATGATGATGACGATGATGGCGACAATGATGTCGATAGTGACGATGATGACGATGATGACGACAATGATGTCGATAGTGACGATGATGACGATGATGACGACAATGATGTCGATGGTGACGATGATGACGACGATGATGATGATGATGATGACGATGATGATAACGATGATGACGATGACAATGATCATGATCATGATGACGACGATGGTGATGATGATGATGGTGGAACAGTACGCCTTAAACCGACAGCATGACGAGAATTTTAAACATTTATCATCTGTGCATTTTTTGTATGTCGACGTGAGAACTTCCTCATCTTCTGGTCCTTAGTCCACATTATGGAGTTCGATAGACCATATCCTCTTATCATGTTGCATAGGAATTTGGAAGGATTGTACGACTGGTCGCCGTTCTGACTTCACTCACCTCAGGTTTCTCCAGTAGTAAACCGTCTTAAGAAGGAAGCAACGTGTCTTAAGAAGGAAGCTAAAAGTCGTCGTGGCCTAAAGGATAAGACGTCCGGTGCATTCGTATCTAGCGATGCATCGGTGTTCGAATCCCACAGGCGAGTACCAAAATTTTCCTAATGAAATACGTACATAACAAATGCTCACGATTGACTTCCACAGTGAAGGAATAAGATCGTGTGATAAAAATCAAATCCGCAAAATTATAATTTGCGTAATGGATGTGTTGTGAGTCCCACGGGTAGGTACCACCACCTCGCCTATTTCTGCCGTGAAGCAATAATGCGTTTCGGTTTGAAGGGTAGAGCAGCTGTTGTAACTATACTGAGATGTAGATGTCTATGGGCTCCGGTAACCACCGAACACCAGGTAAAATAAATAAAAACTTTGGTACGTCAAAGGGATTTTATGTTCGACTTGCAAAAGTCTTTGGTTCACGTTAACAACATTGTTTGGGTTAAAGGAGTAGTTCTTGTAGGATCAGTATCTTTGACTTAGTGGCTTGAGGTCGATGACTCAATCGTCTAGTGTAGCGGCCAGCCTTCGAATTGGAACGCACGACTGATTTCCGGTAGATAAATGACGCGACGTCACGGCTATTTTTTTTATAAACGTGGGTGAGACGTGTTGATTTCATTCTAGGCCACAACACAGCCAATCTATAAGTGATAATGGTAAAAAAATAAGTGTTAGTACAAGATTTCTTGCGTTCATCAGAAGAATACTTGACCAGAAGACCAATCGCGATTTTCTTCTGTATAATAAAAAATACCCTACCATCAGTGATTACACAAATGCATATTTTTACGAGTTTGATTTTTATAAGACTATTACTTCATCGCTATATGATGAGCTCTGCTCCGGTGGCGGGAGATGTAATGGTAAAAAGGAAAGTGGTCCTCTCGAACAATTCCTCAGAGCACTCGCCATGGAAAATGTGGTACAAAGACAAAGAGACCGAAGTTCCTCCGTAGACCCAAACAAACATCCTGCCTACTTCTGACTGAAGAATATTACAGCCAAGATATCCCATAATTGTGAACTTCAAATACTTGGTTACCCGCACGTATACTTTTCTTTCCTATACACAGCTACAAAGAATACTTCAACTTTAGAGTTGAATTGTTTTGTGAAACCGAAGATGTTTTTAAGCCATCGCCTTTCTTGCGATCTAAAGAGTCATTCATATTGACGAAATTATATCACGATAATATTTTTTTTTATTGTGGGGCATCCGTTTTAACTGAGTATACAACTGAGATTTAGAACTCACGTCTAAAGATGAATTCGGGCGTTTATGCTGATAATGTCTATGGGCTCCAATAGCCACTTAACACCGGCTGGGCCATGAGCTCGTATACCCGCTTAAAAACTAAACAAAAAGTTTAACGCCGTAATTAATCTACGCATTAAAATGTCTCAGCAAAGTGTGTACTCTAGCGTTTCTTTTATTGCTTAGATGGTTGGACAAGCCCACAGCCCACCTGGTGTTAAGGGATTACTGGAGCCCATAGACATCTACAACGTAAATGCGCCACCCACCTTGAGATATAAGTTCTAAGGTCTCAGTATAGTTACAACGTCTACCCCACCCTCCAAACCGAAACGCATTATTGCTTCACGGCAGAAATAGGCGGGGTGGTGGTACCTAATCGTGCAGACTCACAAGAGATCCTACCACCAGTAAAAATATGTATTTACCAGCGTTTAATAATATTACCAGCTGTGTGAATCTAGCCTTATATTAAACTTGTTCTACACGATTTCAGGAAATACACGCAGTATTTAATCAGCCATTAATACCTTAGTTACTGTAACGGCGCTCCGAGATAGAATTCCTTGAGTAGGTAAGACGCTCCATTGCTTTCCGATCAGCCTTCTAGTTTTCCTAACCCTTATCCCACTAAGTGGGGCGGGCGCAGCGTATCCTCTTTTCCAGAGAGGTCTATCATACGTCATCTCTGCACTAGCACCCTTCTTCCGCACATTCTCTTTCACACAATCCATTCCACTCTTAAAGGTCGCCCCCACCTCACAAATATCTTCCCACCTCACCATACTCTTACCGACTATTAGTCACTACAAGATCCTCCTATAGATATTGCAATTATTACTATCATAGCTTTTTTGTTTCAGTTAAATGAAATGCCAATTTTCTACGTTCAGTAATGCACGGGACGTTTGCCTTTCTCCAACTGAGCTTGGTTTTATGTGCGAAAACCGAATGTGGTTATAAGGTGGGTACAATAATTAATAAATACTGTGTATCGCGACCCGTGGACCACGCTTGAGACACGCGTAAGACGCGAAACATTGTCTATGACAATGCAATGTGAAGGTAAAAAGCCATACATTAAAACACGCGCCGTTACCTAGAATGAATCTAAGAATACTTATTTTCATGTTCGTTCAGCAATGCCCTCAGACAAGAGAAGGTGCCTTGAATGTCCATCTGATACCACATTCGCACATGGACGCCGGCTGGGTCAAGACCTTCGACGAATACTACTACGGAAGTGAGTATATTGTATGAGAAAGTCTGGTTTGGAAAGATCGCGATCATACCAGAAAACTTCCGACTTAACTGGAACGGGTGGGTGTACTTGAACGGGCAGCCGGGAGCGGAAGATTTGCCCACAGAATCCTAGTAGATCAAAAGTAATCCTTTTGTGATTAAATCTACCAACAGATGGGTATCAAGCCCGCTGCGAAGATCCGGTGAGAAACTCAGCCGGCTGATGCTATTGGCTAACCTTTCGGCGAGTTCGGTGACCCGGGCACTAGTTGCTGCTAGCGTTTGTGCTAGTACCACTGTGGCGGGTAGCCATCATACAACGCAAGATAATTGACAGATGCTTGAATCTCGCTTACGACATTTTCAAGATAAAGCGCGTATATAAAAGTTCCGAACAACAACATTCGGACCGTCGGTCTACCGAGCAATATCACCCGCTCGGTGGAAGATCTTCCCTTTGTCGTAAGCCCCAAACTATCTTTATAAATACGGATGGATACGATAATCAGCTAAGACTCCCATATACTCATCACCTAAGCCAATAGCTGTTCACTGCTGTACCTTAGCCTCTTTAATCGATCTCCACCTGCATCCAACGCGACCCAGCGATTTTCAGGTCATCGGTCTATCTGGTAGGTGGCCATTCTACACTACGCTTGCCAGTACGTAGTCTCCATAATATACCCTACTACTAGCAAATTATGTTTGTTGATCCGTTGGTATATTAAACAAAAAAAGCTACTACTTATTCATTCTCCAGTAAATGCCTTAGTAGCATAACGACGCCCACGGAAAGAGAAAGAGTGGCGCTATCGTAGACCAGCCCAAACTATTGAGTCTTGTTAAATATCTCACGTATAGATCAATTGTTTCAGCCAAAACATCGATTAGTTCGGCGAACGTTCAGTTGATATACCACTCCGTTATTTCTGAATTGCTGTATGATAAAAAAAGAAAGTGAGTTCTCTGATTTGTTACTCTTTATCATCATCATCATCATCAGACCATTGCTGAGCCCAGGCCTCTTCGACCTTACACAACTAAGCCCTAAGGTCTTCTCCTAAACCATTTCTAGCCGCCCCTGTTAGAAGAAGTCATCGCTGCCAGAGAATTTCTTACTCCTAAACAGAGAAGATTAAATAGCCCTTACTGATGTTAACTGCTTACAGCAGCCTATATACACTTTGAGATGCGACGTCGAAATCTGAATTGTATTGCCTAGGAGCGCCTCTTGTGAAATAGGAAGGACACAGGGCTATAATGGTTTATAAATTTGTGAGGATACAGGAGAGGGTTTTACTGGTTGTAGGAGATCAATTCCTCTGGTGTGTACCAGCGCTCTGCTTATTTCAGCCGTGAAGCAGTAATGCATTTCGTCCACACACCTAAGCAATAAAAATAAAATAAAAATTTCTTCAAAGATGCGCTTCTTTCATCGTGGAAAGCATTCGTGGCTACGCATTTTGAGTACTTTTTTTTATTAGAAGAAATGCTTTTAAGATATACTTAAAATTTAATCTGCCAATCCAGATTCACCTTCTCCGAAACGTCGTATTTCTGGCGCTGGTGGAAAGAACAGCGTCCTATAACGAGGTCCACCTTCCGTAGCCTCGTGCAGGAAGGTCGCGTGGAGTTCGCCGGAGGAGGATGGGTCCAGAACGACGAAGCGACTTCCGATTATCTCCAGATCATTGACCAATATACTTGGGGATTGAGGTATATTTGTAGAAAATTTAACATACTACTTTCTGTATTCCTTTCTGAAATATTCTGTGGAAATTTGTAATCGAGAATCTGTCAACAGTGAGCAGGACATATTTTTTTAGAAAGGAAGGGTTACAGGTGGCACTAAGGCATTTCCAATTTCACCAGGACGTGGTGAGCGAACAAAGGCTCATCTAGAAAATAGGGATTTTCTAACAGTTGCCTCCAAAGGAGACCCAATCACTCAAGCGTAGCTGCTTCGCGAATGAATCTACTACCGAATCGGAATCGCGACCCGCTGTTAAGATCCGGAGAGAAACTTAGCGGACTAGGAGGACATATTGGGGGTGAACCTGCTCACTTCCAACATAGCAATGAAACTGCAGGAAAAGTTTTAGCACTTACCACTAGCTTAGCTGGCTTCTTATCAAAAAATTTAACTGGCTATAAATTTTCCAGGAAACTGAACGACACTTTAGGCCTGTGTGGTAAGCCTAAAGCGGCTTGGCAGATTGACACATACGGCCACACCAGGGAACAGGCATCTTTACTGGCACAAATGGGCTTCGATGGCTTATTTATCAGTACATATTTCAGTTTTATTTATTTATGGCGTAAACTGGTGGTAGGGCCACTTAAGAGTCCGCACGGGTAGGTACCACCGCCACGCCTATTTCTACCGTGAAGCAGCAATGCGTTTCGGTTTGAAGAGTGGGCCGTTGTAACTATACTGAGACTTTAGAACTATATCTCAAGATGGGTGGCGCATTTACGTTGTAGATGTCTATGGGCTCCAGTGACCACTTAACACCAGGTGGGCTGTGAGCTCGTCCAACCATCTTAGCAATAAATAAAAACTGATGATCAATTTTACGATCCACCTTGTATTTAATGGTTCCCGGAACCTCTAGGCATCACAAAGTTAGCCCTGGATGGCTTAGATTCACAAATCATCCCGGCAGTTGGCGCTGCCGTCGGTATCTAGGTTATTTATCTATACTGCAACTAAACGGCTGGATAGACTTCAATGAATTTTTGTGTATGCTTTCAGAGGACAACATCTGTCGGGTTCGTTAATTTAGTATAAATTCCTCACCTTGTTAAGTTTTAGGTAGTAAATCTAAGCTATGGATCCCATTGACAGAGTTGTGATGTGTGCTACGCATTCTTCTTCTTTTTGCTCTTACTCACTATGCACGTGGTGGAGGCAGTATGCCTTCTTATCATGCATGCTGCATAGGAATTTGGCAGGACCGGCTGCCTAACGTCAACCTTTTTTAAGCTCAATAGGGAGAAACTGTTTCTGTTTTATCTTTTTTTTTTCTTTTTAAACTTATTCTTTTTTGGTTCTATATTTTGCATTTTATTATTTCAAACATTTACACGATTTGGTATCTCAAATAGTGAAAGGATAAAAATATCACATTTGATTTGTTTTTTTCTGTTATGTCAAAAAAAATTATGGTATAAGCTATATAAGTACACTGTGGATATTACAAAACTGTTGAAACTTCATCCTCATGTCACAAAGTGGGTAGCAGCAGACATGTCCATTTCCTTGAGGTCTTTCTATACACCTAGTATTGACAACAGCAGTAGCCCTTATCTTAATGAGTAACAGTTTAATTTCACCAGGTCGGGTCGATCACAAAGAAAGAGAATCTATGATCGAAGAGGATAGAATGGAATTCATTTGGCGTGGTAGCGACGTATTAGGTAAATTGAGATTGTTTTTTTTTATTTATTGCTTAGATTAGTGGACGAGCTCACAGCCCACCTGGTGTTAAGTGGTTACTGGACCCCATAGACATCCACAACGTAAATGCGCCACCCAGCTTGAGAATAAGTTCTAAGGTCTCAACTATAGTTACAACGGCTGTCCCACCCTTCAAACCGAAACGCATTACTGCTTCACCGCAGAAATAGGCAGAGTGGTGACACTCACCCGCGCGGACTCACAAGAGGTCCTACCACCAGTAATTACGCAAATTATAATTTTTGCGGGTTTCATTTTTATTACACGATGTTATTCCTTCACCGTGGAAGTCAATCGTGAGCATTTGTCATGTACACGACGTATTTCTTTACAAAAATTTGGTACTTTACTGGTGGCAGGACCTCTTGTGAGTACGCGGGGTGGGTACCACCGCCCTGCCTATTTCTGCCGTGAAGTAGTAATGCGTTTCGAACATGAACATTTGTGAACATTGTTGAGTACGTATTTCATTAGAAAAATTGGTACCCGCCTGAGATTCGAACAGTGGTGCATCGCTCAACACAAATGCATCGGACGTCTTATCCGTTAGACCACGACGAGTTATATTTATATATATTGTCGAATAGTCCCCCTTCCATATGCTATAGCTATTACCTAGATGAGTCATGGCGGTCCGCGTTTCTTACAATATTCAATAGAAAACTTGCGGTCAGGGGTATTCTAGGGCAGGTGAGTTGCGGCGGTCCTAAGGGACCACTAATTTTGTTTTGGCAAATTAATAGTATCCACCCACCGGGACCGCTCCGGTTCTTAACCTATTAAAAATGTATTTTTCATAGTGCTTTAACTAAAATTAATTTTTTTTTTAGGTAAAATGTCTGATATAATGACCCACACGTTATTCAATCTCTACAACCCTCCTGAAGGATTTTGCTTTGACATACTGTGCAATGACGAACCCATCGTCGACGATCCTGACAGCAAGTCGTACAACGCTGATAAACGAGTAAGTTCTAAGGTATCAGTGTAGTTACAACGGCTGCCCCACCCTTCAAACCGAAACGCATTACTGCTTCACGTCGGAAATAGGCAGGGTGGTGGTACCTACCCGCGCGAACTCACAAGAGGTCCTATTTCATTTGTGGCACAATTTGTTTAAATGGAAAATAATGTGTTTCCCTTCAGGTAAACGACTTTATCGTTCAAATAGAGAGACAAGCAAAATATTATGATCACGACAATATCTTGGTCACTGCCGGAGGTGACTTCACATATCAAAGCGCTGCAAATTGGTTTATTAATATGGATAAATTGATTAAGTAAGACACATTTTTTACTTGTAGACTTGACTCCCGGCTCTCTTGTATTTAGTTTGGTTATAGAAGCCTATAGACATCAGAACAAGTGTCGTTGATCTTATTTCATCTGGTCAAGAAAGCAAACTACAACACCTTTATAAGGGATCACAAATCAAAATATTATGAATTTGATTTCTTCAACAAACATTACTAAGTTTGGCTAATTGTTGTATTTTAGTGTATATTCTACAGTTAACTTGTTGCTTATTGCTTATACCATCAGGCTTTGGTATGAACTTTCCACCGCGGTATTTCCTGAGCACTTTGACGTGTTGTCCTTCAAGGCTTGTGGAGAGCACGCAGCTGCAGTCAGGGACTTGGCTGTGCCCCTGAAATTGCTATTGTTCAGCAACGGTAGAAACTCACCACCATTATGACGTATGCTGCTCATCTACCTACTCCTCCTTCTCCTTGCGTCGTGCTCCTAAGTACTAAGGATTTAACTTTACAGACCACTTTTGGTTGGACTATTAGTCTGTTACTCCATTCCCTCTTATCCTCGTCACCTATCCAGCTCATCTGCCTACTAAGTAGCTACAGACCCTGGTCGCTTTTTATTTTTAGTCACGTGAACACTCATCCGGTCAATCTATCGGACGTGAATATATTCTATTCGTCTCCCTCCTGCTACTTGAAGGCCATTTACCTACACGGACGCAGAGATAAAGCCGTATTCACCGAAAGGGTAAATATATAAACAATTATTCTCGGTGAAGCAGCAGGATTATTATTTTTTGCTACCCATTCCCTGGTAGCCTAAGGGACTATTCCTGCTACTCGCGGACGGGTAGGTGAGCTCGCGGGCTTAACCTGAGAAAATTTGCTAACACTAGCTCCAGCAAGAGCAGTGCTTCGCCAAGTCTACGACCGGATCGGAATCGCGATTCGCTGAAAACATCCGACGAGAGTTTCTCATTGAGTTCAATGGGTTGTGTCCATGGGATCGTGTGTGACTTTGAACGTTGTATTTAGGAGAAGCTTAATTAGACTCACTTTCTCTCAACCTACAGTTTTAATTGGTTAAATCTTAGTTTAGTTTCGATGAAAAGACATTTTTATGAAAAGCTTCAAAATGGTCAATAACATGGACACTAAATTTTAGTTACACATTCTTCATTTGCTTAAATGGGTAGATGAGTGTGCGCCAATCTGCGCACATTAACAACGCAAAAACCACCACGCCACCAAACACGTCAGTTCAATATCTCAGTTTTAAAACACAACGGTAGCTTCGGCCTTCAAACTAAAACGCATCACTGCTTTACGGCAGAAAGGGGCAAGGTGTTGATACCTACTCGTGTGAGCCCACAAGACTCTTTACCAGCAGTAATTTTATCATGATCTCTTACCAAGGCATGGTAGCTTTACTGGGTCCTGACTAAGAAACTTCCCAAGCAATAAATTGCAGTACTGACAGACAATTACATATACAATTCGCTATGATAACCCGCTCATCATCAAAGATTTGTTCATAGAAAAGTTTTTGCTGTGAATTTTCAGTCAGACCACATGCCTTATGGAAGCGATTCATCCACATACTGGTCGGGCTACTACTCCTCAAGGCCAAGCTTCAAATACTTCATTAGGAAGGCGCATGTGTTTCTGCAGGTATGCAATTAGTTCTAATATTTCCTCCTTCATGTTTTCTGGTGAGGTCTTGTCTAGTCGTGAGGCACTGGATGTAGACAACACTGGACCGGTCCTTAAGGCGTAGCTTGGAGGAGATCTAAGTCCAGATGTGGACGACCGTAGATCGACGATTATAATTCATGTAGTTGGCGACTATCTAGTTGGCACTAAAGAAGTCTATCCCCATACACTTCTGTCCACTACATAGGAATTTATTCATAATTCATACATGTCACAGTCGTTTACTCTTGGCAGAGCAGTCTTAATCAAGTGGAATCCTTGTTTATTATAGCCTTGACAGCTGTTCTCCATAATTCGCGAACTGAGGCTCGATTCACGCACTCATTAGGTGGGGTTTTGGTAAGGCTTTTCACTTGATCAGTCCGGCCCATGGGGTTTCGTCCACGAACTCTTTAAGCGTTGGCCCTACCCTGAACAACAAGTTTAGACTCTTAACAATTGATACAAGATCTGTCTATTCCTGACGCAAGGCAGTTAGGTTTGAGAGGTTTCGAGGCTAGGTCAGGCCTAGCCATACAATTTTCAAGAGTGGCGACATACACATTGTGATACCGATAATAATAATTTCAGATCGCAAAGCAAGTAACAGTCCTTGCCCGTATGGGGGATTCGTACGAACTACACCTCCTGAGGCACGCTGTCAACCTCGTGGTACACCATGACGCTATAACTGGTAACACAGCAACGGATATATACCCAGCTTTCAATACAGCATAGAGGAGAACAGCGTCAGCAACGCTGACGTCATCATTTTAAAAACATGGGACCAACCTCTCCGCGTCATATAAAAATAATGATAAAGAAACTCGAAATTAACCCGTAAAAGTAGGAAAACTACTTAGATAAGTAGCTTTTTCAGGAGTAGAAGATGCCCTGAAGCCATGAAAATGCTCGTGTTAGTCAGCTTCATCAGAATTAAATGATGATGAATCGTTTTACTGAACAGGAACAAGTCAGCAGCACGTCACAAACGACTTCCTGAGTATTTTGAGCGAAGCCGTCGATGCTTGCACCAATAAAGTATCATACTTACTCAGGTAATGTTATGTTTGTAAGTTCAAGTGCTAACTCAAGAGATATAAATGTCAATAGGTAATTCCTCCCTTAAATTTTCCTCACTCGTTATTTATTTCTACAGCTTAAGCCTTCGCGGCCTTATTCTAAATACTAGATGTAATTTAAGGGGATATAACCAATATATTTACATTTAATAAGGCTCATTCGCGAAGCAGCTACTCTTGAGTTGTTAGGTCTCCCTTGGCGTTCGGGTAGCTGTTATCAAATCTCGTACCTTCTGGTTGAGCCCTTGCTCGCCCACCTGTCTTTGTGAAATTGGAAAGGCCTCCGGGCCACCAGTAAACGCTCAAACATAAAAAAAAAAATATATTAAGTCCTTTTGAGCCCTCTATATTTTGGACATGTTGCAAGCGCCGTGATGCGGAAGCGGATTGGCTCTGCCCCTGACATTGATGAGGTCCATGAGTGACGGTAACTAGTCACCATTAAATGGGCGTTATTCTCATTTGCCTAAAAGGGCAATAAAATAAGCTTAAAGCTAAAAGCATGTAAACTATTGGTACCTTCTTTAAAGCCTGCTCAGTTAATAAGAATACATCGGTCTTCTCTCTTGTCTGGCCGTAAACACTTCAATAACTCAAAACCATTGTAATGTTTAATCTTATGTCGATCTCAAACAGTCTATTTTTTTGACTCACTTTGAGATTTGAGTTGTCCGGTCTCCGTTTTTAAAGTACAACACCTGTCCCCCATCCTTCGAACCGAAACGCATTACTGCTTCACGGTAGGAATAGGCAGGGCGGTGACACCTACCCGTGCGGACTCACAAGACATCCTACCGCCAGTAATTACGTAAATTGTGTTTTTGCGGGATTTAATTTTAACACGATGTTATTCCTTCACCGTGGAAATCAATCGTGGACATTTGTTAAGTACGTATTTCATTAAAAAAGCCTGCTGTATTTGAACACCAATGCCCCGTAATATCGCTAAACGAAAACCTTGGTAAGAACCCGACGAATAACAGTGTGCGATATTTTTAATCTTGTTAATTGTTCTCAGCAACTTAACTCCGACTTGGGGCGCGGGCAGACGGTCGAAAAACAGCCAGCACTTCACCGTGTGCCATCAATTAAACATCAGCCAATGTAGAGTGAGTTTCAATAATGACACGTACATTTTGAGGATTAGAGCTATTTTCTATTATGCGGGTTTGTGGTTGGCCTTTGATATATGGTAACACACCTGGCCGTTACACTTTTTTGGCCCTAGGTCTTGATCGCGGGGTAAATTGCCTTCGAAGATTTCGTCCCCAGTAATTCGTGCGATTTTCTCAGTCATTAGACTCCACTGCAGTGGCGTAACTATATGGTGTCGGGGCTGACACAATGCCACTGGTGGTAAGGAGTTTTGTGAGCTTCCGTGGATAGGTACCACCACCCCTATTTTTACCGTGAAGCAGTCATGCATTTCGGTTTGTAGGATGAAGTAGCCCTTGTACTGTAAACGAAGTGAACTGTTTAAAAAGGGTGTGATGATTCGATTATTATCTGGCGTAAGTGTATCGTTTCTGAAGGAGTAGAGTTTGAAGGTAGCGAAGCAGCTGCTGCCTTTGAGTTTTTAGGTCTCCTTTGCAGCCGGGTGGCTGTTAGCAAATCCCAGCGCTCCTGGCAAGGGCTTTGCTCGCCCACATGTCCTGGTGAAAGTGGAAAGGCCTCCGGGCCACCAGTAATCCTTGCTTCATAAAAAAACTTTGAAGGTGATAAAATAAATTTGGATGAATAACTAATATTCTGTGTAATATTAATCTCTTACCGCTACTTTCTTGTCAGAGTACCATAAATAGTACATAATAATATATTTATGTATCCTTTGCAATACGCTATAGGGAAATTTTTGTTTCTGCATTTCCCATTTCTCTTACTTCATGTATTTTGATTATTACAAACAATTACACAACAAAATAGTAAAAAAATAAAATATGATTTTACACATATTTTATATTTTAACAACTATCCGTTCCAACCCTAAGTATGGGACTCGTATATTGGCCGGTATTAATTCTCTAATACAATTCTTTTTCAACAGTTCACAGAGACTCAAGAAAGCATGGTCCTGCTAATTTACAATCCGCTAAGCGTCA
The DNA here is from genome assembly GCF_030267445.1 of Bombyx mandarina. Taxonomy (NCBI): domain Eukaryota; kingdom Metazoa; phylum Arthropoda; class Insecta; order Lepidoptera; family Bombycidae; genus Bombyx; species Bombyx mandarina. The sequence continues at coordinate 16,324,963 of NC_143229.1, forward strand.
AGGTCTATCAGCACTTGTGCTTTCCCGTCAAAGCTCTCCACTTCACCATAAGAGATTTTAATGGTATTTCTAATTTTTTTTATCATCGAAGGCTTTTGGTCTCAAAGCTTGTAGCCAGTGATCTGTGCAGAAATGTTATGCCGAAAAGCGACCGTATACGAATGCTTTGTGAGATCAAAATAGTCCCAAGAAAATTCTTGTTTAAAATGTCAGCTACTCTTTGATGACAAGTACTATAAATCTTCTTTGTCTTTACATTATACCACTAGATGGGAACGGCACAGCTAATTTTTATCTTCAATTCTCTTCTATTCGCCGCAATCTCAACATACACTCCTCTGCCTCTCATATCGTCATTCACACACTCCATCCATGTCTTCTTCGGTCGCCCTCTTCCCCCTCCACTTTGTATTACTATTTCTATACATCTCCTAGTCAAATGCATCTCCTCTCTACGCATCATATCACATCATAGTGTACACTTAGAACAATTTAAATGGACCTACTGGAATAATAGTACTACTAATTAAAATCTTGCCAATAACCAAGGCTATAAGACCGCTGAGGACAGGAAAGTAGCTTGGAATTGCACGTGCTTATCGACATCACCATGTTAATGCAGCCACCATGAACCATGAGATATGGGACACGAGGATCAAGCCTAATAGGCTCAATATTGTGAAAAGTATATGAATATTTTTTATCCCCTACTTATTACCCGCTACTTATTACCCTCTACTTATTACCCTCTACTTATTACCCCTACTTATTGCCTCCTACTTATTACTATAATACTTATGACCCCTAACATACTATCGGATATAATAAATGCTTTTTAACATTAACGCAAACTCGTTAAAGTGCGCAGAGATCATTTCTAATTGTGTGACAGAATCTTTAATGAATATGGTATTATCCCTCTACACAGACGAAGATATAGAGTATCAACTAGTGCCTCTCCCGGCTGCAGTACTAAGTCTTACTGGGCGAACGTCTTCGGCGATCCAGGAGCTGTGTTTTGAAGCCGAGAATATTCCGCCCCTAGGCTACACTTCATATTACGTAACGCTTGTCCGTGATCAACTGGTGAGTTACTTCGGTATCTGATTGTCTTCTCCCTGATATGATGATTTGTTAGGACGATAGCCTCGACTACAGTACCTTGGGTTTTAGTTTTAGAATTTCTTTTTTATATACAGTCAAACCTGGATAAGCGAGAGTTCAAGGGAGCACAATCTCATTCTCGCTTAAAGAGGTTTCTCACTAACCCGAGTTTCTCGCTAATGCTCCGTCTGAATTTCATTTCGCGATTTTCCGGATTCAAACGCATTCACTATTTTAAGTTTATCACTTAATGACAGTACTTTAAATTTCCGTTTTGACATGATGCAGAACAGAACTTTCCTTCGCAATTGATTAACGATAAACTGAGTAAGTCCGACAAACAGGACGGTACACAGGCGCACGTATCCATTCAAAAAGAATGCGATAAAATAACAACGTTATTTAGTTCCACGAAATAGATTAGGTTCAATATTGACGAGAAAACAATACAAAAACAATGGAAGGAAGTTCTTTCTACAAAAGTTAAGAATGAGTCATAAAATAGCAGATGTTAAATTTGTAATTAGTTTTTTCACTTGTTCCTCCTGAATAATATAAATAAATAAAGCTCGACTGTCGCTTAAAGAGGTATAGATAAGTAGCAGTCTCACTTACGGAGGTCCATGAGGGAAAAACGACTCTCTCTTACAGAGGTTTCTGTTTCTCGCTAATAGAGGTTTTGGGAGCTTAAAATGACGGTTCCTGGCTATTACTCTCACTTATAGAGTTTTCTCACTTATCCAGTTCTCACTTACCCAGGTTTGACTGTATTTGCAACAGCAAATAACATATTATCAGTCATAATAAACATATTATCTTAAGTGTTATATCCAATAGATCTTAGCTCGAGACAGTTGAAAAGGATTGTTTTGTTTGAATTATTAGTTTGTATCAGTTGTGTTATTAGTTCTGTTATCTATATCACATCTATATGGACGTGAGAGCTATAGTCCGATAGTCCCATTTCAAAAATATACTATTGATGTATGGACATCTTCACTGGTGGTAGGACGTCTTGTGAGTCCACACGGATAGGTACCAGTAATGCGTTTCGGTTTGAAGGGTGGGGCAATCGTTGTAACTATACTGAGACCTTAGAATATAAAGCTCAAGGTGGGTGGCGCATTTAAGTTGTAGATGTATATGGGCTCCAGTAACCACTTAACACCACGTGGGCTGTGAGCTCGTCCACCCATCTAAGCAATAAAAAAAAACAGAGCAACGTGAATGGAGACTCACATTGAGAGTAGAGTCCATTTATATCTTAGTGACTTTCCTAGCTTTAAAACCGGAAAAGAATGAGAGGCGAGGTAGAACATACGTATACTCACTAATATTAGTTAAACAAATTTGCAAAACGATTCTCCAGAGTAGAGGTAGAGAGGGAAGAGGTCGACCGAAGAAGATATGGATTGAGTGTATGTATGATGATAATAGAAAAAGAGGAGTGTATGCAGAGATGACGACTGATAGAGGAGAATGGAAAAGAAAAATTTGCCGGTCGACCCTACCTAGTGGGATAATGTGATGACAAATAAAAAGATTTACCAAGCTAGCCAGTCGCTATATCAGAACATCTCAGTTATAATAAATTTCTACGTCTTATTAAAGCTAATCCTAAAGGTTTCACAATGAAATTTCATTTTAATCTTACCTGTATTAGATGATCGGTACTAGGATAGACTTAATAAAAAAACTTCTCGAATTCAGGAAGAAAACGAATACGCCAAGAAATCAGCTAAGGGCCACGTCGAAGCGGAACAAGAGATTGCCACTTCTATATCCAATGAGGTACTAAATGACATTTTCTAATCTAGCTGACCTCGGTGTAGAAGAAGGACAATTAGTACAGATCTCTGAAGAGGAGTCTAAAGTAGGACAGTAAGTAGCCGAAAGCGTCCTCAGTAAGCGCCCGGTCAAAATGAAAAAGGTACGAATGTAACAGGTTCATTGAAGAGGCCGAGGTCAGGGTCCCTTAACACCACTGCACCACAAATAAAGCCGGTATTCTATGGTATTGTATTTTCTCCAGTTTTCGCGAATCTTAGACCGTCTTATAGATCAGTAAAAGGAGAGATTAAACAATAAAAATAGTTTTGATTAGTATATGGTAGTGATATTAAATCCAGTTTTTTCGAGCCGGAGGCCGAACCGCTTATGAGGTCCACGGTATGTGGGACTGGTCTGCTGATGTTGAGAGCGGACCATGAGCCCAAGGGATGGAATTTAGAGCCCTACCCACTAAAGGACTCTCTTGCGCTCTCACCCAAGCGTCCGATCCCCCCAAGATCAGAACCCGGGTTATTTATTTATTTTTTCCCCCAGTATCTCAAAATCTCGATCGAACAATCCACTGGTCTACTGTCGTCGATCCAGCACGTTGATGGGGTGTCAATAGCTGTATCTCAGAACTTCCACTACTATGGTCAGGGTAAGAGCAGTCAGCAGTCTGGGGCATATAGCTTCAGGCCAGAGACGCAGCGACCAGTGCCGGTAAGTTAACTAAACAGAAAATTATAAGTCGCCAAGAAGCTATTCATTGGAATGTACTAGTAGATAAAATTAAAGAACCATGCTCAAGAAAGAAACGATATTTTTGGTATTTCCTCTCTGAAAAGTTCGACACTTCACAAAATTACTGAATCAAAAAATGCGTAGTTCAGATTCAAAATATAGACTTTAGTGGAGAGAAACGTATCTAATTATGACAGTAAATTACATTTTGCCTTTACTTGCTTTGATACATCGATTTCTATGACAGGTCACCGACAAGGCCACTTACAACGTGGTACGAGGTACGCTGATAAAAGAGATCAGACAAAGATTTAATGATTGGGTGTCCCAGGTCATAAGATTGTACCGTGGCGAGGAGTTCATTGAGCTTGAGTGGATTATAGGCCCGGTTCCTGTAGGGTAAGTGAACAACAGAAGTGATATTAATACTTCTCTCTTCGACTTTTGTCCACCCAATACCGAGTGTAGGTCTTTTCACAACGGTAGGCAGCGGTTTGGAACGGTAGGCAGCGGCTTGGCTTTGCCCCTGGAATTGCTAATGTCCATGGGCGACAGTAACTACTTTACACCAGGTAGCCCGTATGCTGATCTGCCTACAGGGCAAAAAAAATAGACTATAATAAGGGTAGTCCCTTTGCTGTTAGTTTACAACCTCCTTTAGAATAAGCATCGTGAATAACATTCCAGGACAGACTTGGGAAAAGAAGTCGTGATGCTGTTCTCAACTAACATCAGCAACAGCGGAGAATTCTTCACCGATTCCAACTCACGACAGATGATGAAACGGACCTGTTGGAACGAGACGACTAGTGAGTTGAAGCAAAGTTTTAATAAAAGTAGAACTTCTGACATTTAAGCTGGATTTGAATTTATTTATTGCTTGGATGCAACAGTCCGAATCGGCATTATAGAGAAATATATACAAAGTTAATTTGGAGAAAATTTAAGCAGTGTGACGGGTTTATTTGTGGCTTAGATGACTGCCCTAGCTCACGGCTTACCTATGGTGTTAATTGGTTACCGAAACCCATGGATATCAACAACGTGAATGTCGCGACCCACCTTGAGATACGAGTTCTAATTCACAGTTTTACAGTACAACGGCTGCCTCACCTTTCAAACCGAAACAGATGACTGGTTCACGGCAGAAATGGGCATAGTGGTGGTACCTACCCGTGCGGACTCACAAGACTCCTACTACCAGTAATTTTGGTTTTTATTAGACTATATAAACATGTGTCGCATGTCGGGTCGGTCGAGTATAGACGTGTTATAGTGACTTTCGTATTTCTCAAAAAAAAAAAAAAATTATAATAATAAGAAAATGGCTTCGTTACGCATTGAAGAAACTGTTCGCGAGTTACACCAAGTGGTCAGTGATTTGGTTACTAAAGTCGAGCGGTTAGAGCGTGTTATTTCTGAACAAAATACGATCATCAAAAATCAATGTGAGGTGCTGGCTATGACAACAAATACATCGGTTACTGTTGCCGATGACACAAGTACCCACAAAGATAGTGATATTTCTGTTCCTGCGTTAACAAATAAGCAGAAAGTACCGATTCGATTGGCTCGTACTCGGGCCGTGTCAGCAATCACAGCGATGGCATCTGGACGCAAGAAAGGGACAACGAGTGCGACAACAGTATTTCCTACGTCTGCCGCACATTCCGTTTGCACTTTGCATGACAAGCCACTGGATCAACCTTCATCGGATGCCCCTGTTACCCATCACAACGTCACTAAAGCGCAACTATCGCTTTCATCCGGGACAGCTGAGGTTCAATCTGGAACACTCAATGAAAAGTGGGTTGAGGTTAAGTCGCGTCGTTCCCGAGGTCCACCAGCTAATGTACTCAAAGGAACGGCCACGCCCGGAACTATGACCATCGAGGCTGCTGAGAGATGGAAGTATTTACACCTTTATTTTGTTAAGGAGGGAACTACCGATGACATCATTCGCGATCACCTTACGCAGATTTGTAAACAAGATGTATGTATAGTCGAGTCACTAAAACCTCGCGGTAAATACGCCTCTTTCAAAATAAGCGTTCCCGTTAAAATGGAGGGTTTGGTTATGTCTTCGGCAAATTGGCCAGAGGATATTTGCATTAAGCCATGGCGGCGGGGATTTCGTAAGCCCAGCGACATTTAAAAATACAAAAAATATTGGTAAATCGTTTTCAGTGTATATTTTATATCAAAATGTACGCGGTCTTAGATCTAAGTTAAGTTTATTTAAAAAATCACTTTTGAATACGAATGCACATTTGATAGCTGTTACCGAGACATTTCTTGTTAGTTCGGTATATGATGGAGAGCTGTTCCCTAGGGGATATACTGTCTATCGACAGGATCGTGCTAACGATGCAGGCGCGGGTGGCGTCTTGCTCGCTGTTCGCGACACTTTCTCCTCACGCCGTATTACTAATATTGATGGTCTCACGGCGGCGCAGGAGGTTTTATTTGTATTAATAACTTATAAAAATATTAAGTTTCTTTGTTGTGTAGTATACTTACCGCCTAATTATAATAATATGGAGTATATACATGTGTTACAAACCATCGAAAATGCTATTTGTAAACTTGCACCGGTGGAAGTAGTTGTTATTGGTGATTTCAATTTAAATTCTGTGTCTACCTATGTACGCGAGCAATTCGAATATTTCTTAAATTTTTGTAAATTAACGCAATTTAATACTATTCCAAATCATCATGGAGGTATCTTGGATTTCGTTTTGAGTGGACTACACAGAGAACGTGTCTGTGTTGTGAGGGGAATCGGTGCTCTCGTGCCGGAGGACTGCTATCATCCGACGCTTGAAGTATCCGTGCGATGGCCTAGCAGGCGGAGCTGTGTCGGCGCCGGCATGCCCTCCCTCCCTCTATCATCCGATCCAGCCTACGTACTGGATAGCGGCTTCCAATGGAATTTTCGTAAAGCTGATATTAATGTACTATATGCATCTTTTGCTGAGATTGATTGGAGTGACATTGTTTCTGAGACAGATGTCAACATCGCTCTTAATACATTTTATAACAAATTATACTCTATAATCGACTACTGTGTGCCGACCAAACGTTGTATAGTAACAAATCAAACCAATAAATACCCAACTTGGTTTACTTCCGAAATAATACAAAACTTAAGATTCAAACATTTTAACCACAAAAGGTACAAAGCTGAGGGAAAAGAAGTAAATTTAGAATTGTTTAAATATTATAGGAGTAGAATAAAATATCTGATCGAGACAGCGTATAAAAAATATTTGTTGAGTATAGAGAGAGACATCGGTGATAATCCAAAAATATTTTGGAAGTTTATTAAAGATAAGCGACAAAGTAGGCATAATTGTAATAAATATTATGATTACTTGGGAAAACCTGTGGAAGGACAATACGCGGCAGATGCATTTGCAACTTACTTCAGTCAGTTTTCTTAGCCGATGAACCCAAATTAGATCCAACTGAGGCCCAGCATAGTGCAGCAATAACATCACAGTTTTGTTCCAGTGCTCGAGTAGCTTTATTGACTGTAGATAATTCCGACCTGCGCTGTGCTGTGAAGCGCATTAAGCCGTTCTCCGCATCAGGTCCAGATCGTATCCCTTCCTTTTTGGCTAAGGATTGTATAAGTGTGCTTAGTGTACCACTACTACATATTTATAATCTCTCACTCCAAATGCCTACATATCCATCTACGTGGAAGCACACTAGAGTAACTCCGGTCTTCAAGGGTGGTGACCGCACAGATGTGAAAAACTATCGACCCATCGCAGTATTATCAGTATTTGCAAAGATATTTGAGTCCATTATTAATAAACATGTTAGTGCGCAGATCCGGAACCAATTGACTGACAGTCAACATGGTTTTCGAGCTGGTAGATCTACGGCAACTAACCATATTAATTTCGTCAACTATGTTGCTGCTGAAATGGATGCAGGGAAACAAGTCGACGCTGTATACTTAGACTTTGAAAAAGCCTTCGACCGTGTCGATAATGACGTACTGTTGATGAAATTTGCTTCATTCGGATTTACCCCAAAACTCCTCAAATTATTTTCTTCTTATCTCTCTGATAGGTCTCAGCATGTTGAGTTAGCGGGTTTCAAATCTACAACTTATTTTACAAGATCAGGGGTCAATCAGGGTAGTAACCTTGGTCCCACTCAGTTTTTAATCATGATAAATGATCTATCTTCTATTCTCAGTGAGAGGACCAAGTGTCTTATGTTTGCTGACGATCTTAAGCTGTACGTTGGGGTCGGGTGTGATGCTGAGCGCCATGCTTTGCAACGCGACATTACTCGGGTTGCAGAATGGGGAGAGCGTAACCGCTTGCATTTTAATACTAATCAATGCAAGGTCGTTGCTTACAGCCGGTCACGGTCGCCCGTGTTGTTTCCATACCATTTATCTGGAGTCATTTTGAATCATGTGGCAGTTATACGTGACCTGGGAGTTATTTTCGATTCCAAGCTAATGTTTAAAGATCACATACAAAATATATGTAAAAGGGGTAGTGGTCTGCTCGGGTTCATAATTCGTCAGACGCACGACTTTGTAGGCCATCGTGTGATTGTTATGCTGTACGATGCCTATTTGCGAAGTAGTCTTGAATATAACGCACTCGTGTGGGATCCTCGCGAAGCAGTTCAAAAGCTAATGCTGGAAAAACTACATAAAAAATTTTGCAGGTTCCTATTCAAGAAAATGTATGGATACTATCCGTTCTTGTATCCATCACTTTATGTGACTGGTATGGTCGGATTAGATACTCTTGAGCTCAGACGGAAGATGACTCTTGTGGTGCATTATTATCAGCTATTGCATAACAAAATTGATAACTCCACTGCACTGGAATCAGTGTCGTTATATGTGCCTGATGGCTACATGCGCGGATGTATGTGTGGAGGGGTGCGTCGCCAGCGGCAGCTTCTTAGTACTACGCACGCGCGTACGCAGCACACCGCTAACTCCCCGACGCATCGTGCTGTGTCGCTACTCAATGGCTTGCTAGCTCATGCTCCGGAAATGGATATATTCCATGATGGTTTGCAGCGATTTATTTTTGTTGTCAGGAATTACTTAAGCTAATTATTAATAGCTTACAAATGTTTTGGTTTATACTGTTAATTTGTAAGTAGACTAATTAAATAAATAAATAAATAAATATATCATTTCTTTTACACGGTCTTTCATCTATAAAGTTCATGGTACTGACAGTGTACATAACTTCATTAATGTCCCCTCAAAAGCCTCACCCGTGGCTTTCGCCGGAGTTTCAACCAATGACTGTCGGTCCTAGGTGCTATTTATCCAACCACTGCTTCCAACAGTTTCCTTTGTGACTCTATAGTTCCATCAAATTACGGATTTTGAAACTGGGGGGTGGTGGGGGGGGGTTTATTGCAGGATTTATCAAAATATTTTCAATATCAACAGGCCAACAGCAAAAGAAGAGTATCTCGTCATGCTATTACCCAGTGACGTCAAGAATATGTATTCGCTGCGCAAACAGCAGCATTGAAATGTGCGTTTTAAACGACCGAGCCCAAGGTGGTACTTCATATAACGACGGAGAAATCGAGCTAATGGTGAGTTACTTCGAAACTCTGAAATAGGCGTTAAATCTATATATACCTATATATAAAAATGAATTGCTGTTCGTTAGTCTCGCTAAAACTCGAGAACGGCTGGACCGTTTTGGCTAATTTTAGTCTTAAATTATTTGTCGAGGTCCAGAGAAGGTTGACAAGGTAGATAAATATGAAAATGCTCGAAATTAAATAAAAATAATAATTTTGTTTTCCCTTTGATGTGTTCCCCGTCGGACGGATTCCTTTTGTTTGTCTTAAGTTTATTTTATACAAAATTTTAGGTATTTTATTTATCGATTAAGACACTACGAAGTCTGCCGGGTTAGCTAGTAGCATCTAAAATCAAATATAATTGTTTTTTGGCCAGCAATGGAGGACAAATTAATAGACTATGTCTAAATTTCTATGTATATGGGTATATTAAAAAACGGACTTTTGTGAAGCCTATCTGATCACATACATGGGCACTGCAAAGAAGTCCAATCTTGCTTCGAAAAAACCTCATACGCACTGGCTGAAAGTTCCTTAAATATAGTTCCCCAGTCAGCGAGTCAAGCCATGTCCGTGAACCTCTAGAATCCACTAGTCTCCCCTTTCCAGATACATAGAAGACTTCTAACAGATGACGGGTTTGGCTTGGAAGAGAGTCTCAACGAGGAGTCTTACGGCACAGGGCTGGTCGTTAGAGGGAAACACAGAATTCTCTTCGGAAACTTCAGACAAGAACGTAAGTGATTCTATTGAAAATGTGTACTGTTTCAGCCCTATTTCCATAAGAAAAGCGGGTTAAGTAGTGCGAATATCGCTTGAGTTTATTGAACCCGCTTGCCATTGTTTTTATTACATTGATGGCTAAACGAGCCCACAGCTCATTAGAGACCAGTAAGCGTAAATACCTTCTTTGGCTTTGAGACATCAAACTCATCATGTGTATCACAGTTGTATCACTCTTCGCTTGAAATATGGCTATTTCGTGGTAGTAATAGGTTGGTCGTTGATATTTCACCACTTCCAATATGCTCCCATGTGATTCACCAGGCCTTATTATCTTGGACTCCAAAGGGCATCCAATCCCAACCCGAGACGAATCTCGGATCAGGGTAGATAGAGGTCCGCGGTCAACAGCATATAATCCATCACATCCGCCGTTTAATTGTCTTACATTCGTTGCTGATTCCATACCCCATTCCATATGAGTTCCATACCCCCAGTTGAGGAGCTATCGTTCTCGGAGAGAGTATCTCAAGCGGCCAGGCGCTGGAGATATGAGCCGTGGTTGTTCTTCGCGCCCGGAGAGAAGATTAGCAGGAGAAAATGGCAGAATGTTAGAAATAAACGTGTAAGTTGAAATTCTGCAGGGTTTTCTTTCAGTGAATGAGTCCGAACCTCACACATGGTGTCGGCGGCTAGGGGGCACACGAGGCAACCCTTTAAGACCTCAACATAAATACTAAACACTTTTTTTTGCTTAAATGTGCGGACAATCTCACAGCCCACCTGGTGTTAAGTGGTGGCTAGAGCTCATAGACATCTACAACGTAAATGCCGCCACCCACCTTGAGATATGAGTTCTAAGGTCTCAGTTTAATTACAACGGCTGGCGCACCCTTCAAACCGAAACGTATTACGGCAGAAACGGCTTACTAACTGACTGTTTCCGTGTCATCACTGCAACGCTTTTATAGCCTATACGACATTCCTAGAATTATCGAGAACATTCACAAGTCGAGTACTTTCGATATGCATTTCTGATATCTGACAATAGATGGCGTTGTACTTCTCCATTTTTCTAGTACCTTCGATATTTGTTCGGCTATTCAGCGATAGATAGCGTTACTCTTACCGGCGTATCAGTATACGTATTCTGACAGTCTCATATCAAATTAACTTGGCAATCCACTCAACACGGTCAATCGACTGGTCTATAAAGAAAAAGGCCACACTAAAGCCAAGCGATTCGTTAACTTTGCCACAGTACTCATTGCTGAGGATGCGAGGTCTTCCACGACATATCCACATCCTCACCCTGGAGCCTTGGAAATCTGGGAGCGTTCTGTTGAGGCTCGAAAACGTATTGGAAGAATCCAGAGGTACTGTACATTTCAGTAACAAAATTAAACCTTAATCAAACCATTTAAAGCCAAATGAATATAATTCATACGCTTTTATTATTAGCTTCAGACGTATGTATTATATGTTACTATGTAACGGAATCTTTTAACATGATTTTGACCTCCTTCAAAACGTCGCATTAACTCGAAATTTGGTATACTTATTAAGGACCCTCACGCTTTTTTACAATAAAATCATTTTTTCTTCTTTTTACATTATTTTGAATTCAAATTTATTAAATATTATTTTATATTTTTAGTTGGATTTTCTATAAAAGCGTATTTTGTTAGTTCTTTTAAACTATTATTTAGTTTTAAAATAATTCAAGTCACGCTTTTCGCGCCTTTATGGCCCAAATCCAGAAATCTTCAATTTACTAACAGTCTAGCCTTGGACTATCAACCTTATCGGGAAAATGACGAGTGATATAAAAATGGACGCATAGCACAAGAAACAAAGCAAAATTCATTATTAGTTGTCTAAATTAGAAATAATAAAAATTTTCAAAACCGCTTAAATCATAATTTGCGTAATCACTGTTGTGAGCGCCGATTGGTAAGTACCACCACAGCAAAGCATTACTTGAAACACCAGAAAAACAATTGAAGCTTATACTTCAAACCTCAAGATGGGAATTGGCATTCACGCTCTGATTACTATGCGCTTCGGTAACCACTTAACACTAAATGGTCCGTCTGTTATTTCACTCATTTACGCAATACAAAATAAAAGTTAAACTTGTGCATGAGTCTCTGGATAACAAATATAATGAGACAAAACTTAAAAGTTTACAAGTAGCCTCATCTCCAAACTGAAGGCAACAATTCTTTCATATTATTGTATTATTTTCCGGTATACGCTTACACAATTTCGCAATCCCAAATCAGAATCGCAAGATTTGCAACTGCATCTTAAAAACCCTTACAAAAGTTTGCAATCCCAAATCAGAATCATCTTAAAATAAGGCCTTGAAAATTGCACACTTCAATATTATACGCACGACTTGATTTTTAATACGCTTTTTATTTCTTCAGACGTATGTATGTAGACGGATCAACTCGAAATTTCGTATAATTATTAAAGACCGATGACAATTCAACATTAAATAAAATTGAAAAAAAATATTGTAAATTTTAAATTCAACTAAAAAATTAATAATAAATAATAGTTTAAAAAAAGCTAACAAAATATCTGATCAAGAAATCAAAACCCGGATAGAAACTGCTCGAGCCTCTTTTAATAAAATGAGAAAAGTTCTTTGCTGTCGTCAACTGCATATACAGCTCCGAGTCAGGCTACTCATGTGCTATATCTGGCCTATCGTCATGTATGGTTGCGAAACGTGGACCCTGAAAGAGGACACTACAAGACGCCTACAGGCATTCGAGATGTGGTGCTACCGTCGCATGTTACGCATTAGTTGGACGCAGAGGGTCAGGAACGAAACCGTGCTTCAGCGCGTTCATATGTCCCGGAAAATGCTGCCTGCTATCAAAAAGCGCAAGATAGAGTATCTCGGCCACGTGCTCAGGAACGATCGATACATGCTGCTGCAGCTGATAATTATGGGCAAAGTGGACGGAAAGAGATGTGCTGGGCGAAGGAAAAAGTCATGGCTCCGGAATATCCGGGAGTGGACCGGTATTGCCTCCGTCGAACAGCTGTTCCGGCTGGCTGCTGACAGAAAGGAATACAGGAAGCTAACGGCCAACCTTCAGGATTGAAGAGGCACTGGAAGAAGAAGAAGAAAAAACAACTAAAAAATTGAATGAAAAAAATTAATTTTATTGTGGTGCTTTTCAGGATATTATCAATATAACCCTTCTACTCATATCGGTTCATAAAACATTTATAACTACTAATACCATACACCCCACGCTTTTTTACAATAAAATCATTTTTCTTACACTATTTTTAATTCAAATTTATTAAGATTTATTTTCAATTTTTTTTTTGGTTTTTCTATAAAAGCGTATTTTGTTAGTTCTTTTAAACTATTATTTATTTTAATGGTGTTCATTTGATAATGATAAAGGTCGTTTGGCTTCTAGATCACCTCAGCTCTGAGAACCCCGAGGGGACCACGAGAGCCTCCCACATAACTGTGGACCTACGCAAATTATTTGCCGTCCCAATCAAATTGGCGAGGGAGACGACACTCGCCGCGAATCAGTGGCTGGATGACGCAAGACAGATGGATTGGAGCACTAGGTATCTTCGCCTACTACCCTGCGTTAGGCTAGAAAAGAAATTTTTGGTGGTAGGACCTCTTGTGAGTCCGCGCGGCTAGGTACCACCACCCCGCCTATTTCTGCCGTGAAGCAGTAATGCTTTCGGTTTGAAGGGCGGGGCAGCCGCTGTAACTATACTGAGACCTTATATCTCAAGGTGGGTGGCGCGTTTACGTCGTAGATGTCTATGGGCTCCAGTAACCACTTAATACCAGGTGGGCTGTGAGATCGTCCACCCATCTAAGCAATAAAAAAAATGATAGTGACACAAATGAAAGCTAAGTCGGAAACTATATCTTATACCCTCCTATTGCTTTCTGATGATGACCCAAGGTACAAAAGAACTTCGCTTTTCCTACCTGAACCTCACCTTTGTGTGTGGACGCCGCTGTGGAGTTTGGATATGCAAAACTTCTACGGAAGGGATTGATAATGAAAGAGTTGATAATGAAAGAGTACTTAAACTAGTGTTCCTCCCAGTAGTCGAAGTTTGACTATAATTAATTGAAATTATGTTTGAACGTTATTAAGGTTCAAATAAATGGTAGTATGTGTAATGTTTCTTATTTTTTTCTCAATTGATTTAATGTATTTTTTATGCATAATTTAAAAAAATATTAATTTTCTGCACTCCTTCTCTATATTCGAACTACTGAACCATTGGCCTAACGGATAAGACGTCCGATGCATTCGTGTTGAGCGTGCACCGATGTTCGAATCTCAGGCGGGTACCAATTTTTCTAATGAAATACGTATTCAACAAATGTTCACGATTGACTTCCACGGTGAAGGAATAACATCGTGTAATAAAAATGAAACTCACAAAATTATAATTTGCGTAATTACTGTTGGTAGGACCTCTTGTGAGACCGCGCGGATGGGTACCACCGCCCTGCCTATTTCTGCCGTGAAGCAGTAATGCGTTTCGATTTGAAGGGTGGGGCAGCCGTTGTAACTATACTGAGACCCTTGAACTTATATCTCAAGGTGGGTCGCGCATTTACGTTGTGGATGTCTATGGGCTCCAGTAACCACCTAACACCAGGTGGGCTGTGAGCTCGTCCACCCATCTAAGCAATAAATAAAAAAGCTTTGTTATTGCTTAGTAAGGTAATAGTCGCTCGGAACCTTGTATATCCTGGCTAAATTGGAAAATTCCTTTAGCGCAAGTCAATGTATAACTAGTCTCGATCAAAAATGCTTTAGGTATGTCTACAGCGGATCTAATGATGGAGTTACTCACGAAGATGGAGTGACCGAAGACTATGATAACAAACAAACATACCAGACGGACGCCGGGTCAGGTGAACTTATTCTTTTTAGATACGCTATAAAATTATTACATGAGACCTTACAACTCATGTCTCAAGGTGGGTGGCGCATTTACGTTGTAGATGTCTATGGGCTCCAGTAACCACTTAACACCAGATGGGCTGTGAGCTCGTTCAACCACCTATGCAATAAAAAAAACCAAGTCTGGCATTTTGTAATTTTACTGTTACTAAGCAGAAATAGATAAATGACGAGACGTGGTATTGATACTGTGTTTAATGGACGACTGGTTATATAAAGTGATGCTTACAATATGCTCAGTTTAATAATATCGAGGGGTGAAAGGCTATTTGCCTTAAGCGATATTTTGCTTAATATGCAACATTTATCTTTGTAATTAAAGGTGCGTTTTATATTGGTATCAACAGTTCGATGTTTTCAATTGAACTTCAACTAAGTTGAAGCTGAAAAAGTTTTGATTTTGTTATGATATTTTATTTATCTATGATTAGTTATGATATTTTTTTCTAAATTTCAAACATGAAATGGTTCTTCTGTAAAGTTGCAGGAATATCGCTTAAACCAATTAGTTTTTCAGCCCGCGATATGTAATACATAGGTAGTTTTCCAATTACAGAGCATAATGCGACTCAGTGACGCACAATGCCGAATTATGCTGAAGCTTAATTGGAACGTGAATTAGTTTTCAATTGCATCAGCAGAATGCGCTAATTTAGCACATAATTAAAATAATTAGCATTGATTATTTCTAAGAAACTACGACGAAACGAAAGCCTTACAATTTTTTTCAACATTAAATAATATTACTAACGATAATATAAACAAAATTTCGATCAATGCAACTATTGCCCTCTTATACATCGTATTTCACTCTGCTAATGGTTTGCTGGAAGAAAACTCATGAATGAGTTAAGCTCGCCTTTGTACATAGTATTTAGACATTCTTTAAATCTGTTTTTATTGTATTTTCTCTGTGTGTACAATAAGAATAAATAATAATAATAAAGAAAAAACACTTGTCAATTTTCTGTCACTGAGTCGGTATCGATTGCAAGTATCACGCGAGAGCAGTACTTTTGAGAGTGCTCGATTGTGCGAAGCGTTGCTGTAGTTGGAACATTCAACGTTGAGCATTATGCCGCATAATGCGCTCTTGTGCTGTAATTGGAAAACTACCATTGTCACGTGCCTACACGCCAACGACCTCACAATATTTAATGCTAGCCAATCCCACGACAGCTTCGGAAGAGGAAACGCAACGCAGAAGATTCCAGAAATATACGAAACCCAAAAGAACGGTCCGCCGTCACAGACACAAGAGAGCAATCGTCAATAGGGATGCGACAAAAACAACCAATGTAACATCTCGATCGGGGCTATTGAACAGAACAAAATCCGAATTCAATGATTCATTTAGTGACGCAAAATCTTATTCTAATGATACAAAAATTAAGAAGAATAAAGCGAAGTCGCAAAAAGACAGGACGCATTATTCGAATTATCAGAAAAAGATTCCATACGAGAACTACTCGTCTGAAGAGAGTTTATCTTTGAGAAAGATTTCAAAGGTGATTGAAGACGCGAAGACTGAGAAAGGTAATGCTTAGAGAATTTAAACTTTAGAACTACGAATCATAATTTCGTTGCCAAAGCCAGGGTAAAAAATATAAAGACCATTCAAATAGGGTCTCTTTAATGAAACATTATTACTTATATTCTCTTTATCTACTCTTTTTATGTCTCAATTAGTTTTAATAAAAAAAAAAAACATCCTTGTATTTGGATAATCTTCCTTCTCGTTTTTCGACTACCTGCAAAAAGGTTGTAATCTTTCTACCCAGATGTGATACTGGCCTTTTCAATAGCCATTGAGCTTTTTTTATTGGTACAATTTTTCCTTATTAGACCAACCAACCCTCTAGGCTGAGCCTGTGTTCACCCACCTATCCTGGCGAAAACGAAAAGGCCTTCAGCAATAACCCTTGCATCCTAAAAAAAGATTATCATAATTCAAGATCTCTTGACATTAGGCAGCAATTTTCAGGGATAACTTCTGATGACGACGAAAGCGATGACATCACGAAATCTATTTACGAAATGTATTACAAAGTCAAACCCAAAAAGAATGCGTTCAAGCCGTTTCTAAGGAACCCACATTTGAACCACCATACGAAGAATTCTAGAGGAAGTCACTCGAGAAAGAACGTTAATTTGAGAGCAGCCAATCGTGATGCGTCTAAAAGAACAATTGGACGTTTGACAGATAAAAGAAGAAATGTCAAAACGGACGATTACAGTAATGAATCTGAAGAATCTTCAGGTATAAGTAAATTAATTTAATTCAAAACTTTGCATATCTATACTAATATATAAATCTACAGTGGTTTTACGGATGTCACGTTGTAACTACTGAACCATGCATCCGACTGACTTGAAACTTGGTATCCATGTAGAAAATACATGTACTTAATGGATACGCTAATATTTATATGAGTGTTGGACTCCCTACACCAGTTGCGAGAGCGTTAATGAGGAGAATCTTTGTGGGGGTGAGAAATAATAAAGTTAATTTTAAATGCCCAGCGAAGCGGACGGGTACAGCTAGAATGTACATAGAGCAAATATTGGTTACGATTGTTTTCGAGTTTAGGAGACAAAAATAAAACTCAAATACACAGGTACACTCAAAAGTTAATTTACAGTTAAAAAAATTTTTTATTGTCCTCATATGCAGACGAGCATACAGCCCACTTGATGGTGAATGGTTACCGTCACTCATGGACATCAGTAATGCCTGGGGCAGACACAAAGCAATGCCAACAGCGTTTTTCGGCCTTATTATTTTAGGATCCCACGTGTAGTTGAGATTTAACAAGCTATAAGACCTCATAAAACTCATAGCAAGCGTCGTCGATACGTCGACAAGTCCCAATCCCCCGTCCGAATACAAAAACTGTTTATTTTGGCACAGAATATACTAAGATTGATGAGCACAGGGTATATTCATCTCAAGAAGACTCATCAGAGGATATTCAGACAAATGAAGAATACTGGAGAACACAGAAGAACAGACGTAAGAGGTTCGTGTAATGTTTATGACTTGAATTTAAATTTAGAGAAGTATATACCTAGTCAGGTCATAAATTCTGTCACATGTTTAATGTAAAATAATTGAAATAAGTTTATTCATTATGTAACCATTCATATACCAAAATGAACTTAACAAAACATAGATTCTTATGACACTAAAGTTTATTCAAAATGACCTCCGTGATTTTGAATACAGGCCTTCAATCTGCGCGGCCAGTCGTCTATCGCAGCACGAACGAGGTCCATGTCAATATCGGCGGCTGCCTTAATCAAAGATGTCTTGAGTGACTCCAAATTGGGATGAGGCTTTGAGCACGCCTTTTCCTCCAAGTTTTGCCATATCTTGTAATCTAACGGATTCAAATCTGGACTGGAGGAGGGCCAGTCTTCGTGCCGGATGAAGTCGATTTCACGCGCCGCCAGCCAGTCTTGTGTGCTCTTCGCTCTATGAGCTGGCGCCAAATCTTGTTGGAATACCCAGTGCCTGTTATTGAACATGGTATGAGAAACAGGTTCCACAAGGTTCGTCAGGACTGTATTTTGATACACAAATGCATTCGTTTTTACACCTTTCTCACAAAAATGTACCTCTGTTAAGCCCCAATAAGAAACTCCCAACCATGCCATGAGCGAGGATGGAAAATGACCTCGTTGGACACGCGGAATACGGTTGCTCGCTTCTTCACTACTGTGTGCGTACACCTTATCATTTTGTTTGTTGTAGCTCTCTTCTACGGTAAAAATTTTTTCATCCGAAAAAAGAATTTCCCGATATTTTTTTCCCGCGTACCGCTTCAACAAAGCGCGGCATCTCTTCAGTCTCAGGTCCATCAGACGAGCATTCAAACGATGTCCTGTTTTTCTTCGATATGCCCGAAGCCCTAAGTCTTCATTTAACACCCTTTTCACCGTGGTTCTGCTTAACCCCATCTGAAGGGCCAACAGTTTCTGCTTACGTTTGGGATTTCTTTGAA
The DNA here is from genome assembly GCF_030267445.1 of Bombyx mandarina. Taxonomy (NCBI): domain Eukaryota; kingdom Metazoa; phylum Arthropoda; class Insecta; order Lepidoptera; family Bombycidae; genus Bombyx; species Bombyx mandarina. The sequence continues at coordinate 16,343,882 of NC_143229.1, forward strand.
TTCGCGCCTTCACAGCTTTTATCACTGCTGGAGTCCTAAGAGACCGAGGGCGACAACTTCTTGACCTGTCATCTACACTAGAGTCTTCATTGTATCGTTTGATGATACGATAAACAAATCTTTTGGTTATGTTCAAATTTTTCAGTATGTTAAAAATTTGAATTGGCGCGTAACCGCAACGATGCAACGCAAAAACTGCAACACGGTCTTCTTTAAGCGTCCACTCCATATTTAAAAATTAGTAAAATTCTAAAAGTATACATTTTTATTTTCATGAACAATTCGAAATTCGAATTCAATAAACTTTATTGTGGCCAGCATTCTAAAAGAAAAGTTTTTACTGTGTGACAATACTTATGACCTGACTAGTTAAGTGATACTTATATAAGTGCTACGAAACATACTAAAAACTTCTTTAATTTTGTCGCGAAGCGTCTAGAAGTTATAGTCGCATTAAGGGAAAGCATTCCAAGCGTCAATTTAAAAATTGTTTTAACACTGCACCATTTTCTCCTGCTACCAACCGATATTAAATTGGTGGTCGGTATGATATAACTATGGAGAGTAGAGGTAAGGAGCACAATCTTGTATAGGGGATAATATGAAAAAGAGTACACCTGTAAACAGCAAGTTATTGTTCTTTTTTTTCTCTCCTACCGATGCTGATAGCCTTGGGGCTATTTCAGTTTCGCCCTAAGGTGTAGGTGACGCGTTTCCGATCCGGTGGTAGATTCTGCGAAGCACAGCCCTTGCTAGGGCTTGTGTTAGCAACGACGTCAGGTTTGAGGCCCGTGAGCTCACCTACTCGCCCAGTTACGCTGACATAGCTTCTCAAGGCTATCAGCTTAGGTAGGGAAAAAAATCAAAAAAGCGTGTAATGCATTAGGTATCGTTCTGTGGTCGGTTTCTAGCTTATTTTGGCCCCAGTTGACGACACACACAAAAAGCTTAATCCAGTGGAGTTCTGTCGAATCAAATCTGTGCTTTGCCGTCTAACACTGGCTGATTTATTTAGCTAAAACTATACACAATTTTCAGGACTTTACAACGCGAAGAATCGGAGAGTGAAGGAAAACAGGATTACCTAATAACTCTGCGTCCGACGCAGATAAGAACCTTCGTAGTTTGGTTTGACAACATTAAGAATTAACTGAATAATTCTTAAATTATTACAAGCACAAAGTTTTGTTTGTTAATAAATCTCTATCGATGTTCGGAAAAGTGTATTAATGTAATAAATGAATCAAACTACACAAACGAATTCATTGTATAAAAGTTTTTTTTTTTATTTCATTTGGCGGAGTTGTTGGAGTAAACATGCACGAGTAGGTATCAAGCAACCTTTTTTGAACGCTGGGGAATCTGTTTACTGATCTTCGGTATGGAGTAATAGACCGGCGTTGGACTCTGGCGCCTCCAGAGAAGAGGGAGAGGAGAAAGACCGAGGTACTCCTCCTCCCTCAATTCCTCCCAGGATACTACTACGCTTTGAGGAAGGCGCGCAAGGCAGACGTCAGCTCCGATTTGAAGTGTAGAGTGGAGTGATTATACCATGCAGACACTTCGTATCTCAAGGTGGTTGGAGACATACACATTAGGTCCAAGCTACCACTACCACTTAACGAGTTAGGATTTTTTTTTCTCCTACCTACGCCGAAAAGTCGGTTTTCCTCCCGCTGTATAGGGAAGAAACTAACTTTTCCTTCCTGGGTACAAGTGCGCATGCGCGTTAGTGGTAAAATTCTCCCCAATTCTTGTACTCGGGTAGTTTGAAATATTGTATTTAGTGTAAAAGTGAAATAAACAAAAGTCAATAAAATTTAATAGTGAAGTATTAAACAAGGATGAGTTCATCAGACAGTTCTTATTCAATTAGTAGTAGATTATTTAAAAATAAAAAAACAGTTAAATTGTTTTTGCCAGGGGGGTCCAGGGGCGAAGCCCTGCCAGGGCTTCGCCCCTGGACCCCAACTCGGTACTCCACGAACTTTCGGCCTGGTAGGATGTACTAATTCAAACTCATGTCCCCTCCCCTCGTCGAGTCGATCACTCATTGCTGAGCATTGTGATACGCCCATCTGTTTTTAATACGCTTTTATTAGCTTCAGACGTAATGTTAGTACGAACGGAATCTTTGAACATAATTCTGACCCCCTTCAAAACGTCGGATTAACTCGAAATTTGGTATACCTATTAAGGACCGATGACAATTCAATATTTAAAAAGTGAAATAAAGACAAATTGAAAAATTTGAAATGCAACTAAAAAATGTAAAATAAATAATAGTTTAAAAAAACTAACAAAATACGCTTTTATAGAAAATCCAACTAATCTCCAGGTCGTCAGAGGGTTTCTTTGCTATATGACCAAAGCATTGGAGCACTATATAGGCATACGATGGATAGTCTAGTCAATTGACCATAAATTATATAAGCTTGATATACTATCTTATGACGTCATAGGTGTAGCTGATCACTGAGACATCGCTTGTGATAGCTAAGCCGTGTCATACAGCATCCAACTTAAGCTTCGGATGGCACTTAACTTATCTGATTTAGCTTAAGGAGTTCAACAGTAAAACAAATGAAGAAAACTCAAAAATGGTTTTATTAACATACACATTCAATCCACATTTCCCAAGCTGAAGAACCCGTACAATAAATATTTTAGCCTATTCTTAACAAAGAACAAAAAAAACACCCTATATTTTTTTACAAACGCAGTAATCCCCCTATAACACGATAGATTGGTTCCGCGTTATAGAAAACGCGTTGTAAGTTTTCTCGCATAACACGCTTGTAATATGATCCCAAATAACGCGTTATATACAAATATACTATACATATATACTTCAATACAAACAATGTTTTTACTAATTATTTATTCATTGGGGACACAATATACATTACAAGCTAAAAAGAAAAGATACACAATAAAAAAACAACAACAAAAAATTTGGCTTGCAACATTTACAATTCAAAGACTAGGAACACGAATTCAATAAATTAATTTAATTTTATAACAACACAATTGACACAAATGTGCAAAGGTACGCGAAATTAATTATGAACTGCCCAAATCATTATAGGTAAATTTCACAGTACAGAAATACATATCGCCTTTTCGCATTAAAAGTGTACAATATCCAAAAATATTCGAAATCGAGTCAATATGCGGAATCATTTGGTATCACCAGTATTTTTCTCATAAATATTGTCAACAGAGCGTAGTTTAGTTTAAATTTTTTTTTTTTAGTTTACCTATGTTTTGACTACTATTAACAAAATTAATACATAATTTTATCTTACTTTAAAAGACAGATAATGTAACAGGTAAAAAATAAATGTTGCCAATATGATTAATATTAAAAACATCACATGTTAAACCTTTAAAATTATATAGTTTCAATGCGAGAAGACGATATGTTTAACGTATGAAATATCCGCGTTATATGGAAGAATACCGGTGCTATACGAGGGACTGAAATCGAGTAATATGAAAATGCGTTATAACAGTTCCGTGTTTTAATGAGGATTACTGTATCATTAAACCCATGTACGTTACGAGAATGCGAACAGAATAAATAGGAAATAAAGAAATAACCAATGACTTTCAACTATGGTACATTCCTACTTCATTTTCAAGCTTAGCTTAAAAATGCAAATCACAACTGACTCTTAACGCATTATGAGTTTTAAGAGATCTCTTATTTACGACAATTTTGGATACGCTTTAAAAAAAATTTCGTTACGTAGAAAAAAAACATATTAAAATGTCGACTATCATTGTATTGAACAAAAACAAAACCTTCGAGATAAATGTAACTAAATACAGGGTGTGCAATTTTTTTTATGAATCTATATATATAAAAATGAATTGCTGTTCGTTAGTCTCGCTAAAGCTCGAGAACGGCTGGACCGATTTGGCTAATTAGCCAAAATTTGGTCTTGAATTATTTGTTTGTTGGAAGTCCAGAGAAGGTTTAAAAGGTAGATAAATATGAAAATGCTCAGAATTAAATAAAAATAACAATTTTGTTTTTCCTTTGATGTGTCCCCGTCGGACGGATTCCTTTTGTTTGTTTTATACAAAGTTTAGGTCTTTTATTTATCGATTGAGGCACTACGAAGTCTGCCGGGTCAGCTAGTCAAATATATTTTTTTAATATAATCAAAGACTGTGCTCACATCGAAAACCTTACAACACCCTGTATATGGTTAGATTTAGCGAATCGAAAAAAAAAAACATTCAGCCATTACAGGTTCATAGTATTTTCATCGCATTGTGCGCTTTGAACGGTATATTAGAAAATATGGCGACAAAATCACATGGACCAGATTACAAGCTCCAAATTGATTCAACAGCAAAGCTACAGTATTTATCGTACATTTGAGTAGCTTTGTTTTAGTGACCTCAAAACAAAACTAAATTACCACATAGACGCAATTGCCCCGGATGAGTAAATAAAAATATCGCTTTTGTAAGCCTTTGGATACGACGGTTGAGAGCCACTGGACTAAATAATAGGATAATAGGATTCGACTCTGCCATAAAGATTTTCATTCCACACTATATCCGCGAAAACGTGTCAATGGCGATTCCCGTCGCTGACAATGTCAGTAACAAAAACTCACCGTGATCTGACAGACAATTCAAAATGTTGTTCTAATTTGTTCTCCTAACAGCTGAGGGCTATTTGCGACTTGACTCCGGATCTGGTCATCAGGGGACCGCATCGGAAACTCTACCACACGATTAGAAGGAATGTTCTGTCGTTTTTTTTTTGTTTTCCAAAAACACAATTTCAAGCTACTTTTGGAGCTTTAAGTTTGCCCTAAAGAGCGCAGTCAAGAAGACATAGGTTTTATAGGAGAATAGACGGTAGTTAGATTTTAGTTAAGACTTAGTATAGGAAACGTTGGAAATAACGTCGAGATGTGAAAAGTTATTTGGTTTAAACGACATTATGCAACTCCACAAGAGAGCCATTTAAAAGTTGAAAATTTTGGAAAAAATATTCAAAACAAAGAAACAAAATTGTTCAGCTATTTGAATGCAGTAAACTTAATTGAAGTCTTTGACGTGACAACGTCTTATAATTCGATGGAGCCGACTGCACGCACGAAAAAACATGATTCACTGAGGCGTTCCATTTAAGGCTTGAAGTGCAAGCGAGAGCGCGCAACGAGCGACAGAGAGGCACAATCGGTTTTCGTCAAGTATGAAGTTCAGTGAAAAGTGAATGTGGTGTCAATTGTTTATAGCAACGATAATTGCGACAATTAAAAAATGAAACCATTCCATAAGTATTTTCTTATGACGTTGTCACGTTCAACTATCGTCAGTAAACCGACTTTACAGACAACCGATTTTTTTTATTGCTTAGATGGGTGGACGTGCTCACAGCCCACCTGGTGTTAAGCGGTTACTGGAGCCCATGGACATCTACAACGTAAATGCCGCCACCTACCTTGAGATATAAGTTCTAAGGTCTCAGTATAGTGACAACGGTTAATTACAAAGATAAATGTCGCGTGTTAAGCGAAATGTCGCTTAAAATAGCCTTTCACTTCTCGATATAATAAAGGCAAGATTAAACTATAAAAATAGTTTTAATTGTGAAACAAAAAAGTATTAATTTATAATATACACTAGGTGTTCTATTTGTCATATAATTTTGTAGGCAGCGAACCGCGACATTGCTGGAGTCCGTGGGCTACAACAACCGCTCTAACAACAATGCCAATTATAACAATAACAATCTAGAAATTATTAATCTACAAATTAATTTTATTAAATAAATCATCCATTTATTTTCAAAACTCTATATAAATTATATTAAAATTCGAATAATCATTCACATCAGCACACAACGCGTCACACGACAATATGTGAGTGGTCGTTGTGTGTCTGTGATTTGTTCGAAGTGTTTTTGGCCCCAAGTGACGTCACGCGCGATCGGACCGCGCTCAGGCGGGCCCACCAGCCCGCAATGAACAGAAAACAATATTTATTTACTAAATCAAGCATAAATAGTTATTACTCTCTTATGAGCTTGTACTTGAATAACCCGCAATGAAATGCTTACGCGACTGACTTTATCTTGCATTGCATTGCGTGCTAAATTTAATTTCCTAATACCCCCCGTCTCTGTTCGTGTCTTAATCTTCGAGAACACAGTTCCCATAAATGCTCTTATATACAATACATAAATTTTTATTATATGTATATATTTATTGTTCTATATCCAAAGCGGATATTTTCCTGACGAACTCCGACCTCTGCGACGGCGTCAGTTCCTGTGAACAATTATTAGTGTTATTTATTGCGGGCACGTATCGGCATCTCTTTCACACTTTAACAGACGTGACGTCATACTATGGCCTTCATTCCATTGCGTTATAGCTACCCCCCCTACCCGCGCCGCACTAGTCTGCCTGTCTGCTGACGGCATAAGTAAACGCCGGTATTTTATTTATGCCATGTTCGTGACGGCAGACCGCGTGACTTGGAGGCGGGCGGCTGTGCGCACCTCAATGTATGAGGTCTGGTAGTCGTACAAGAGAAGTATTATCTCATTCTCTTGTCGATCTAAATTCTATCTATGTAATAATAGTAATAATAAAATAATTTATCGCCTTTGACAGACTTAGATTATTGCAAGTTGAGAAATAAATAAATAAAACACGTGTGGCACTCGGAGACTGCCGCGGTAAAGCTATTGCATAGCATTTTTTATCCACTTAATATGCAATTATAATTAGACAATAATAATTTAATATTAAAACAATAATAAAATAAGACCATGCTATATTTATAAACATTAACAAAAGCAAAACATTAACCCTTCACACTCATAAGCTAGACCGCGCGAGAGAGATGAGCAGACTTTTCATGATGCGCATGCAGTGCGACGTCACGCCGCGCGCTTATTCACAAACACTACACAAGAGCAACGTGTGAATGTGTTGAACGCGAGCTACACGATAGGCGGAGTGGGCGTGTTAGGTTTTATTTTCGTTACGGAATTTTTTGATTCGGTCGCCGCGCTCAAAGCCCGCGATAATAGCTATGCAATAGCTTAAAAATAAATAAAAAAGGCAAAAGGGGATGGCTCAGCTAACGTGTTCTAAATAGATGCATCGGACAGCACTGATTTTCAGTCAGCCCCGTATGCCTGTCTCTTTTTACTACAATTTCCTCTTGAATAATATATGAAATAATGAAACCCTCACCGCGACTAGAGCGTTGGCGGCCTGCAGTATGGCGTCCTGCCTGATGGCCCGGAGGTTCTTCTCCAGCACGGAGTCGACGTCGCCGGCCTGCTCCTCCAGCCACCGGCACACGGCCTCGTTGTCGTGCTCCCACTGGTGGGACTGGAAATAGGCAAACATTGACCATACAGGAACCTGAACGTGATGGAGTGCACGCGAAAATGATATCTCGAGGTGAATTACCAGTGGTAGGACCTCTGGTGAGTTCGCACGGGTAGGTACCACCACCGTCCTGCCTATTTCTGCCGTGAAGCAGTAATGCGTTTCGGTTTACGGAGACCTTACAACATATATCTCAAGGTGGGTGGCGCATTTACGTCGTAGATGTCCATGGGCTCCAGTAACCACTTAACACCAGGTGGACTGTGAGCTTGTCCACCCATCTAAGCAATAAAAAAAAATTGCGTTGTTCACCTGTAACTCCCCCCGGTCCTCTGCGAACCACCTCCGCAGCGTGGGCGCGGCGAGCCCCTGGTGCTGCGGCGCGGGCGGCGCGTGCTGTCCGGCCGCCTGCACGCGCCGCTCCTGCTCGCCCTGCAGCAGCAGCCGCCGCAGCCGCCAGTACAGCAGCCGCCGGGACTCGCGCCACGGGATTATGTCCTGGACAAGTCATTACACGATTAACTACACACATAATATATATTGTTGGAAGAAAATGAAAATACAAAGTGGCAACACTGTGACCACCTTTTTAAGGAGCAGTGTTGGCTGTGCTCGCTCTCTTATCTCGCCAGGTGTCTAATAAGGCCAGCCGGCCAATAAATTGTTTTTAAAAACCCAAAATCCGTTTCTGTTTATTACAATATCATAACTACTTGCTTAGGTGGATGGACGAGCTCACGGCCCACTTGATGTAAAGTGGTTATCAGAACCCGTCGACATCTACAACATAAATGCCGCCACCCACCTTGAAATATAATACAGTTATTTTGTGCAAACATATTTCAAGAACCAAGATGGTCCCACAATCTATTTTTCCCCCTATCTATTCGGTAACAGCCTAAGAAGATAATCCAACTACGCGCAAATAGGTGAGCTCACGGGCTCAACCTGAGAGAGTTTGCTAGCTCTAGCCCTAGCATCTAGCCCTAGCAGCCCTAGATCCGACGAGAAATAATGTCGCACAAAACTTACCGAGATGCAGCCCTTCTCCAGCATCCTCTCGGCGGTGTCGTGCAGCTCTGCGAACTGTACAGCTATCTGCGGAACGACACATAATGACTTATCAGTGTCCGGCCTTTCAGCAGGGTGGCTTCGTGCTTGCGCCCCAGATGCGGTTCCTTACCTCGTGGTAGATGGGACCGAGTTCTTTCTCACGGGCCTTTACAGCCTTCTCGGCTGTCAGCAGTTCGGTCTCAAGCTCCCGGACTCGACCTTCGGCTGTGTGGAGAGGAAAAATACAAGAGTTAAATGCCATGCGAAGTGCCGGGATCCGGGAGTGGAATCCTACTAGTACACATTGTTCTAATTAAATGTAAAAACTTTCAAATTAGCGTAACTGCTAGTGCGTGTTTTGGGTACGAGATATAAATATCGATATATAGAAGTCGATGTGTGAACGTCTCCTATCGACTCAGAAGTGTTGAATGACCCCCTGCCCCGTACAAGTACTCAATATGTTGGGTGGCCCCCCTACCCCACATAAGTACTCAATATGTTGGGTGACCCCCTACCCCGCAGAAGTACTCAATATGTTGGATGGCCCCCCTACCCCACATAAGTACTCAATATGTTGGATGACCCCTCTACCCCGCAGAAATACTCAATATGTTGGGTGCCCCCCCCCTACCCCGTACAAGTACTCACCAGCTTTTCCGATGTCGGTTTTAACCAGGACGTCATCAATGGAACCGCGCCTGTCGAAGTTCTTTGAGATTTCTTTGATCTGCTCCTTCAGTTCTGCGGAGCACCCAGACGAGGTCAACGTGAGGAGTTAGTAAACATATTATGTTATAGCTCTTATTGTGAGTATTTTTTTGTGAATACATATTAAGGTTAAGGCGTTATCTTCGGGTGATGTCCACGGACCGTGCGGATAAAGCAAAATAAAAAACGAACATAAGTTTAAAAATGATTAATTTCTGAAAGAATCCACGACATTTCTTCCGTTTTATATTTTAGAAAAAAAATTTTTGTATAATCTTGTGACATTTCTTAACGAAGATCTACCCAAGATATTACAATCGCCTTAGGGTATTATTATAAATCCTATGCTATCCTTGAGAAGGTCAGAGCTGTTTTTATCGCCATTATAGACTGAAGCAGGCGTCTCACTCAATAATAAGCAATCACCATCGCCCACGGACATCAACAATGCCAAGGACGCCGTGAAACCGCTTCCTACCATAGAGAGCAGATGCTAGGCACTTCAGTACCGTCAAACAGTTCACCGTATGCTCCCCCCGTACCTGATATCCTGGCCGTTTGCCTGAGGAGTTGAGGGTCTAGCCGGTGCATAGTCTTGAGTATGTCCCGCTGCTTGAATTTAACTTCGACTATGCCCTCCGCTTCTAAAACACCGCCTCTGTAATGAAAAAGGTAATGAATAGATTCATAATGATTAATAGATTCATACTGGTGGTAGGACCTCTTGTGAGTCCGCGCGGGTAGGTACCACCGCCCTGCCTATTCTTTCTGCCGTGAAGCAGTAATGCGTTTCGGTTTGAAGGGTGGGGCAGCCGTTATACTGTTAAAAGTGAGACCTTAGAACTCATGTTTCAAGGTGGGTGGCGGCGTTTACGTTGTAGATGTCTATGGGCTCCGGTGACCACTTAACATCAGGTTGCCAGTGAGCTCGTCCACGCATGTAAGCAATCTATACTAATGTTATAAAGCTGAAGAGTTTGTTTGTTTGAACGCGCTAATCTCAGGAACTACTGGTCCGATTTGAAAAAATCTTTCAGTGTCAGGATAGCTCATTTATTGAGGAAGGCTATAGGCTATATAACATCACGCTTCCGCTGCGCGCGCTGCGGAAACGGTTAAATTTTCGCTAAAATAAAATAAAATGACAAAATTGTTCCCCTTTAAAAGATCTAAAAAAAGTCGGCGACAGCATATGTCTATATGTTAAGGTTGGCTCTTTATAACGTTTTTTATGCTAACGAAATTTGTTCTAAAATAAAGCATTATTTGTGAATATGTTTTTATAAAGATGATATTCTACGTAAATGAAGAGGCGGGTAAAATCTAGCGTTATGCCAAACTAACTATTCCACGTGAACGAAGTCGCGGGCAAAAGCTAGTAAATATATAAAGGTAACTGAATCTGTGTTATCTGAGCAGAATGATTTGTATCGGTAGATGGCAGCACCTGGCTTCGGGGTCGGCGTACATCTCCATGCGCGCGCTGTTGACGCTGGGGTCCACCACCGCCCACGCGCCCCCCCGCAGCTCGGCCCCCGGGGGCACGTACACCAGCACCGGCCCCCCCGGCCCCCGCAGCGCCCGCACGATCTCCGCGCCGAACTTCAGGATCTGCTCGTACATGTCTGCGGGCGACGCACTCTCTTATGAACACACTTGTCGAAATAGGACACAACTATAATTACTAGTGGTTCCCCAATAGTCGAAATTCGATTATAATGATTCTATTGTCACAAATTTCGCTAAGACTTGAGATTATAGCTAAATAATATTAAAAGACAAACAATATTGATTTATTCTCAATTTGACCAGACTTTAATAATTAACAAAAGAGTATAATTATGTCAAATACACGGTAGTATAGTAATCGGCAAACATCGTGAGCAAATGACCTTGACTGCGCAGAACCGAATTTTAGATCACTTTGGTGGTGAGGGTGAGGCGCGACGGCAGGGGAAATCGTATCGAGCGCGTTATTGGTAGATCAGTCGAACCTTGCGTCCCGCACCGCGCCTTCGTTCCGCTTGCTCCCAAAAGTACGCTTGCGTACAGTGAAAAGTCTATCGTTATTAATCGTTAAGTTATATTTTGTTATAATTACTTGTTGACTTTGTTGCCATTGCTATTTGTTGAGTGTTTGTTGATTTTTTATAAAAAATACACTATGCCGCGACAAACTGGTGTAGTATTCAAAAGAAAGGGTAGAAAATTTGTGTACGACGTATATTGCTTCATTATAAAACAGGGGAAGAATGATATTATGGAAAAAGTAAAACAGACTTCGGAAGCAACAAAAACATCAGTGAGTACTGTTAGGTGCATTATTAACGAAGCTAAAGGCTCTGGCTTGCTCATCGTGCTTGGGACTCCGGGTAAGAAAAGATCAGGGAAGAAGAAAGTTACCGGAATGGATAGTTTCGTTCAATCTGTAATAAAAAGATGTAATCATAATAACTACATAACAAGCAGCGAGACTCCGTACCGTAGAAAGGCTTCGAAAAATTTAAAGAAGATATAAATTTTAATGGCTCGGAATGAAGCTTACGACGGATTATGAAAGAGCTAGGCTTCAGATGGAAAAAAAGAACAGAAAATAATCGGAAGCTGGTAATTGAAAAAAGTAACATTCGATTACTACGAATCGAATATCTTCAAAAAATAATTAATTATAGACAAAAAAGAAGAACGAACCGACCGAGTCGTAAACTACACCGATGAGCCCTATGTCGACTTATCACGATGATAGCGACTCGGGTGATGAAAACAGTGATGATGATAATGGTCAAGATTACGATAACGAAAAAAAAATTACAAATACCAGCTTCGCTTCGACTGAACGAAGACCTGGCAACAGCTCTAGTTTTGACTTAATAGAAGGAATATCTATTTTACCCCAAGATTAAATTATTACAATTATTAACCTATATTTTTTGTTGATGTTCTAATAAATATATAAATAAATACATATGTTGATTTTAATAATTTAATTGCATTATGACGCAGAGTAAATAATGTTTTTGCACGTGAGTGTACCATGCGCAAACTTACCCCCACTACGTCAACAAATGCTCAAGAAGTTTGCCGGCTATTATATGTGTAGTTTTTTTTTTATAGATTTAATGTATTTATTAAGCTTAATTAAAAAAAAAATTGCATTCTGCACCCCTTGTCTATAATCTCATAAAGTATTAGAATTTTACTTTAAAAATAGTTGTATTCGGCCTAACATTAACTTCTATGTCAATCTCCTACCGACCTTTCTGTCCGCCGCTGAAGCCACGCCAATTGGCGAATATGATGATGGGCAGATTCTCTCTGGAGAAGTCGTTAATCGCCTGCGCCGTCTTGTATGCGGAATCCGGGAACCAGACCTGGTGAGAAACAGTCGAATGTGAACCTTAATATCAAAGAAATCCAAAATATCAGTCCTTCCGTCAGGCATATATTCTGTGGTCCCCGCCCGCTACTAGTGCCATCTATATACGTGTCTCGAACAGACAGGAAGTCGGACTTCTGAAGGCAGCACTATGGAGCCGCGGGGCAGGGGTTGGGCATGTTTACCGTTGAGCGATACATTAAACACCCTATATATGTATTAAAATCTCCAAATTTGTTGTCACTGGGGGCACACTGTCGCAACGGAAGGGTTCTGCCTACCTGTCCGGCTTGCTGCAGGGTCTTGGCTTCAGAGTCCAGGTTGGCAGGGTCGGCGGGCAACGTCAGCTCCACCGTTCTGGTTTCCACGGCGATCACTCCAACCGGGATGCCGCCCAGACGAGCTCGACCTGAAATATCGATATCGATAAATACTTTCGTCAAATCTAAGCTCGTTGATAATTCTTAGTTCAACATCGAATAAATCAATTTAATTCAATATGCTTCATATTTAGATTAAACCGTAAAAGTAATTTTCATTTTAGCTTTTTTTATATTTCATTTTTGTTTAATATTTAGCGTATAAAATTTAGTTTAATGTGGTATGGACATTTGATGCGTAGAGAGGAAATACATCTCACTAGGAAATCTATAGAAGGTAGAGGGGGAAGAGGTCGACCGAAGAAGAGATAGATGGAGTGTGTGAATGACGATATGAGATGACGACTAATAGACGAGATTGAATGAGAAAAATTCGCTGTGCCGACCCCACCTAGTGGGATAAAGTGGAGAAAAAAAGAGATTTTTGTTTAATATTATTATTAAGCTGGACCGACCGGTGACGACAGTCTGCGCCCAGGGGCCCATGATCTCGTCGAAGCTGCCGTGGTCGAAGAACCCTGGCCTGGTGCCGTCCCCGTTGAGCATGAGGCGGGGGTCGTGCGGGCCCCGCGGCGGCACCCACAGCACGGGCCTCTCCACGGGGTCGGAGCAGCGCATTATCGGCACCATGCTCAGTTTGTCCTGGAAACGGCGAGCGCTTTTATGATTTTCTTTTTGAGCAGCGGGTATTTGATGAAACGTAATGGCCGGATCGTGACGCGCTTTCTCGCTTCCATGAGCTTTTCGGAGACGAATACTGATAAAACAGCAAGTCAAAGGAGTTTTACCGCATCATCATCCCACCACTCCCGCTAAGGGGCAGAACTCTCTTCTTACTCAGATATTTTGACATTATGTTTTTTAGTAATTTTTTTTTTATTTATTGCATCGATGGGTTTACGAGCTCATGGTCCACTTGACGTTAAGTGGCTACCGGAGCCCATAGACATCTACAACGTGAATGCCGCCACCCACCTTAAGACATGTTCCAAGGCTCTGTTACTGCTTCACGGCAGAAATAAGCAGGACGGTGGTACCTACCCGTGCGGACTCACAAGAGGTCCAATAACCATTATAAAATATAGACATTGTTTTATCCATACACAAACTTTTTATAACACAAATCCTCTCAAAAGTTTTATTATATGCTAATGTCATTAAAAGACTTAGGTACAGCTCGTGTGACCAAGCCGACTCCGAACCCACCTTGGGCACGAAAGCCAGCCAGTTGACCGCAGTCCGGACGGCGTCCAGGTCGGAGGGCGCCACCGCGTGGGAGACTCCGTTGTGGTGCATGATCTGGACTCCTCCCAGCTGGTTGTTGCTGGCGTACACCGCCCGCCCGAGGACCTTGTTCAGCGCGGCGTGACCGGTCAGGATTATATATGAACTCTCCACTTGTATTACTCTATGACCCAATCTGCAAGCAAATCCATATAAGTTAAGTAAATGCTGCTAAAGACTGCTGTGACACTTGCTTCTTAGGTCAAAGTTGATAATTAGAATCATTAAAATGACCAATAAATTGGGCACGGATTGCATGTCGTTAAAACTAGGTTGAATTCACGAAAATTTACTGCTGGTAGGACGTCTTGTGAGTCCGCCCGGGTAGATACCACCACCCTGCCTATTTCTGCCGTGAAGCAGTAATGCGTTTCGGTTTGAAGAGTGGGGCAGCCGTTGTAACTATACTGAGGCCTTAGAACTCATGTCTCGAGGTGGGGCGCATCATTTACATTGTAGATGTCTATGGGCCCCGGTAACCAACTAACACCAAGTGTACTTAGTATACAAGTTTCAACTTCAGCTTGGTTTCGTTCTTGCGTCACAAAGCGGTTAAACAAAACTACTATAGTTTATCTTAACGACGGTCGCAAGAATCTGTCTTGAAACTTGGGATCAAAGTAGCAATTGCTTTGCACTTCGTTTGCCTCGTTCTTCGAACCGAACCCATGAATTTTTCGCAGCAGAAACTGACAGGACGGTCCTGGTGGTCGAGGGTCCTCAGGGGGTACCAGTCCTGTGACCCCACCAGTCGTTGAACACAGTTGTGTGTGTAGTTGATTGTTCAACCTTCGCTGTAATGATTGCCCTAAGCACGTCATTACGGACCCTCTTGATCCATTAACGGTGCTTTTAGGTACCACAAGCACCGGTCAACGTCCGGGCTCGGCGAGTAAACTAACCCAGAGACGCAGCCCACTGAGTTTCTGGCCGCATCTTCTCAGTGGGTCGCGTTTCCGATCCAGTGGTAAATTCTGCGAAGCACTGCTCTTGCTAGGGCCAGTGTTAGCAACACTCCCGGTTTGAGCACCGAGAGCTCACCTACACGCTAGGGTAACGCTGATATAGCCTCATAGGCGGCGTGGCGGTACCTACCCGTGCGGACTCATAAGAGGTCCTACCACCAGTAATTACGCAAATTATAATTTTGCGGTTTGATTTTTATTACACGATGTTATTCCTTCACCGTGGAAGTAAATCGTGAACATTTGTTAAGTACGTATTTCATTAGAAAAATTGGTACCCGCCTGCGGGATTCGAACACCGGTGCATCGCTTCAACACGAATGCAACGGACGTCTTATCCTTTAGGCCGCGACGATTTCAAATATGATATGACATGGCGTATGAGCCTCTTAAGGAGCTAGAGCCAGTACCTCACAACGTAGGACCCGATGCCGATGGCCCGGCACGTGACGATGGATATGGTGACGATGTCCTCGTAGGCCTGCGCGGTCTCGCCGGCGATGAGCCCCGCGTCCCGGAGACACTCCACCCCCAGCCCGTCCTCCTTGCCTGGACGAAACAAACACCAGCTTTAAGAATGCCCTTACAAATATATTCCGTTTTAATTTTTTTATTTGGACAGTATATTTTTTTCTCTAGCTTTGAGACTATCGTGTTACTATTTTTTTAATGTATTAATGTTTTCGATTTTCAACGTATTTGTTTTTAAACTATTGCATAACTTTTATCGCGGGCTTTGAACGCGAATATTTACGCTTTTTTTTTGATCGTTTTGTTCAGTGTTTTCAATTTTAAGAGGACTCATAATGCACTTTACTCTTACTATTTTTCGACGTATCCTCCGTCAGTGTAGCTGACGTCTGTGAGGATACGCTTTAACAATAAGGTTACAATGAGAGCGGAGACTCCGTACCGATAATATCCGTGATCTTGTATCTGGCCTCCCCCTCGTCTTCGATGAGCTCCGCCTTGACCGCCCCGAGCGGCGCCAGCCGGGCGTAGGCCGGGGGGCTGAGGTACAGATACCGGAAGCCGCGCTCCGGGCGCTCCGCCTCCAGCCACGCCGCGCTGAACTCCGCCTTCACCTCCTCGGCGACTCCGATGCGGGCCCCGGAGTTCACGCTCACGTAGATCTGACAAAGAATCGCACCGGCTCGATACACTTAACCGTAAAATTAAGGGATAATCAACCCCCCCCTCCCCCGTGGGTTTCCCTCAAATAAACTGATTCCCAATACTGTTTGTACCAAGTCAACGTGATTTGATCTAGGGAAGTCACGCTCTAGAAGTAAGGGTATCATCACCTTCCACGCATAAAACCCATTATTATACTGTAAATAACAATATTGTCTACGCAAAATTTTAATCCGTCTTTTGGTTGATTCTAATCGTTAATTTGGTTCTTTTTATTTATTTATTTAAATAAAACACTTAAGTATAATATAATTTAGATTATTAACATACATAACGTTAATAATCTCTCTTTTATAACAGTTTCATTAAAAACAATCACATATTGAAGCGTGAGAGACTATTTATTTGGTTTAAAAGACATTTTTACAACATTACAAAAGAAACCAATTAAAGTTTTAAAAAATTTGGAAAAGAATCATAACAAAAGCTTCTTCAGCTATTTAAATGGAGGAAACTTAATTCAAGTTCAATTAAAAACACCGTATTGTTGATGCTGATACCAAATAAAACGCCCCTTTAATTAGTAAAATAAATGTTGCATTAAGCGAATACTCTCGATATGATAGTCGAAATTCAACTCACCCTCGGTATCTTGAGTTCTCTCGCGTACTGTGACGCCTTGTAGTACACCCAGTCCTCCTGGGGCCCGAACGACCCCATGTAGTGCGTGAGGTCGTTCGCGATGAGAATGATGTCCCGACCCTCGGGGCACTCGGGCGTGAACAGCGTCAGGCGCCACGCCACCATCCCGACCTGCACGACAAGGGGGAGCCGCTGATTCATCATCATCAGACCACGAGGAGTGCAACCGTCCACATCCGGCAGCCGGCTTTCATTGGCACCATATGCAAACTAATACGGCTAAACCAATGGTGGATGGTCCTCTTACGTAGTTACCAGAGTGAATAGACATCTACAGCATAAACGCCGCCACCTACCTCGAGATATGAGTCTATCCATTAAGCACATGTATTTTCTACATGGGTACCAAGTTTCAAGTCAATCGGTTGCATGGTTCAGTAGTTATAACGGAACATCCGTAAAAACCACTGTAAATTTATATGTTAGTATAGATAAGCAGATGGGCGCTCACGTTGTTCTGTCCGGGGAGGCGCGTGACCTCCACGACCCGTCGCTCGCCGTCGGGCTCCACCACCAGCTCCACGAATGACATCACGGTGTCCGGCAGCGGACCTGGACACGAGACCATAGATAATACACATAAACTAGTTATACGAAACTTAAAAAAAAAAATACAATTCCGAACTTGTGTCGAATTTAGTTACGGCCGTTTGCAACACGACCTTTCAGCCTACTTTAATTTTAAAAAAACTATTCCGAAATGCTGTCAAATTTATTTACGGCCTTTTGTGACACGACCTTTTAGCCTACCTTAAAATATTCTAGATAATCACTTATTATACTATTATTTATGTTAATAATAGATTAACTAGTGTAGTTGTTTAATGTTTATTGTGAATAGAATTATTTCCTTACATTATAAGTTAGATTAGTTTTCCTTCCGATGTTGTTTTGTGCTATAGCTGTAAGGAACATTGTGTACTTTGAACATTTATCTTATTTAGTCGTGCGCACATGGCTTATGTTGCAAGCCAGATTTTTACTTAATGTTATTTATTGTGTATCTTTTTTTTAGCTTGTAATGTATTGTGCGCCTAATAAATAAATTAAATAAATAAATACGAATTATCCAGATCTACACAAAATTTCTTCTTTAAATTACTAACATAAGTGTACCGAGAATTTAATGAACATCTTAAATTGACTCGTGACAATTCCCTCGCTACCTTACTTATGGTGTTAAGACTATAGTCAACAAAGTCATCATTGTTATCTGCTTATATGTAGAAAATACTATATTGGTAAAATAAAACAATTCAGATGACATGGCTTATCACATTGACCGGTGGTGGGGTATATTTCAATATAGCCGGTAGAGATGGGTACCACCATCATACTAATTGCTGGCGTATAGAAATCATCTCTTCCAATTTGAAGAGATTTATAATTTTCTCGAGTTTGGTGGTGGTACTTACATTACCCATGGGTGTAACGAGTACAATGTGCTTACTTAGTGCAAGTTTTTGAAGTGAAACTTCTAATGCGACTTCCAACAAGGTTACGTTAAACGTTTAACGTTCTTGGAGAGGGGGAATAGAAAGAGACAGAGCGAGAGTGAACGCGTGGCACTCGCACGCATGCGCGTGGTATATCTGTTACAGCGCGAGCGTTAGCAACCAGTAGCATCCAATATCTTAATGAAGTATTCAAAAAATATATATAATATATTTATTTTTCTAACTATAATTTCAAATTTCAATTTTATAAAATATAAATTCAAATTTAACGGCCGTCTGGTGTAGTGGTAAGTGACATGGTCACTACACAAGGGGGTCGCGGGTTCGAATCCCGCCAAGGGAAGATATTTGTATGATAAATATAAATGTCTTTTCCAAGGTTATGGATGTCTATTAAATATATGTATGTGTATAATAAAAATCTTACATTTATATCCGCTATCTGGTACCTGTAACACAAGTTCTTTACGAACTTATCACGGGATCAGTTAACGTGGCGTGATTGTTAAAAAAAAAAAAAAAATTATATATATATTAAGGATCAAAAACGAAGAAAACCACAATACTACACATCGAAAAAGAAGTTTCACTTCATACTTCATACACGTGCACCAAGTTGCACGAGCACCGTTTTTTTAACATTCTCGATCGCGTAAAGTTAACTCAAATTTGTATGGAGTTGGAACAGCGCCCCTAGCGGCAAACGAAGGGAAGCTGTTCCAACTCCATATACTAAACACACTCAATTCCGGGTGAAGCATTAGAAACATAAGCTAACCATCGACGGTGCCATCTTCGATGCAGTCCCTCCACCTCTTCTCGACAACCTGACGGAACATATCCGGAATGTCGTAAACGTAGGTAGTTCCTTGCGATGTTGCCTGTTCAAAAAAAAGCAATAAATTGCCAATTAAATATCATAATTTTTTACGTAATAACGTCTCTTATAAATCAATTAACACCGCGCACCAAGCACACACGAAAAAGTGTCACGTTCCGCCTGAGCGTGCGAGCGAGAGCGCGAAACAAGCGATAGAGATATACTATATATCTCACCAAAGGGGATAGACTTTACAAACAAGCAATATATATTTTTTAATCTATATTTAGTTTTCGTTTTAACACGATGAGAGTCCAATACATGAGATAACGGCTCTTAGAGTGGTAAGTTGCTACCGTTTGCAACAAGACGCGTTTTTAAAACTAAACCTATAAACAGTTCTGGTATACCAAACCGTCCTCAGGTTGACCGTTGATTAAGAAAGTTTTCGCTTTTTATTATTGAATACAGATATTTTTCTTAGAAAATCGAATAATAATTTATAAATGAACAAAGAAAATACTTTTATGAACGACCTTTTTTTTGGACCATGGACATCTACAACATTTATGCCCCCCATCTACCTTGAGACATGAGTTCTAAGTTTCAGTTTTACAGTATAGCAACTGCCCCCCGTCTTCAAACCGAAACGCATTACTGCTTCACGGCACAAATTATCTATAATGTCACATTTAAAAACTTTTTTATTGCCATTGCACACAACCCACCTGATGGTGAGTGGTTACCGTCACCTATGGACTTGAGCCAAGCTACTGCCCATACTTCAATACTCTCCACAAGCCTCGTTTGAAGAAGGACATGTTATAGCGCTCAGGCAACACCGTGGAGGGGAGCTTATTCCAAAGCCGGGTGGTAATTTGAACTGAAGGTTCAGTGTAACGTTCCAACCGTGCGTGGATCAGGGGAGCTCACCAGGAATCTCTTCTGCTGCAGGTAGTCCTTGGTGAGGTAGGGCGTGGAGATGGGCAGCCCGTGCATCGGTCCCTGACGCGGCCCAAACGAGTGGAACATGATCTGCGGGTAGAGAACTGTGGTGAGTACTGGCTCGGTGGTGCGGCGACTAGCGGCGTTGACTGTTGCACTTTTCGAGCGTTCCCGATTTTACTTACTTTGATATTCACTGCCGCCATTCACCGACAGATGGCGTTGATCTTACCGACGTAACAGTTTATACAAAATAAAACCTTGAGCTGTCAGTAATTAAGGTCGAATTTCGACTAGAGGTCAAACAGAGCTAATGTTAAATGCAATATTATAATAATTTATACTCAAGCTCGGTGGAGTGATGACCTGTGCAGGGTGGCTGGCAGGAGCTGGATAAGAGAAGCCAAGGAACATGCTCAGTGGCGAGCAATTGGAGAGAGATGTCCAGCAGTGGATTGATATAGGATGACGATGATGATACTCACAACACCGATCTTTGGGTCGGATATCTCCTCGTACGTGTAGACATCGAGCGAGTAACCGGAGCCGTTGGACAGACAGAGACGGATATTCTTGGTCGGCGCCCCCGGACCTGCGGTACAACAGTTCGAAGCTACTTCACAATGCGGCAACGGACGCTTAGAAGCGCACGAGGACACGGCTGTAATGTCGCCGCATATACATAGCGGCCGAGTCACGTCATTTGTGGGTATAGATCATGCGCTAATATAAAACTCTTAGCTTTATATATGTATAGGGATGGAGCTTATGTACAATACAATTGAGTGTTCGCTCTCAAGGTGACAGGTGGATAAAATTATCCCGAAAGGGGCTCTGGTGGCAGCTGGTGCGTCAGTATAGTGAAGGGCCAGCTCCGACTTGATTGACGACGCGGACTCACCGATCCTAAGCGTGAACCGTATCTCCGCCTGCAACACGCGCAGCTTCCACAACCTGGGGCCGTACCTCATGACCATACCGAGCACCGACTCCTCGATCTGAAAGCACATTAAGATTTTATTACATTACGAGTGTACGTACACGTCACATGAGTAGTCACAGGCTAAACTTTATAAATGTATACCTGTCTCTTTCTAATGTCACTTTATCGTTACGTCAACTGTCAAATCGTGACGAAGCTAAAATTCAACGTACGAAGTAATCAGAACTGAGGAAGTAGTTTTGAACGCGATTTATAAACAATGTTATTAACCGTAGGAGCATGTTGACATGTCAGCGTCTTCTCACGGCTCTCACCTTCTTTGTGTTCATGTTCAGTCTGCTATTGTCACACAGGAATTACGGCTTAAATAGTGGGTCATGTTTTAAGGAGGTAAGGAGCCAGGGAAGGTCTACCAATGACTTTGTTTCCTACCTAAGCTGATAGAATTGAGAGGCCATTTCAGCGTAACCTTAACTAGTAGGTGAGCTCACGGTGCTCAAATCTGACGACTTTGCTAACACTAACCCTAGCATGAGCAGTGCTTCGCAAAATCTACCACTGGATCGGAAACGCGACCCACTGAGAATATCCAGCGAGAAACTCAGTGGGCTGTCTGTGGGTTATAACAATGAGCGAGTGGATTTGCGCATATGTAGGCCCATTATGAAAATGGCGTTAGCGCGATTCAGGCGTCTGTCAAATGTCTTGTTCTCTATGGGGACTACTGCCACAGTACAGTTACCTTGGCAGGGTCCATGATGACGGTCGGACCGAAGTTCAGAAATATGTGGTTGCAGTCGGTCCGCTTCGCTAGCGGGTGAGAGAACGCCACCTCCAGTTCATCCATGGCTTCCAGCAGCACCCTGTAACAACCACTCTGCTAATTCCTAGTCCCGGACCTACCCAGTCCTAGTCCCTAGTAGGTCCTAGGCCCGGATGAGAAAAGAGGAGGGTTGGGTTGTGGTTCGATCTTTCCACCGCAACACAATCAATGCCGAATATCAGGTGGTGGCTAATTAGCCGGACTCAAATAAGGCTTCAGCGACCTGGAAGAACTAAATCTCTTCCAAAACTACACTGGTGGCAGGACCTCTTGTGAGTCCGCGCGGGTTGGTACCACCGCCCTGCCTATTTCTGCCGTGAAGCAGTAAGTTGCCGGTTTGAAGAGCGGGGCAGTCGTAACTATACTGAGACCTTAGAACTTACATCTCAAGGTGGGTGTCGGCATTTACGTAGTAGATATCTATGGGATCCGGTAACCATTTAACACCAGGTGGGCTGTAAGCTCGTTCACCCATCGATCTTTTCACCGCAAAACAATCAATGCCGAATGTCGGGCGGTGGTTAATTAGCCGGACCCAAATAAGGCTTCAGCGACCTGGAAGAACTAAATATCTTCCAAAACTTTATTATCGTCACCTTTCGCCTTCATTCTGCAGATATTCAAAGCTTGCCTCCTTCGTGATCAAATCCTGGTGTCTGATGATGGAGCGTATGAAGAACCTGTAGTCCGTCACCTCCTGGCCTTTCTTCACCTGGAATCCATTTATGTAAATCTTTAATTCGAATTACGTCTTAACAATACATGTAACTATATCCATAAAATTAAAAAAAAAAACATGTGTGCAATTCATACGTGGTAGAAGTGAAACTTACAAAAATTATAATACAATTATCCTTAATGTCTATGTATATGTAAAATTTTGTCATTAGTAAATAATTGTAAATCATCTTTAATAGTATGAGGTAGCGCGCTCTGTGAATTGATATTTTAACTTCACGTATAATGTATTCTATCTCGTTCTCTCGCCGGCTGAATCCTATACATTTATGTGTTTGTGTCTCTATGGACTTATTTTTTCGTTTCATCGAGTTTGAAATCACAACGATTCTAAAGAAGTCGCACTTCAAAAAAAAAATCCTTTTTAAGAGTAATCATTTAGTTCATAACATGATTGTTCAATATATTTAATGGTATTTTATCCTTCAGCTAAGTTTTAAGTATGTGGTACATAACATGGGTATACAAAAAATCGTGATAGTATTAAAGAGAATATTTAACCAGACATTGGAAATGTTTAAATTCCTCAAGTAATTCCATCAAAATTTACTTTTATTAAGTTTCAGGCGTTTAGTTTTTTATTGCTTAGTTGGGTGGACGAGCTCACGGCCCACCTGGTGTTAAGTGGTTACCGGAGCCCACAGACAGCTACAACGCAAATGCCGCCACCCACCTCGAGACATGAGTTGTAGGGTCTCACTTTTAACAGTACAACGGCTGCCCTGCCCTTCAAACCGAAACGCATTACTGCTTCACGACAGAAGTAGGCAGGGGGTGGCACCTAACCGTGCGGACTCACAAGAGGTCCTACCATCAGTAAAAAGTGGTTTTTCAATATTCGATTTGAGCATCCATTGCGCGTTCGTACCTTCGCCTTCCCCAGGTACAAGTGCATCTTCTGGTTGCTGGTCGGCAGCGCTTCGAGCTCGTAGCTCCTCATCCTGTACAGCTCCAGCTGGAAGGCGGAGGCCGGCTCCAGGTGGCGGTAGATCGTGTCCTCGGTGAAGTCGTTGCGGGCGCGGTACGTGAAAAACTTTGGGAACTGACGTCTGGAGGGGGGAGACGCGTGTTTGGTGAAACAGAACTATGTCAGTATATATATTAATGTCAATTTATATATTAGTATAGATTTAAACCACTAAAGAAATTAAGAGACACAGACGATTTTCATTTTCAGAAAAAACTAAAAGATAATCTTATTAGTGAAAATTATTTTCACATAAATGATTTTCTAAGGGACGACATTGAAAATAATATATGGATTTTTTTATGATTACTTGAATTATGGATGGATGAATGGTAAATTATATAATATCATAATGTCTTGCACTGCACTAAAATTCGCATGTCTAATTATGACATGCTTTGTACATGCTGCTTTTAACTTCTGTAATAACTCATTTTCACTATGCTTAGTGAATAAATGATTTCTTTCTTTCTTCTAATAAGCGAAGTTGTAAGGCAAGGATAGTTTTCCTCACGCCTCATACAGCGTGTTGCTTTTCGTTTGTCAACTAACTTGATGAGCAGCATAAAGGTGATTCTTCGGATCCGCTTGTGATGCAGCTCGTGTCGGTGGGCCCTGCAGAAGTTCCCGAAGCGACGTGAGACGGCGCTGTCGTCCGCCTCCCCGTTGTCCCTCACCCCGATCATCAGGATGTGGATTGGTTCCAACGGCTGAACAACAAACACACCTTTATTATTATTATTTTTTTTTTATTGCTTAGATGGGTGGACGAGCTCACAGCCCACCTGGTGTTAAGTGATTAGTGGAGCCCGTAGACATCTAGAGCGTAATTACGCCACCCATCTTGAGATATAAGTTCTAAGGTCTCAAGTACAGTTACAACGACTACCCCGCTCTTCAAATCGAAACGCATTACTGCTTCACGGCAGAAATAGGCAGGGTGGTGGTACCGCGCCGACTCAGAACAGGTCCTACCACCGGTAATTACGTCAACTATAATTTTGCGGGTTTGATTTTTGGGAACTTTTGAGGGGATCATACTTTTCTAATGACCCTTGTAGATAGACCAGCCTACGAACCGCATGATGGTGAGTGGTTACAAGGTCAAAGGCAGGTCAAGGTCTGCAAACCTTGAAGAACATGTCATAGCGTTCGGGAAACACCGTGGAGGGAGCTCATGCTAGAGCTGGACGGTACGTGGCAGAAAAGTACTCTGAAGACGCACTGTGGATGAACACAGCGACTTTATATAGTAGGCATGTACGTACTTATCCGAATCCCGATCTATATATTAACACGGGAAGCAAAAACTTTGTACCCCTTTTTAATAAAATTGCACGGACGGAGCAGTATGAAATTTCTCACACTTACAGAGAATATAGAGGAGTACCTACAGAATTTAATTTTTTTTTTATTTTGCCTGATAAATACATTAAATCAATAAAGAAAACATTACACACACTAGCGTGTATTTGACACGCACATACACACGCATATATACTCTTATGTTTATTGTCAACACTTTCTTGTTGTTTAAAGTCTGTGGTCAAATTGAGAATAAATTAATATTGTTTGTCTTT
This sequence comes from Bombyx mandarina, assembly GCF_030267445.1. NCBI lineage: Eukaryota > Metazoa > Arthropoda > Insecta > Lepidoptera > Bombycidae > Bombyx > Bombyx mandarina. The sequence goes on from NC_143229.1 coordinate 16,369,136, forward strand.
AATATTATTGCCTATAGTGTAGTTTTGGCGAAATCTGTCATTATAGAAGTTTATTAGCCTTTGATAATTGAACCATAATAATGTTCAAGCTTATAATTTTAATTAATTAGTCACAATTTGGTAAACTACAAAAAAAAAAAACTTTATTATTAAAGCTTTACAATTTTCGGATTTAAGACGTGTGTACAGGAAGTCTCGTATATGTATTCCTCGTCTAAGGGTAGTTCTAATTGACTCGTCTGACCCTTAACACGTCACAAGCCCTATTGACTGTTCAATTGCCCAAAATGTTATTGGATCCAACACGTGCGGGTTCACAGCTGATCATGAACTCACCACCTCCTCGTCGATGATGTTCTGCTTGTAGTCTAAGCCGACGTTGATGCTCGTGCTGTCGCGGCTCTCGCTGCCCTCCTGCAGCGCCGCGAGATCCTGGAGACAAGCTTATTGACCCTCATCTTCGTTTGACATATTTAACCTTTTGATGTCCAGTAGCCACACGTATAGGGCCTATAGTCTTACATTTACATAACATGTTTACTGGTGGTAGGACCTCTTGTGAGTCCGCACGGGTAGGTACCACCACTTTGCCTATTTCTGCCGTGAAGCAGTGATGCGTTTCGGTTTGAAGGGCGAGGTAGCTGTTGTAACTATATTGAGACCTTAGAACTCATATCTCAAGGTGGGTAGCAGCATTTACGTTGTAGATGTCTATGGGCTCCGGTAACTACATAACACCAGGTGGGCTGTGAGCTCGTCCACCCATCAACGCAATAAAAAGAAACTGTTGATCTGAGGTGAGACGGGTTCACAGCTTGTAGGCACTACAGTGTCTTCGAGTTCGTGAATATACATATAAAGGGTACGTGCAAAGTAAGTACAGGGTACTTGCATAAGGCTATCGGAATCTTTAACCCTTTGCGGTACCTACCCGTGCGGACTCACACCACGTCCTACCATCAGCAATTACGCAAATTATAATTTTGAGGGTTTGATTTTTATTACACGACGTTATTCCTTCACCGTGGAAGTTAATCGAATCGTGGTACCGGCGGTGGTAATGCACCGGCCGTCTTATCCTTTAGGCCACGACAACTTCAAACTAAACTTCACCTCAGATCAACTAATTGAAAATAAAGACCTTCTCAACCGAGGCTCGTGGAGAGTACCTAACGCGGCCGGGGCTTGGCTTTGCCCCTGGCATTGCTGAAGTCCATGGGCGACGGTAACCACTCACCATCACGTGGGCCGTACGCTCGTTTGCCTACTAGGGCATTAAAAAAAAGTATAAGTAGTAAAAGCCACCAACCTCCTTCCTGACCGAGGCCGAACTAGCAAAGTCGTGGACCAGGTCCAGGAGTTCGTCAGCGTACTGCACGAACTGGTCGAACGAGAGGAACGCCGCCAGCGCTCCGGTCCGATGGTGGCACTTGCGCATGGCGGCTGCGCTCAGCTCGGCCGGGATCCCGACCTTGTCCTCGCTCGCGGACAGCTCAATCTCCGATTGGGACAGCGGTATCCTGATCAGGATCAATTGTGGGAGCAGTATTAGTAGCCAGAACAACTTGGCGTCGCTCGGTGGAGCAGGAGCTAGATGTCTTGGGCATAACGTGGGAGGAGCTAAAACAGACCGATGTAAATGGAAGGATTTGATTCGAGACCTACACCCCAGCAGAGGGTAATAGGAAATAATGATGATGAATGATGAGTATTAGTAGTGTCATACCCGATCCTGTGGACCGAATGGTAAACAGTCGACGTCGCCCTAAGCACGTCATTACGGACCCTCCCGATCCATTAACGGTGCTTTTAGGTACCTCAAGCACCGGTCACCGTCCTCGCCGAACCCGTCGCTTGCGACGAAGGGCTCGACGAGTAAATTAACCCTCAGACACAGCCACTGAGTTTCTCGCCGGATATTCCCAGTGGGTCGCGTTTCCGATCCGGTGGTAGATTTTGCGAATCACTGCTCTTGCTAGGGCCAGTGTTAGCAACACACCCGGTTTGAGCCCCGTGAGCTCACCTTTACGTCAAGCAGAAGCTGAAATAGCCTCTCAAGGCTATCAGCATAGGTGGGGGGGGGAAAAAAGTAGTGCTGCTTCACGAACGGTATTGGGTAGGCACTGACACGAAGGATGGGTAACACAATGAGTATGAATATGTACTGCCCGCAGTTTCCAAGATTATCGAAGTATCTCCGAACGTGTTTTGAACTTTGAGTGGCTAGCCTGAAATTGAGAGACTGCAGACCCGCCTTACCGGTTAGGATGTCCTGTGGGCAGGATGAACTGGAAATGTACCACTCCCAGCTCGCCAGATAACGCCAGATGTTGGAGACAGGCGATGTCGTAGGATGTGTAGGCGCGACGCACGTACACCTCCAGAGCTGCGTTGCAAACCTGATGATGAAGGACATTCGCTTTTACCACCTATTTTAACACTAAACAAACCATAACGGTTTAAATTACACATTTTGAACTTCATGACTTTTTCTTACCAATTAATCTACAGTTATTGTACTTTTTTTTTGATTTGGTTTGTTTATTTTGAGTAATACTTGTCATATACCCTCAATGGTAGAAATAGGTACCAGTGAGTCTTGGTATGATCAGTGTTAATCGCAATCAAGCAACTAGAAATACATAGAATAGACCAATTTTCAAGCACCATTATTGGCGTCACCGGCAACCATAAGCAACGTGGACGCGTTCATCTGAAGCACAAGATGCAAATCGAAGGTATAATCCAGCTGTCCATGCCCACCCTTAAAACTAAAATGTATTAATGCGCCGTGACAAAAATTCACAATTGATACATAGGTCCAAATGCGGGTTAAAAATATGCTCTCCTCCTTCTCCTGGCGTCTTTTCCTTGCTGCTGAAGGACGTGACCATAATGTTCAGACAGGATTTTATTTTTTATTATGCCTTTCCAGCGTTTCCGATTATTGGTCGCTTTAAGGTCGCTCATCGTAGAATGGAAATCTATGATCTAACACCAAGTAAATTATTCGGATTACTTTTTTATTATTTAACTGGTGGTGGGATCTCTTATGAGTCCGCACGGGTAGGTACCACCACCCTGCCTATTTCTGCCGTGAAGCAGTAATGCGTTTCGGTTTGAAGGGTGGGGCAGCCCTTGTAACTATACTGAGACCTTAGAACTTATATCTCAAGGTGGGTGGCGGCATTTACGTTGTAGATGTCTATGGGCTCCGGTAACCACTTAACACCAGATTCCCTCATCTATGCAATAAAAAAAAATAAAAAAAACATGTTATAATTATTCTTTCATCGTAAAAGTCATCCTTGGACATGAGTAAAATACCCGTTTTATTAGAGACATCGATGCATGCTTAAAGGATTTGGACCCGACATAGCAAATATCGTTTAATAGAAATACATCGGCTGACTTGGAACAGACCTGCCCGTCTGCTCGTAGCTGGAATAGCCCCATAGGTTGTCAGCGATAAGGTAGGAAAAAAGCTTGGGATAGGAATATTCAAAATATTTCCCAACACAGGACTTTCTACATCTGGGTTGACTTGTAAAAGTCTCTGACATTAAGTACACCAAAGTACTTTTAGCATCTAATCATTAATACGTGAATCAGAAACTTTGGACCCCTTTTTACGAAAATTGCGCGGACGGAGGAGTATGAAACTTCCCACACTTATACGAGAACTAGGTAACACGACAAACGTTGTTTTTCCATATAAATTATTTCTAGGAAAGATAAATAACCTATATACCGACTGTAGCGCCACCTACCGGGCTGATTTGTGAATTAAAACAATCCAGGGCGCCACCCAAACGCATACAAATAAAATCGTTCAATTCGGTCCAGCCGTTTAGGAGTTCAGTGACAAACAAACACACGCACAGAAGAAATATATATAAAGATACAGAAAAGGAGTGCAGAATGTTATATTTTTTTTAATTATGCATAAAAAATACATTAAATCAATAAAGAAAATATTACACACACTACCATGTATTTGACACTATACATATACACACATATACTCTGTGTTTATTGTCAAACTTTTGTTGTTATTGAAAGTCTGTGGTCAAATTGACAATAGACTAATATTGTTTGTCTATATTATTATTTGTCTATAGTGTAGTCTTGGCGAAATCTGTGATTATAGAAGTATAATAATAATCTTTGACAATAGAACCATAATAATGTCCAAACTTATAATTTCAATTAACGACTATAGAGGGACCACTAGTTAAGTTAATTATGACAAAGGAATTAAACATCTAAAGCATCAGCTATTGAATCTAAGCTATAAAACCACAGATGCGTTCTCCCAAATTAATTAATAAAAACATTATCAAAGCGCTCAAGCTTAGAAAGTAATTGCTCTAATTAGGACCTGAAACATTACAGACATCATTACCCTTTGGGTTTTGTTTCAAAGGTTTCATGCCTGGAGGCGTCTTTATTTATTCCTCGCAACCATATACAGGGTGTGGTCCGGAGCAGTTTGTAACAATCTACTACCCATTTCATTAAGCACGATACTATTCCAGAACACTCCAATACTTTAAACTGCAGCTCCAATGAGGCACAAGCCCGGAATGTGTTCAATGTAATATAAATATATTAAATACTATCTGACCCAGCAGACTTCGTAGTCCGGCCGCTGAGTTTCTCGCCGGAACTTCTCAGCGGGTCGCGATTCCGATCCGGTAGTAGATTCATTCGCGAAGCACTGCTCTTGCTAGGGCTAATGTTAGCAACTTCGTCTGGTTAGAGCCCCGTGAGCTCACCTACTAGTTCTGCGAATCTAGTATAACCCTTGAGGTTACTAGAATAGGTAGGAAAAAAATTTGATACGTTTGAGGATTGTGCCAAAATGAAAAATTTCCAGTCTTTTACTATTTTTTTGTTAAGAAAAAAAATCAATACGCATTTACAGTTCAAAACTAAAAATCGCAGGAAAACTAATCACTTTATATCGTGTGTTTCTCTAAAACCTTTCAAAATTGAACTGTAAAGATTTTTTTTATTGCATATATGTAAGGACAAGCTCACAGCCCACCTGGTGTTAAGTGGTTACTGGAGCCCATAGACATCTACAACGTAAATGCCGCAACCCACCTTGAGACATGAGTTCTAAGGTCTTAGTATAGTTACGCTCACAAGAGGTCCTACCGCCAATTAGACAATTAGACAAAAACAAATCACTTAAGCATACTATCTTTTGAGATAGAAACCAGTCAGATCTGACTTCGACTTATCCCTCCCAGTTATGTGCGTATTTTGGCTCAGAGTCACAAGAGAGACACAGAGACTTTGAAGTCGTCGTGGCCTAAAGGATAAGACGTCCAGTGCATTCCTATCTAGCGATGCAACGGTGTTCAAATCCCGCAGGCGGGTACCTATTTTTCTAATGAAATACGTACTTAACAAATGTTAACGATTGAGTTCCACAGCAAAGGAATAACACCGTGTAATAAAAATCAAGCCCGCAAATTTACGCGCATTTACGTTGTAGATGTCTATGGGCTCCAGTAACCACTTAGCACCAGGTGGGCTGTGAGCTCGTCCACCGATCTAAGCAATAAAAACTAAAATAAAATCTTCCACATTTGCAAGCCTGTCCTCCGATATTGACTACCCACTCTAGTCGCAGGCTTTGAAGGTTCGCAGCGACAAACCACACCCTGTACATAAGTCTACGATTAGACTGTTAGGCTATAAAACCAGCCAGTTTCCATGTAAGTTTCTCAGAATATCATAACAGGCGACTTGCTCTTAAAAATTGACAAAATTTACAAGGGTCTGTTAAACTAGTGACGTCATTTGTGGCTAGACCATTCAAAATCAAGAAACGAACGAGATACCGCGTTCGCTTTTAGCCATACTAGATTCCTTTAGGTCGTCGATAACAACAAGTGAACTAACCCACAGATACAAACCACTGAGTTTCTCGCCGAATCTTCTCAGAGGGTCGCATCCGGTGGTAGATTCCACGAAGCACTGCTATCGCTAGGGCCAGTGTTAGCAAATTCTCTCAGGTCGAGCCCGTGAGCTCACCTACCGGTCCGGACTTAGCTGGAATACCCTTTTAGGCTACTAGCAAATAGATTGTGAAAAAGTATATCATCATCAGCCCACAATTTTTAGGAACTATGTCGAACTACATCTTTAAGCCGTTTCACGAGACATACAGAATAATTACGTTCACAATGATAGCCGCTATGATTTACCCAAATCCGGCGACCGAGAAAAGAAGACTTATATACATAGGTAAGCGCAGTTTTCTAAATAAACCTCAGTCGATGCTTCTATTTAACGAATTCCTATCTTGACTGCATAATCTCGATTCGATGAATGTGAGAAGAGTGTTAAAGAATTTGTTAAAATAAATAATAACTAAAAAAAAAACACGCAGGGTTGCCCAGCCTCAAATTAAGTTTCCTTGTTTTATGGGCACCAGCTTCGATCAACAGTTACTATTGTTGATCGAAGGGCACCAGAGACTGACGTACTTATCGAGGCGTAAAAGGCGTTTAAGCGACATTTCGCTCAATACTCGACATTTATTTTTGTAATTAAAGGTGCCTTTTATTTGGTATAAACATCAACAGTCCGATTTTTTTAACTGGACTTCAACTAAGTTTACCCCCATTCAAATAGCTTGAAGAATTATTTTTTGTTATGATATCTTTTCCAAATTTTAAACATTAAATGGCTCTGCTGTAAAGTCGAAAAAATGTCGCATAAACCAAACACCCTTTCATCGATATGTACTTATATAAATAGACAATAACAACCCAGACAAAGAGCAAGCAAACCTGTTCATCACACGAATGTTTGTCCAGGACCCCGCAACCGTCAGGGCGGTAATTATTGCACCACCGAATCGATCAAGTTTTTGAATAAACCCTTTCGATTCGTTATTTAAAGGGACTTTTTGGCGGGAACGCGAGGAGTGAAGTTGTGTGATTTGTTTTATTTTGTCTATTTAGTGTTTCTTCAGGTTTAAATGGGTAATAACGGTGGTTTATTAACTGTTTAATATCTGTGAAAGTGCACAAATGTGGGAAAATGAAACAAAAACGCTAGACGTAACTTCTCGGAATCCTCCAAAAAGCCAACTGAAAAAATCTCAGTAAATGACCACCATTTTACTAAGATTATATTTCATCCCATATCATCTCATCTCATTTCATTTTGTTTCATTTCACTCCATATTATCATTTTTCATAATAATAAGAATATAAATAAAAATAAGACATGACTTAAAGGTCTTAGTTACCAGGTCATAAAATCCGTTGAAAAAAAAAGTTATTTAAAGGACATTGTTTACGTCCGCAGGGCTGATGCTTCTGAGCGTGATCCCGCTAGCGTTTATGATCGTTACGGAAATGTACGAGTTCTTCATAGAGAGCGACCTCAACAACACAATACGACACAGCACGGTCATAGGACCGTTCATAGGAGGATTCGTTAAGGTACATTTATAGCCCACGAGTTTCTCCCCAGATCTTCTCAGTGCATCGCGTTTCCGATCCGGTGGTAGATTCTGCGAAGCACTGCTCTTACTGGGGCCAGTGTTAGCAACACTTTCGGTTTGAGCCCCGAGAGCTCAGCTACACGCTAGGGTGAAGCTGAAATAGCCTCTTAAGGCTATCAGCAAAGGTAGCAAAAAAAAAAACATTCATTATTGGACCATGCAAAAGCGGCGCTAAGTCCCTGTCTAAGACCGGATAACGGTCTAATTCTCCGCAAGCCTCGATTAAACAAAGGAGTGGAAACAATAGAAGGAAGTTCATTCCGAAGCCGGACGGTAAAAACAATTTTTATTGCTTAGATGAGTGGACGAGCTCACAGCCCACCTGGTGTTAAGTGGTTACTGGAGCCCATAGACATCTACGACGTAAATGCGCCACCCACCTTGAGATATAAGTTCAAAGGTCTCAGTATAGTTACAACGGCTGCCCCACCCTTCAAACCGAAACGCATTACTGCTTCACGGCAGAAATACGCGGGGTGGTGGTACCTACCCGTGCGGACTCACAAGAGGTCCTACCACCAGTAATTACGCAAATTATAATTTTGCGGGTTTGATTTTTATTACACAATGTTATTCCTTCACCGTGGAAGTCAATCGTGAACACTTGTTAAGTACGTATTTCATTAGAATAATTGGTACACGCCTGCGGGATTCGAACACCGTTGCATCTCTCGATACGAATGCACCGGACGTCTTATCCTTTAGGCCACGACGACTTTAATTTACATAAGATTTAAGTGATAACTTAATCTTTTCTGCAGTTAATCAATTTCAATATTAAATAGTTCAACTTAGATTATTTTAAATTATCACTTCTGTCGGGCGTCCCGAGAGGCATTTTTATTTGATTTTTTAAATTATAAATCTAGACCATTACATACAATGGATCAATTGTATTAACTGACGGAGCTTTGGTAGGGGCGAGTAAAAGCCCACACGCCTTACGACCCACTTAACTATAACGAAGAAAAGGGTTACGATAATTGAAAGTCTTTCATGAGTGCTCTCGATAAAACGCAACTAAAACGGTGAGGGAATAACATCGTGTAATAAAAAACCAACCCGCAAAATTATAACTTGCGTAATTACTGGTGGTAGGACCACTTGTGAGTCCGCGCGGGTAGGTACCACCACCCCGCCTATTTCCACCGTGAAGCAGTAATGAGTTTCGGTTTGAAGGGTAGGGTAGCCGTTGTAACTATACTGAGACCTTAGAACTTATATCTCAAGGTGGGTGGCGCATTTACGTTGTAGATATCTATGGGCTCCAGTTACCACTTCACACCAGGTGGGCTGTGAGCTCGTCTACCCATCTAAGCAATAAAAAATAAATAAAAAAAACTTCTTTTTTAGGTGGCACTAATGTACTACAAACGAAGACAGGCCAATGAACTAGTCTCCGAAATAAACCGCGACCATCTAGCTTACAACGGTCTGAAAGGAGAGGACAGAGAGATCGCGGCGTCCAGCATCAGAAGCTGTCAGATATACTGCGAGTTGGGCTGGACGCTAATAGTTATGAGTTGCGGCCTGTCCTTCCCGGTCATTGCGATTCTATTGAACATTCACAGTTTCACTTTTAAATTAGACTCCACGAAGCATATGATACATGATATAAACAATCCCTTTACCGACGACCCGGAAGACAGGTCTGTTGACAATTTCCCGTGACCTTTTTTATTACTTACTTTTAAGCCCGAAAAAAATATGATTTGCGTTAACACTGTTATAACTGTACAAGTAATGCCACCTGTCGACAGATGGCAAAAAGAGATATCGAAAAAACCAGAATTGTCTCTCGAATATTCCAGTTTCATCGAGAGAACCACCACCCTGCCTATTTCAGCCGTGAAGCAGTAATGCGTTTCAGTTTGAGGGGCGGGGTAGCCGTTGTAACTATACTGAGACCTTAGAACTTATATCTCGAGGTGGGTGGCGGCATTTACGTTGTAGATGTGGGCCGTGAGCTCGTCCACCCATTTAAGCAATAAAAAATACTTGACTTCAGATGGACGCATGAAACGGTTTAAAGGTCCAAAACAAAAACACTTGTCCGCAGATTTGAGTCACCATTCTTCGAGATAATGTTCGTTTATACGTTTTTCTCCTCGTTTATATACATCATCAACTACGTGGGATACGACGGCTTCTTTGGACTATGCATAAACCACGCCTGTTTGAAGATGAAGCTGTATTGCAGAGCGCTCGAAGACGCCATGAGGAGTGACAGCAGGAGACACGAGAAGATCGTTGCGGTCATTGAAGAGCAGAGGAGGACTTATGAGTGAGTTACTGGTGGTAGTGATGCGTTTCGGTTTGAAGGGTGGAGCAGCCGTTATAACTATACTTAAGACCTCAGAACTTATATCTCAAGGTGGGTGGCGCATTTACGTTGTAGATGTCTATGGGCACCAGTAACCACTTAACACTAGGTGGACTGTGAGCTCGTCCACCCATCTAAGCAATAATAATACTCCCAATAACTTGAGACAAGAGATGAAATGATCACTCAACATCTCATTTACATCATCCTCCCTGAGTCGCGTTCATCTTGTCTGAGGGCCGTGACCCTCTCCTCCCATTATCCTTCTCTGGATGATTTTCGCCATCTTCCTCTGTTTTCGGCGGTATGTATCGCATCGTAGACTGTGGTATCTAGATTTGTGCGGATTTGGTCGCACCAGCGCATTGGATTGCGGCCACGAGATCTTTTGCCTGCAATCTTGCCAGTTACCATAGATTTTTCAAGATTGTCACCGCTCTTTCTGATAATGTGACCGAAGAATGTGCATAAAGACTCATCAAATCAAAGCATGAGAAACTGTTGAGATGGTCCTATCCATGATAAGGCAAAGCTAAGCACCCTGTGTATTCAAATCCACACAACGCCAGCTTATCCTTTTTTATTTCTATTTATGCTAATAGCCTGAGAGGCTATATCAGCGTTACCCTAGTATATAGGTGAGCTCTCGGAGCTCAAACCGGAAATGTTGCTTACACTGGCCCTAGCAAGAATAGTGCTTCGCAGAATCTATCACCGGATCGGAAACGCGACCACTGAGAAGATCCGGCGAGAAACTCAGTGGGCTTTGGGGTTAGTTTACTCGCCAAGCCCTTCGTCGCAAGCGACGGGTTTGACATATTCTTAATAGATTTCATTGTTTTAGGTACATCGCATTAATACAGGACACGTTCAACATATGGCTCGGTCTCATATATGTGGCTACGATGATACAAATGTGCACTTGCATGTATCATATTGTCCAGGTAATATTTTGGAAGCATTTTTTTTATTTCCATCGATGGATAGGCAACTTAAGACTAACGGTGGAACATCGTCAATAAATGGGACCCAGCCAAGTCAAAGCCAAGGATTCCTTACGAATAGAACTGGCCTTTTCTTAAAGGCGGCGACGAAATGTCATACAATTAAAAATCTTTCCAGAGCTTCAACATAGACGTGAGATACATTATATTCGTGATCTCCATAATCCACATCTACCTGCCTTGTCGTTACGCAGCCAATCTCAAATGCATGGTAATTATATTTATTCATTTATTATTTTACTTATTTCTTTTACTGGTGGTAGGAGCTCTTGTGAGTCCGCACGGGTAGGTACCACCACTCTGCCTATTACTGTAGTGAAGCAGAAATGCGTTTCGGTTTGAAGGGTAGGGCAGCCGTTGTAGCTATACTTGAGACCTCAGAACTCATATCTCAAGGTGGGTGGTGGCGTTTTGTAGATGTCTATGGGATCTTACAATGTTATCTTTATTTTTATTTTATTTTATTATATTATCAATGTTAATGAAGATCCTATTCATCCAGGCAGCCGAAACCCCTACCCTGATCTACTGTTGCGGATGGGAGTCCGTATCGGACTTGAGGATCAAGAGAATGATGCCATTCATGGTAGCACGCAGTCAAGTTATCGTCGAGATAACGGCTTTTAACATGTTCGCTTTTGACATGGAGCTTTTCGTATGGGTATGTGTTTTCATTGTATCCAGCTTGTCGAGAACGTTCTCGAATCTTAGAGAACTTAAATTAACCCATACTGAACGATACGACTATGCCCACAAAGCTCGCAAGCAAGTACTAATTTTAACCAATACGTGGCTAACATATGCTACTCCAAAATTAAAGAGTGGACGGTTAGCGTGGTATGGACATGTGATTTTTTTCCTACCTATTCTGATAGCCTTGAGTGGCTATTTCAGCTTCTCCTTAACGTGTAGGTGGGTTCACTTAGCTCAAACCGGGAGTGTTGCTAACACTGGCCCTAACAAGAGCAGTGCTTCGCAGAATCTACCACCGGACCGGAAACGCGACCCACTGAGAGGATTCCGGAAGAGAAAGATGCGGTAGGCAGCGGCTTGACTCTGCGCTTGGCATTGCTTAAGTCCATGGGCGACGGTAACCACTCACCATCAGGTGGGCCGTATGCTCGTCTGCCTACAAAGGCAAGAAAAAAAAAAAAAAAGAAACTCAGTGGGCTCTGTCTATGACCGGAGTTTTCCTTTAAAATCTGCAGACCCTGTATATATAACTAATCACTTTTATCTCATTTCAGATAATGAAAACTTCCTACAGCATGTTCACGTTGATGAGATCTTAGTGAAGATTTATTTTCAGAAGCACATTTCAACATTTGATTATTTATTTATTATTATTACTAGCTGACCCGGCAGACTTTGTAGTGCCTCAATCGAGAAATAAAAGACCTAAACTTTTGTATAAAATAAACTTAAAACAAACAAAAGGAATCCGTCCGACAGAGGACACATCAAAGGGAAAACAAAATTGTTATTTTTATTTGATTCCGAGCATTTTCATATTTATCTACCTTTTGAACCTTCTCTGGACTTCCACAAATAATTCAAGACCAAAATTAGCCAAATTGGTTCAGCCGTTCTCGAGTTTTAGCGAGATTAATGAACAGCAATTCATTTTTATATATAGAGATTATTATTATTATTATCAGTAGACTTATTAGATGAACGTAAAGTTCTATCATGACGACAGGAGAAGGGTACTGATGTAAGGAAGAGAGAGGGTAAAATGGAGTGGAGATATGAGAATAGAATGAAATGTTCTGAGAGCACCCGCATTACGATGTTCACGCTGATGTCTCTGCTGATATCTGTGCATTTTCCTTGTTTGCTAGAATGTAGTTGTGTTTAATAAAAAATAATTAAGAATATTATCGCGTTTTAATATCACACTGTATACGGAATCCGGTAGTGAGCCAGCAATGGAACGCAAATATTTTGTACCCTTGTTGACCTTCCGCGCCTGAGTTCATTTGTACCGGAGTGCCGGCGGTGGGTATAATCGTTTTATCCGCCTTATAATCTAAGCCTCTTGGCTGATTTCAACCGAAGCGTCATTAGATTGTCTTAATTATCATAATAAAACTGCATATATACATACAATACGTAGTCCTCTAAGGAGTAACATTAATTATACACTATTAAAAATGAAAGTTGCCAAAAATATAACCTAATTAGGACCTTCATCCATTAACATTAAAAATCGATTTTATTTTATTTAATTACAGAATATAAATAAAATTGGAGTGTCTGTTTGTAATATCGAAATAACCGCTTTTTACTACACGCATATTATATGAATAAATGTATATGGTACATACACCAAAATAAAATTTTTTACAATTTTTTTATGTCGGCTTGTTCTGGCTATTCTCTAGAACGGCTGGACCGATTTTGACGGGACTTTCATTGATAGGTATCTGATGATATAAGGAGTAACTTAGGCTACTTTTTTAGACTAGTCACCTGCGGTACGAAAATAACCGCGGGTAACATCGCGGGACTCAGCTAGTACAATTCATTTATATACCATCGTCTCTTAAGCTTAGTAAAGTTTTTTGGAGAGCACGCAATGCAGTATGCGCAATAAATCTGTTACAGCGCGAGGTCAACGACCTACAAATTCGTACCGTCAGAAAATAGGGAAACGGCTACTCACCGCTGCGTTCATGTGGTAGAAAAAGTCGTGCAGTATATCGAATATCGAGGTCTCCGACAGGATCAGCTTCTGCAGGTTCTCCGGGTGGAAGTCGTGCCCGTACATGTCGACCGCCGACAGGAATATCGACTCCATCTGGTTGTGACGGAGCTCGTAGGCGGGCTGGTGCGCCGCGATCAGCACCTGCAGCACGAGCAGGTTGTACAGGACCGGGGTAGTCTCGGGTGGGGAGGTGGTTGGGGGGGGGGGCAGTAGCTGTCTCTTTCTTTTTTTCCACCTAAGCTTATGGTCTTGAGAATATCAGCGTCGCCGGGCGAGTAGATGAGCTCACGGGACTCAAACCTGACGTTGCTGTTAACAGGAATCTACCACCAGATCGGAAATGCGACCCTCTGAGAAGATCCGGCGAGAAACTCAGTGGGCTGTGTCTGTGGGTTGACTCGTCGAAGCTCGGTTAAACAACCGGTGCTTGAGGTACCTAAAAAGCACCGTTAATGGATCGGGAGGATCCGTAATGACGTGTTTTGGGCGACGTCGACTGTTTACCATTCGGTCCGCGCGATTTGGTATGTAGTTACCGGCGGCCACGATGAGAGAGTTCTCGTGTCGGGCCGCTTTATCGAAATGGTACCTGTCTCGCTCGTAGCGCGACGCGGCTGTGCTCGGCTCGGTGGAGGGAAGTCAGTTCGTTCAGCGTGGCCGCCAGCTCGTCCGTCAGCCCTGGCTCGTTGGACCACAGGTGGTCTATCAGCAGCGTCACCTGAAACAACACCGCTAGTTTTAGCACGAGCTACAGAACCAAGTTCACGCTTCGATCAGATACCGACCAGCAAATTCTTCTTGGCGACCTGGTTGTGGGAGAAGATCATGTTGGCGACGGCCTGCATGTCGTCCTTGTGGCGCTCGCGGAGGGCCACCACGCACTTGTCGTACGAGCCTGCAACAGAAGCACGCCCAACCCGTCACAAGGTCGCCTGACTTAGCCCGTTGCTGCCTGGTCTTCAACGGCTACCGATTATATCATGAACGCATAATTTGACCGGTTCCATGGTTGTTACTGCGGCAGTCGTTCGTGAACACGTGACAACCAACATAGAGCACGAGGTATTTGACAAGTGCCTGAATCGCGCTAACAAAATTACCAAGATATGTTTGCATTCCGAACGCTATTCTAGACTCGTGCGAGCACACGGCCGCACCCGCCCAAGTGCGCACAGACGTTCCCACTCACCCAGCTGGAAGTTGCTCTCGACCTGGAAGTACTGCTTGAGCAGATCGTGCACGGCCGCCTTCATTCTACCTCTGATCCCGTTCCTGCATTAGACAAACCATTATTAAACACACATGAACTTCTACTTTTTTATTTCTCTTATATCATTAAAATAACAACATTTTAAAATTGCAAAATTCATCTTGAAGAGTATTTATAATTATTTTTTTATTGCTTAGATGGGTGGACGAGCTCACAGCCCACCTGGTGTTAAATGGTTACTGGAGCGCATAGACATCTACAACATAAATGCGCCACCTACCTTGAGATATAAGTTCTAAGGTCTCAAGTATAGTTACAACGACTGCCCCGCCCTTCAAACCGAAACGCATTACTGCTTCACGGCAGAAATAGGCAGGATGATGGTACCTACCCGTGCGGACTCACAAGAGGTCCTACCACCAGTAAGTCGCAATTTAACGTCGGCTGATCAATGTAAGTGGAATCGGCGCGCACCTGTACCGCTGCACCAGCAGCACCAGCGCCTGCGTGCTCATGAAGAACACGTCGCGGTCCGACCTCTTCTGCAGCGACGCCGCGTGGCTGTACAGACAGAACATCACGTTAATTTCTTAGTAATGGCTAGTTATCAATTCGCAGGATCTTCGAATTTTTCGGTCACGTTCGGTAAAGTGGAAGGAAAGAGAGCTAAGGGGCATAATCCTGGTCCGATCAGATTGATACGACATTGGACTCCAGCATCTATGTCGCTATCCACTGCGCGGAGGATAGGAAGAAATGGAGGGACATCATCCTAACGAGACTGCTCCGTAAAGGTCACGACCCTCAGCACTGAGGAACATGACGCAAGGTGTTATCGATATTGAATGCATGAGAATTAATCTTCATCATTTTTTACCCTGGGAAGGGATGAATGTTTGTGTTGGAATTGTAGTTGTCTACGTGTTTTTTTTTATTGCCTGAGCAAGCAGACGAGCATACGGCCCACTTGATGGTGAGTGGTTACCCCCCAACCCCCCGCCCCGACCCCCGATAAAACAAGAATGTCAGCGGATCCGGCGTGTACCACCAGCCCGCGGACCGGCAACTAACTGGTCGATGACGCTGGCTATCTGCTGGCTGGGGAACTGCGCCAGCACGCTGGTGATGTTCCGCTCGTACAGCGCCATCAGCTTGCGGACCTTCTTCTCCACCGCTATGGGGATCCGGCCTGAGGTCGACGACAGCACCTGGGTCAAAGATGTGGAGTATTGAGACGCGGTATCTCTGGTCGTGGAGCTGCTGGGGCTTGTAGACGGTCACCACTGATCATCACAATAAAGAATACCGGCAAAAATCTCAAATTTTGACAAGATTTCCTCGGATATTCAACAATTCATGTGACGTCATTTGTGGTCAGTACTTACGACAGCATACCAACAAATCATATACTGAAACAAGATTGATCACACATAAAATATAAAATCACGTTTGTGATTCATCTGATCAAAACTTAGCATACTTTCGAAGAAAACCAATTAAGTTTTGATTTTTGATTTTGAATTATAGTTTTACTAGCTGTACCCGTCCGCTTCGCTGGGCATTTAAAATTAACATTATTATTTCTCACCCCCACAAAGATTCTCATCATTAACGCCCCCGCAACTAGTGTAGGGAGTCTCCAACACTCATATAAATATTAGCCTATCTATTAAGCACATGTATTTTCTACATGGGTACCAAGTTTCAAGTCAATCGGATGCACGGTTCAGCAGTTATAACGGAACATCTCTAAAAACCGCTGTAGATTTATATACAGGGTGGCCCATAAGTCCTTTGAAAAGTAAAATTTGAATAAAACGAACAGGACGCGCGTGAGCGGTGCAGGGGAAGCGGGGGGAGTAACTTCGGTTTCTGGGAATTTAGTCGCGATGGAGCGTTTTACCGGAGCGGACCGTGCGTTTTGTGTGCGCGAGTTTTATAAAAACGACAATTCGGCAACCGTTGCGCGGCGTAAATTTCGAGAACACAAAGGTTTACACAACTTTGACGACACTCCAACTCTTCAAACGATTAAGAACTGGGTTGCTAAGTTCGAGGAGACCGGTTCGACGTTAGATAAACCGCGGTTGGGTCGCCCAAGGACGTCACGTACGGAACAAAACATAGACACAGTGACACAGTCTATTCGCGAAAATCCGACACAGTCAACTCGTAAGCGTGCCAGAGCATTAAACGTATCCAGGACATACAACGGATTTTGAAGAAAGATTTACATATGCACCCTTACAAAATTCAGTTGGTTCAAGAATTAAAGGAAACTGACGGTATTCAAAGACAAAATTATGCGAATGAAATGTTGAATCGGTTTACTTCCTTCAATAACATAATGTTCTCTGACGAGGCTCATTTCCATCTTAACGGGCATGTTAGTAAACAAAATTGCCGCTATTGGAGCCCCATCAATCCAAAACTTAAGCATCAGAAG